>NC_081215.1:10702773-11002773 GCF_902713425.1 Acipenser ruthenus
ATATTTAAAAATCCTTTTTTGTATAACTTTACTGTTTGAGCAGCGTAAGTAAGATAAGAATTTCGGTTGAATCCTAGCATATGTATTATATGTAGAAAAGAAATACCAAAAGAAACCAAAGACTTTAAAAATTCTAGTTGAAAAGTTTGTCAGAGAATTTGAGTTTCTTTCAGTATTTCTACATAAACATAATACATGATACCAGCACTGAGCACAATACAGCTCTACTGTGCTTTACTGTGACCCCAGTGTAAGTGTAAGTTCCATGTAGTACAGCAATGGTATCAAATAGAATTGAACAGTTCACTGAAGTACCACATATTACACTACTATAGCATCCGCTGAGCTGTCCCTGATTGTAAAACTGCAGTTAATTGTCTACATATTCTGTAGTATTAGAAGTTCAAGCCTATTGATCTCATATAGTACTTTCTTTAAATGATAAACACAAATGACTCTGTAACCCGAGACACCCGTGCAGTCTATGTAAGTAGGTCATAATCTATTAAAGTGCTGCTCTGTTGTGACACACCCAGCCATATCAAGTTGTCTCGATGTTCAAAGTGATTTATACTATCAAATGTCTTCGCATATCACATGAAAACCAGTGCAATTCCTCTAGAGAATATCAGGGGTTTGTTTGAGTGACTTTACAGGCAAGTATATTTTTTGTAATAACCTTCTCTTCTATATCCACAGGTTGTTTGGATCTCAGACGAAGCGCCGGACCCCTCCAGGAGCACACAGGAACCACACAGGCAAATAATAAAGAGCAACCATTTTACCTATGTGTAACAGGGCGAGGTGCCCTGTACATTGTTTTGTTTATTTTATTTAGAGCGGGGTCCCCCTCCGCCCCTGTGTTTATTTTGTATTGTTTATTTATTTTATTGTATTATATTTATGACGGCGAAGCGCCGGTTGTTTTGTATTTTAAATGACGGCGTAGCCGTTTGTTTATTATTTAGTAGCGTGGATGGGAAGCCCCATCCACACAGTATTTAATAAACTTGTGCAGATTTAAAAAGACTGCAGCTCTCCAGCTTCGGGGTGGGAGTCCAGAGGAGCGAGAGTAGAGAGCGAGGAGCGGAAAGAGAGAGTTTAAAACGATTACAGGAACAGTGAAGGCTACAGCCGAGCCTGACCTGTATTATTTACTTTTGTGTTCGAGACTTGTTTTGTTAACCCTTTTATTTTGCTCTGTGAGCGCAAGTGTTTTGTTTAAATATTTTATTTATTTTTGTTTATTAATAAAAACCGCGGCCAGCCACGTCTTACTTTGAACTGCAGTACTGCTCTGGTGTCAGTGTTTGTACGTTCCTGCTTCTGCCTGACGTCAGACCACCAGTCACCCTGTCACACTATGTCAAACAAATAAGTAGATTGATTTTCCACTCCGAAATGTCAACAAGAACACCTATACCCCCCTAAATAACAATGGTTTTCCCAGGGATGCTATAATTTAATATCCACATGGTAAGTATTCAGGTAAGTAAACAGTATAGTTCAGTCCCACCAGAGGATTTCAAAATGTCCCACACTGTTTAGAACCAGTGTCATCTGACTTTCAATGGCCGCAGAGTGTCTTGTTTCTCAAAGGACAAAAAGCAATCTTCTCCAAAGTGGTCTTCACCATAATGCAGGCACTTTAATTTACACACCCCGCATTCGGCCCCTCCCTACAAGAGCATTAGTCTTCTGACCCGGCCACTCATACTTAACTCTAGTAGGTGAGAGCCTCTCTTATCGGGGTGTCTGCAGGTAATACAGCAGTCCATCTTCTCTGCAATCCTTCTTCTGGAACGGAGGAAGAGAGAAGGCAAGCCCTGGAGGCAGACTAAACTACAATGCGTCAGCACTAGCAATACAGTAAAGATATCTTCCAGTCCAACAGTATACTTATTCCATTCACAGTCCCAATGTACTGGAGTCGTGTAACAGCTAACAATAACTAGAACACTAGCATCCATCAGACGGGACGCTTGTATAAGCAACACAAGTTATACTCACAGTCTATGTGAAACAGTATTATCATAATCTCAACAATACAAAGAGTGCTAAACTTTCTTTTCTGTAGAGTCTTTGTTGCATTTTGTTGTGCCATTTGTTTCCTTCTATTTCTCTTCAATGTTGTTGCTTAGGCTCCAGTGCTGTTTCTCTTCCTTCCATGTCCAAAATGGCCACGGTCCGGTTCCAATGTTTTCCCCCCGTGTTCTCTCCCTTCCTGTTCTTTTAGTTCCAGTTATATAGGGGAACTAATCAAGTGACACTGATGACTTGCACCTGACTACAATTAAGGTCCCAATCGCTTGTGACCGTGTCTGTGATAAAATAATTAGAAGGATAAAACATACCCATAAACTCCTTATTGGGATCTCCCTTTGTGTACACAAATAAATAAAACACACAGTGTAAAAAATACAATAAATTCCCCCCGGGGAATTACACAATTACACACCCGCGTAATCTTACGCATAAAACGTATCACCACGCATAGGCATGTAATATTAAATAATATCGGAAGACAAACTGAAAGAGCTCCTTTGTTTCAATCTTGGAATTTAGAAAGACTTTATGTTAAAAAAAACTTTGTTTTTTTTGCTTTTTTTCTTTTACTTATGTTAGTATTTTGATATCCAGTATGAGTGAAGAACCCAATACAACAGCACAATAACTGTGTTACTTTGTACATACTTGTACAGAGATACTGCATAATTCTGCATAATTTTGATTTTTTTCTGTAAATAATGTCCCTGGGGTGTAAATAAATAGTGCAAGTAATACAGTATACAATAAAACCACCAGTGAATAAAACAATTAAAACTTTGCATTTGTGACAAAACCACCTTGCTCCCAAATTGGCGAAGCAGTTGACGTGAATTAAAAATAAAGAGATTTGAATAATAATAATAAAAAAAAACATTCTGCTTGGTTATTTAACCAGCAAGCTTGGGACTCTTTGTGAGAGAATTATAGAAATAATAAAAGGCAGCAGGATGTTTGTTGGATCAGCTGAATTAAGAGGTAAGTGGCCAGAATCCAGAAGGTTACAGTGCTGAATGAAAGGTAAGACTGTGTTGTGACTAGGTAATAATAGCCTCTATTTGAAGCCGTGGCATTTCATTATCTCCACAGGGATGCACATTTTCAGTATCTCCACAGGGATGCACATTTTCATTCTCTCCCATGGGGATGCACATTTTCATTATCTCCACAGGGATGCACATTTTCATTATCTCCACAGGGATGCACATTTTCATTCTCTCCCATGGGGATGCACATTTTCATTATCTCCACAGGGATGCACATTTTCATTATCTCCACAGGGATGCACATTTTCATTCTCTCCACAGGGATGCACATTTTCAGTATCTCCACAGGGATGCACATTTTCATTATCTCCACAGGGATGCACATTTTCATTCTCTCCACAGGGATGCACATTTTCATTATCTCCACAGGGATGCACATTTTCATTATCTCCACAGGGATGCACATTTTCATTATCTCCACAGGGATGCACATTTTCATTCTCTCCACAGGGATGCACATTTTCATTCTCTCCCATGGGGATGCACATTTTCATTATCTCCACAGGGATGCACATTTTCATTATCTCCCATGGGGATGCACATTTTCATTATCTCCACAGGGATGCACATTTTCATTATCTCCCATGGGGGATGCACATTTTCATTATCTCCCATGGGGGATGCACATTTTCATTATCTCCATAGGGATGCACATTTTCATTATCTCCCATGGGGGATGCACATTTTCATTATCTCCACAGGGATGCACATTTTCATTATCTCCACAGGGATGCACATTTTCATTCTCTCCCATGGGGGATGCACATTTTCATTATCTCCCATGGGGGATGCACATTTTCATTATCTCCACAGGGATGCACATTTTCATTCTCTCCACAGGGATGCACATTTTCAGTATCTCCACAGGGATGCACATTTTCATTATCTCCACAGGGATGCACATTTTCATTCTCTCCACAGGGATGCACATTTTCATTATCTCCACAGGGATGCACATTTTCATTATCTCCACAGGGATGCACATTTTCATTATCTCCACAGGGATGCACATTTTCATTCTCTCCACAGGGATGCACATTTTCATTCTCTCCCATGGGATGCACATTTTCATTATCTCCACAGGGATGCACATTTTCATTATCTCCCATGGGGATGCACATTTTCATTATCTCCACATCAGCTGAATTAAGAGGTAAGTGGCCAGAATCCAGAAGGTTACAGTGCTGAATGAAAGGTAAGACTGTGTTGTGACTAGGTAATAATAGCCTCTATTTGAAGCCGTGGCATTTCATTATCTCCACAGGGATGCACATTTTCAGTATCTCCACAGGGATGCACATTTTCATTATCTCCACAGGGATGCACATTTTTCATTCTCTCCCATGGGGATGCACATTTTCATTATCTCCACAGGGATGCACATTTTCATTCTCTCCACAGGGATGCACATTTTCATTATCTCCACAGGGATGCACATTTTCAGTATATCCACAGGGATGCACATTTTCATTATCTCCACAGGGATGCACATTTTCATTCTCTCCCATGGGGATGCACATTTTCATTATCTCCACAGGGATGCACATTTTCATTCTCTCCCATGGGGATGCACATTTTCATTATCTCCACGGGATGCACATTTTCATTATCTCCACAGGGATGCACATTTTCATTATCTCCCATGGGGATGCACATTTTCATTATCTCCCATGGGGGATGCACATTTTCATTATCTCCATAGGGATGCACATTTTCATTATCTCCCATGGGGGATGCACATTTTCATTATCTCCACAGGGATGCACATTTTCATTATCTCCACAGGGATGCACATTTTCATTCTCTCCCATGGGGGATGCACATTTTCATTATCTCCCATGGGGGATGCACATTTTCATTATCTCCACAGGGATGCACATTTTCATTCTCTCCCATGGGGATGCACATTTTCATTATCTCCACGGGGATGCACATTTTCATTATCTCCCATGGGGGATGCACATTTTCATTATCTCCACAGGGATGCACATTTTCATTATCTCCACAGGGATGCACATTTTCATTCTCTCCCATGGGGATGCACATTTTCATTATCTCCACAGGGATGCACATTTTCATTATCTCCACAGGGATGCACATTTTCATTCTCTCCACAGGGATGCACATTTTCATTATCTCCACAGGGATGCACATTTTCATTATCTCCACGGGGATGCACATTTTCATTATCTCCCATGGGGGATGCACATTTTCATTATCTCCACAGGGATGCACATTTTCATTATCTCCACAGGGATGCACATTTTCATTCTCTCCCATGGGGATGCACATTTTCATTCTCTCCCATGGGGATGCACATTTTCATTATCTCCCATGGGGGATGCACATTTTCATTATCTCCACAGGGATGCACATTTTCATTATCTCCACAGGGATGCACATTTTCATTATCTCCACAGGGATGCACATTTTCATTATCTCCACAGGGATGCACATTTTCATTCTCTCCACAGGGATGCACATTTTCATTCTCTCCACAGGGATGCACATTTTCATTATCGCCCATGGGGATGCACATTTTGATTATCGCCCATGGGGATGCACATTTTACACGTTATATAATCTGGAGGTGTATGGAGACTGTTTGGGTTTCTCTGTGCCATGTAGACTCAATCTATAGAACCGCTTGTCCAATTGTCACAAAATGTGCTAAAGATCCTTTTAACAAAATAAGAACATAAGAAAGTTTACAAATGAGAGGAGGCCATTCAGCCCATCTTGCTCGTTTGGTTGTTAGTAGCTTATTGATCCCAGAATCTCATCAAGCAGCTTCTTGAAGGATCCCAGGGTGTCAGCTTCAACAACATTACTGGGGAGTTGGTTCCAGACCCTCACAATTCTCTGTGTAAAAAAGTGCCTCCTATTTTCTGTTCTGAATGCCCCTTTATCTAATCTCCATTTGTGACCCCTGGTCCTTGTTTCTTTTTTCAAGTCAAAGAAGTCCCCCGGGTTGACATTGTCTATACCTTTTAGGATTTTGAATGTTTGAATCAGATCGCCACGTAGTCTTCTTTGTTCAAGACTGAATAGATTCAATTATTTTAGCCTGTCTGCATACAACATGCCTTTTAAACCCGGGATAATTCTGGTTGCTCTTCTTTGCACTCTTTCTAGAGCAGCAATATCTTTTTTATAACGAGATGACCAGAACTGAACACAATATTCTAGGTGAGGTCTTACTAATGCATTGTAGAAATTTAAACATTACTTCCCTTCATTTAAATTCAACACTTCTCACAATATATCTGAGCATCTTGTTGGCCTTTTTTATAGCTTCCCCACATTGTCTAGATGAAGACATTTCTGAGTCAACATAAACTCCTAGGTCTTTTTCATAGTTCCCTTCTTCAATTTCAGTATCTCCCATATGATATTCATAATGCACATTTTTATTGCCCGCATGCAATACTTTACACTTTTCTCTATTAAATTTCATTTGCCATGTGTCTGCCCAGTTCTGAATGCTGTCTAGATCATTTTGAATGACCTTTGCTGCTTCAACAGTGTTTGCCACTCCTCCTATTTTTATGTTGTCTGCAAATTTAACGAGTTTGCTTACTATACCAGAATCTAAATCATTAATGTAGATTAGGAATAGCAGAGGACCTAATACTGATCCCTGCGGTACACCACTGGTTACCTCACTCCATTTTGAGGTTTCTCCTCTAATCAGTACTTTCTGTTTTCTACCTGTTAACCACTCCCTATTCCATGTGCATGCATTTCCTTGAATCCCTACTGCATTCAGTTTGAGAATGAATCTTTTACGCGGGACTTTGTCAAAAGCTTTCTGGAAATCTAAATAGACCATGTAGTATGCTTTGCAGTTATCCATTGTCAATGTTGCATCCTCAAAAATGTCAAGTAGGTTAGTTAGACACGATTTCCCTTTCCTAAAACAATGCTGGCTGTCTCCCAGGATATTGTTACCATATAGGTAATTTTCCATTTTGGATCTTATTATAGTTTCCATAAGTTTACATATAATAGAAGTCAGGCTTACTGGTCTGTAGTTACCTGGTTCGGTTTTGTCTCCCTTTTTGTGGATCGGTATTACGTTTGCAATTTTCCAGTCTGTCGGTACAACGCCTGTGTCAAGAGACTGTTGCATGGCCTTGGTTAGCGGTTTGTAAATAACTTATTTAATTTCTTTGAGTACTATTGGGAGGATCTCATCTGGCCCAGGGGATTTGTTTATTTTAAGAGCTCCTAGGCCATTTAACACTTCTGCCTCTGTTATGCTAAAGTTATTTAAAATTGGATAGGAACAGGTCGACATGTGGGGCATGTTGTCCGTGTCCTCCTTTGTAAAAACCTGTGATAAGTAATCATTTAATATATTTGCTTTTTTACCTTCATCTATGATTTTGCCATTTGTGTCTCTTAGACATTTAACCTCCTCTTTGAATGTTCTCTTGCTGTTGTAATATTGGAAAAACATTTTGGAATTGGTTTTAGCCCCCTTAGCAATATTGATTTCTATCTCTCTCTCTTGGCCTTTCTAACTTCCTTTTTGACTTGTGTTTGCAGTTCCAAGTACTCTTTCTGTGTGCTTTGTTTTTGGTCCCTTTTAAACGCTCTGTAAAGTGCCTTTTTTCGCTGAATATTTTTTTTAATTGATCTATTAAACCATTTTGGCCATTTTGTTTTAGATTTAGATTTGTCTACTTTTGGGATGTAATTGTTTTGTGCCTCTAGTACTATATTTTTAAAAAACAGCCATCCTTTTTCTGTGGATGTTTTCTCTATTTTACTCCAATCTACTTCTATTAGTCTCCGTTTCATACCTTCGTAGTTTGCTTTTCTAAAATTGTAAACCTTAGCTTTATTCATTACTTTTGGGGTTTTAAAAAATATTTCAAATGAGACCATGTTGTGGTCTGAGTTTGCCAATGGCTCTCTGACCTCTGTTTTAGTTATTCTGTCTTCATTATTTGAAAAGACTAAGTCAAGGCATGCCTCCCCTCTAGTCGGTGCCTTGACAAATTGCGTTAGGAAGCAGTCATTTGTCATTTCCACCATTTCAATTTCATCCGTCGTGCCCCCCAACGGGTTTTCCCATTTTATACAGGGGAAGTTGAAATCTCCTGTGGAAGGGTGGGGGTATTCACTGACACAGGAGACATAAGGTTTTATTTGTAACCACCGCACCGGTGCCCAGATTTATTTATTTTCCTTATTTATTCTTTTATTTAGTTTAGCCCGCAGATGGCGCTGTTGTCCGTGGTCTGGATACTGCCGACAGTAAACCAGGACCACGGGGTTACCAACACAGGTATCCCAGTCTGTGCACCTTCAAGTGCTCAAAATAATAATGAAAACAGAAGGTGAAAGAAAAAGGGAAAATAAAACACAGTAATAAAACTACAAACAAAAGTGCTGCTTATGCAGTGCCCCCACTGCCGCTAAGCCGGTCAGCACGGGTCTCCGTCCTACACTCGGCTATGTCTATACGCCGGGGTTGGCCAGGGTTCCCCGTACTTCTACACACGTCCCCTCGGGTACGTGTCTATTTATATTGCTCTGTGCAAATTAGTTTTGGGTTTTGATGAACGGCTGCCCCTCAGCCGGGCTCGCCTGCTCTTTGTTTCACGCTGGCCTTTTCTGCCAGCAACACTGTATTTTCCCCCAACACGGCCACCCGAGCGCATAACCAAGCCAGTTCTTATGGGCCGAGCAGTCTCCCAAGGCCCGCCCCTCAGCCACTCGGAGAGAGGGAAAGCACACACACCCTCTTCCCCACCTCTCCGTGTCATCGCCATGACCGACAGGCAGATCCCACGAGACTGCTGCCCTCTACCTGCAGTAATACGAATGTGCCAGACAGTCAGTCCAGATCTCCCCTGTTACATCCCCCATTAGTATGGCTTCTCCTTTTCTACACGCATTTCGAATGTCATTGTACAACAGATTATTTTGTTCAGCGTCTGAATTTGGCGGTCTATAGCATGCTCCTATTATTATGCTCTTTGAATTTGCGTCCATTATTCTGACCCATATAGATTCTGCATTGCTTTCTTTGTCCTGATTTAACACCTGGGCTTCAAGACTATTTCTTTGTATAGCGCTACCCCTCCTCCTCTTCTGTCTTGCCTGTCTTTCCTATATAGTGTATACCCACTTATATTATATTCGTCTCCATCACTCTCAGACAACCAAGTTTCTGTAACACCTATCACATCGTAGTTACTTGTTAGTGCAGTAGCTTCAAGTTCTAACATTTTGTTTCTGAGACTTCTAGCATTAAGATAAATACATTTAATAGTGGTCTTACCTGAGTTGTTGCCCTTGTTTTGATGTGGTCTCCCTTCTGTTTTTTTGTTTTCTCCCCCCTTCCTTTCTAGTTTAAATGCTTCTGGACCACCTGAAGGATCCTTTCTCCAAGTAGCTGTTTGTCTGTCCACACGACTCTCTGTACATCACTGTAAAAAGTATAAGAAACTTTCTCCTATGTTTTCAGTTGTGCAGTAGCTGAACCCTTTCAAACTTGACTTCATTTTATATAAGTTTTACCCTATATTTGTATTGGGTGTTTTGATGTTATGGATGCCGGTATATCACGCTTACATGTTAAAATATATCTAGGGAACCACTTATCTATTTGTGATGGAACTTGAAAAGGACATTCTTTAGCAAGAGTGTCACAATCTGGAGGTATAGTGAAGCCCCAGTGTGTACAGTGTTTATAGTGAAGTCCCAGTGTGGATAGTGAAGCCCCAGTGTGGATAGTGAAACCCCAGTGTGGATAGTAAAGCCCCAGTGTGTACAGTGTGGATAGTGAAGCCCCAGTGTGGATAGTGAAGCCCCAGTGGGTACAGTGTGGATAGTGAAGCCCCAGTGTGTACAGTGTGAACAGTGAAGCCCCAGTGTGGATAGTGAAGCCCCAGTGTGTACAGTGTGGATAGTGAAGCCCCAGTGTGTATAGTGAAGCCCCAGTGTGTACAGTGTGTACAGTGTGTACAATGAAGCCCCAGTGTGTTCAGTGTGTATAGTGAAACCCCAGTTTAAAAACATAAGAACATAAGAAATTTCAAAAATGAGAGAAGGCCATTCGGCCCATCTTGCTTGTTTGCTTCTTAGTAGCTTATTGATCCCAGAATCTCATCAAGCAACTTAAGAACATAAGAGAGTTTACAAAGGAGAGGAGGCCATTCAGCCCATCTTGCTCGTTTGGTTGTTAGTAGCTTATTGATCCCAGAATCTCATCAAGCAGCTTCTTGAAGGGTCCCAGGGTGTCAGCTTCAACAACATTACTGGGGAATTGGTTCCAGACCCTCACAATTCTCTGTGTAAAAAAGTGCTTCCTATTTTCTGTTCTGAATGCCCCTTTATCTAATCTCCATTTGTGACCCCTGGTCCTTGTTTCTTTTTTCAGGTCAAAGAAGTCCCCTGGGTCGACATTGTCTTTACCTTTTAGGATTTTGAATGTTTGAATCAGATCGCCACATAGTCTTCTTTGTTCAAGACTGAATAGATTCAATTATTTTAGCCTGTCTGCATACGACTTGCTTTTTAAACCCGGGATAATTCTGGTTGCTCTTCTTTGCACTCTTTCTAGAGCAGCAATATCCTTTTTGTAACGAGGTGACCAGAACTGAACACAATATTCTAGGTGAGGTCTTACTAATGCATTGTAAAGTTTTAACATTACTTCCCTTGATTTAAATTCAACACTTCTCACAATATATCCGAGCATCTTGTTGGCCTTTTTTTATAGCTTCCCCACATTGACTAGCTGAAGACATTTCTGAGTCAACATAAACTCCTAGGTCTTTTTCATAGATTCCTTCTTCAATTTCAGTATGTCCCTGTGACGGAAATATAATGAGTTCTGGTTGTAAATCTCCCTCTCAACCTGTGAGGATACGAAGTAGCGAAAGGGAAAGGCTTTGGACAGGTTGTCCTGACAGTTCATTCCCTGGGTCGGGAAGTCAATCAGCCTGGAAAAAGACGAGACCCCAGTGCAAGAATGTATTGACCTGGAAGGTAAACGAGATAGCACTTGCAGGCAAAAGAATCAGCTGCAATCGTTTACCAAGGGGTCATGCATAATCGCATAAAAGGGGCTGGAGAATTGTAAATCTTTTCCTTCGCTTGGGTTTCGCTACAAGGAAACTGGAAGGACCGGGAGATTGCCCAAAATAATTAACGAAAGGAGTTTGTGAGTGTTTTGTTTGTTTGTCTGTTTAGTAATTGTCTGTGTTTGTTATCACTAGACGGCTAAACACAGATCCGGAGCTGTCGCCAAGGGCCAGCACGAAACCGGATCACCACTGCACTACCGTCATGAATAAACATTGTTATCAGCACTTGTTTCACTAATAGCATGTATTATATTGTACTTCACCACAAGCACTGAGAGCACTCACTTTGGAACAGTGATCGTGTGTGTCTAATTGTGTGTGTTTTGTACCGTGTCTATTATTTGAGGGACTGCAACCCTTTGTTTCATTACTGTGCAATACACATTGTTGTGTATTGGCGGCTCTTTATTATTTACTGGCTGGTCATCAGACCGTTGGATTATATACCATTAAAGCAATCATTTTCACCCGTACTTTGTTGTCTGTGTGTTCTTGGAATTACTGTATCCGCACTGCACCTGCTATACACCTGTTACCACTTACCACTTTGCCACAGTCCCATATGATATTTATAATGCACATTTTTATTGCCTGCGTGCAGTACCTTACACTTTTCTCTATTAAATGTAATTTCCCATGTGTCTGCCCAGTTCTGAATGCTGTCTAGATGATTTTGAATGACTTTTGCTGCTGTAACAGTGTTTGCCACTCCCCCTATTTTTGTGTTGTCTGCAAATTTAACAAGTTAGCCTACTATACCAGAATCTAAATCATGAATGTAAATTTGGAATAGCAGAGGACCTAATACTGATCCCTGTGGTACACCACTGGTTACCTCACTCCATTTTGAGGTTTCTCCTCTAATCAGTACTTTCTGTTTTCTACATGTTAACCACTCCCTAATCCATGTGCATGCATTTCCTTGAATCCCTACTGCGTTCAGTTTGAGAATGAATCTTTTATGCGGGACTTTGTCAAAAGCTTTCTGGAAATCTAAATAAACCACATCATATGCTTTGTAGTTATCCATTGTCGATGTTGCATCCTCAAAAAAGTCAAGCAGGTTAGTTAGTCACAATCTCCCTTTCCTAAAACCATGCTGACTGTCTCCCAGGATACTGTTACCATATATTATAGTTTCCATAAGTTTATATGTAATAGAAGTCATGCTTGTACAGTGGCTGAAGGCCATGGTGATCTGCTCTTCTATTCTGAAGTCACTGACATGCGTGTTACACTTACAATGGGCCAACAATGGCAGAAAAACATTATTCATACAGTTGCAAGAAGTTTCAGTAATAATAATTTATATTATAATTAGGTGCATAATTATAATATTACACATTAATTTCTAAATGGACAATATATAATTACAATTTATACCTGATCTGGAGGTCTAAAATTTAAGTTTGATGCAAAATGAAGTTAGAAGTAATTTATAAGACAAGTTTCAAGGTGTATTTTTTTCTTTCTTTCTTTCTTTCTTTCTTTCTTTAAAATACTGTACCAGGATATGATGAGCTGAGATGCAGAGTCTCGTTCACAGCAATGTCCTGTGAGGCAGCAGAGCACCTGAAGTAACAGTATAGCACAGCATGCACAAACAGAGCACCAGACATTAGCAAAAACATGTTTTATTAATATTTAGGGTTTTTTTCGACTATGGCAAATTTGCAGTCATTCTACCCTTACTAGGTAGTCCAAAATGAGTGTGAATCAGTGTCTGTGAAACCAGCGGTTAATCACGCAATGAAGAGGTTATTAGTGTAGCTTTTGCTACACAGGTCCAGTACAGCACTGCAACAGAAGCTCATGCCTGTATATTGAGCGAAAGGAATCCCATTCACACAGCTTTCACTCAGGAGTTATTAAAGGCTGCTCTTTGGTTAAATGACAATTTAATACTCATGAAAGTGTTCTACACTGTTGCTGGTTTATTGAGTTACATACAAAACTGTATTTAATCCTTTAAAAATGGCTTTGTTCATAGGTATGTCTAAACAAACAATAAATTAGACAACAGACACAAATCTATTTGACCAATCATCTTAATAATATCATTGCTTTAATGTTATAACACTAACCAAAAGTATAAATAAATCTAGATAATGATTTCTATTGTATGATTTCAGAGATCCTGATTTGGACTGATCTTAAGATAAGGTACATAAGAACAGAAGAGATTTTTTTTCCGGTTGCTAGGAGAAATCCCAGAGCATACCTTGCCAATGTCATCATGTGCTAGAATGGTACTGGATCAAGTAAAAGAACACACTTGTTTCCACAATGCTTGCCTGCATACAGATGACAGAAATACATTTTACACTGGGTACTGCGAAGCAGTCCGAAATTCATTTCTGCCCTGGATTTCGCTATAGAACCATATAAAAGTTCACTTGACAAAACACTTTATTTTAAAATAAAATGATAGAAAGTAACAGGGCAGACTTGTCAAGGTAGGGAAATGTGCACCTTTTGAAACTTGTTATGTAATTATAAACCTAGTAAAACTAACTAAGCAACAGTTGCTTTTTTCCCTTCAATGAAACCTGTACCTGTTTTCTGGATAACTTTACTTTCACAGTACACAAATACTAAGCTACTGCTGGGGACATCTTCCATTGGAGCTGAAGATAGTTCTGTCAATCCATCTTCTAAACGCAGCCACAGCTGTGTAGACTCCGGGGTATCGGGGGTCCGCGCAGCCGTTTCCCCAGGACACAATGCCATAAACCCGGCCTTCACAAACCAGCGGCCCGCCTGAGTCCCCCTGGGAAGACATGAACACACACGAAGCCTTGTCAAAGAGCTCTATCTGATCTCCAAACAAGGGTCTGGAACCAACTCCCCAGTGAGGGTCTGGAACCAACTCCCCAGTAATGTTGTTGAAGCTGACACCCTGGGATCCTTCAAGAAGCTGCTTGATGAGATTCTGGGATCAATAAGCTACTAACAACCAAACGAGCAAGATGGGCTGAATGGCCTCCTCTCGTTTGTAAAATTTCTTATGTTCTTATGTTCTTATGTGTTAGCTGTCTAAATAACAGCAAACAGTATTTAATAATGACAAAACAAACACTCATGATTATCAAGTTCTCATTTTAGTTACCAGTTTGAACAATTCACAAAGGAACAGATCACATCACTACGTCCCCTTAAATACTGTCAACCATGACCCCTTGGTTACGAGTGCATCCGCTCCAATCCACGGATGCCACACCATTTCCCGTCCGGGTCATTGATTTTTTGTACCGTAGCTCTGTCCCCTTTCTAGATGGCCGACCTCCGCCGAACCCTGGGAATGAACTGTTGGGCCACCCAGTCCAACTTTCTTATGTTCTTATGTTCTTAAGCCACTCTCCAGTTATCACAATGGAATGGGCATAATGTAATGAATCAGCATCTCAGTCCACTGAACAGAGCTGAATAGAAAGGCTTTTGTCTTTGACCCGTATGGATCGCGGTTCAAGTCCAGCCCTTGCCTTTCCATTCAGTTCAATGGGATGAGATGCCAGTTCAGTACAATAGCATACACTTGTATATAAAGGAACATTTGTATTATTTTTTAATTAAATCATGTACTTAAAATGATCTGGCTGGCTACAGACTAAATTACTAATATTTTACTCATTGATTATTAATTGCCATAGTTTTTATTATGCAAGCCTCAATTAAACATTCCTTGGAGCCTCACATAGCTTGCTACCCAGCATTCCTTGGAGCCTCACATAGCTAGCTATCCAGCATTCCTTGGAGCTTCACATAGCTAGCTACCCAGCATTCCTTGGAACCTCACATAGCTAGCTACCCAGCATTCCTTGCGCATTGCTAGACTGAAGCTCATCCGTTTGTTTTGATGAGCAGCAGAATCTAATTTTAAAGAAGTGTCTGCTTCAACCTGCAGGTTATTTTTCATAAGATCTATGATTCTGTTTGGATTCAAATTCCTGACCATTATAGATGCCCTGCATTCAGCAGGCAGATATCCACTTAGGAAACTGGTTGCTGATTCCATCTTTACAGATGGCTGATATTTCACAAGGTATTATCTTGTATTAGTAGTATGGGCAGGAGTGTGGAGTAGTGGTTAGGGCTCTGGACTCTTGACCGGAGGGTCGTGGGTTCAATCCCCAGTGGGGGACACTGCTGTTGTACCCTTGAGCAAGGTACTTTACCTAGATTGCTCCAGTAAAAATCCAACTGTATAAATGGGTAATTAAATGTAAAAATAATGTGATATCTTGTAACAATTGTAAGTCGCCCTGGATAAGGGCGTCTGCTAAAAAAATAAAAAATAAATAATAATATTATTATTATGACAGTGCTGTGCCTGCTCTCTCTACCCTAAAAACACTGAAGAACACTGAAAACCTTAGCTGGTTTGTGCTTCTCGAGAATGTGTTCTACTCCTTCAGACAAGTTGAATAGATAATCACCCCTCCTCAAACACATGTACTCTAAACAAGTAGTCTCAGTGCAGTAGTACATTAAATGATGACAGTGTTGTCTTAGCAGTCAGCACATTTGTGGGATTTGAAATTAAATAAATAATAATGCCACACCTTGCATGCATCCTTGCCTCCTGAGTTATAGCCAGCACAGATCATGCTGTATGTAATGTTTCCATTAAAAGACTCTGTGCTGTTACACCTGGAGGAGGAGACGATGGGTAGCTTGACAGTCCTCAGTGTGTTGGGAATCTGTCCTCCTGCAGTGCTGGTGTAGCCCCACCCTGACACCCTGCAGACGCGCCCTTCAGAAAGGGAAGCCTCGTGGCGAGGCAGAGCCACAATCGTAACATAGCCATTGAGTTTCACCGGCCTCTTGAGCTGTATCAACATGAAAACGCATAAAGAGAATTTGTCAAGGTTTGAGCAAACAACATTTACTGTGTTCTACTAAGATAGAATGCTACAATGCATACATAGGCAGGAGCAAAACATATTCTCCAGTAACATATGATGTCCTTCGTCATTACAAGCCTTGACTTCATTTCCAAACAAACCATCGCTGCTTTACTTTTACTTGCTTCTGTTCAGCACAGACAAAAATTCATCAAAACATGATGAGACAGGGACTCTCTCAGTTGTATCACAGTATCCAGCAATAACAGGACTCCAATAATATAGGGTGCCTGAGGTGAACTTGGACAAATCTACATATTAGAAGATTTATGAATGAGACAAGGCCATTTGGACCATCTAAGCTAATCTGGTTCCTAGTAGCTGATGGATCTCAGAACTTTGTAAAGCTGGGTTTTAAAAGATCCAAGTAATCCCATACCCTGATGCCTCTCTGTGTGAAGAGCTGTCTCTTTCACTCTAAGTGTATCTCCATTTCATTTCCAGCTTGTGTCCTGGTTTCAGTACTACGCTTAATGTATTGGTTCAGGTTACTAGGTCAACTCCTTTAAAGATTTTAAAGACTTCAATCATTTAGCTTTGTTCCAAGATAAATAGATTAAGTTATTTCTCATCAAAGCTTAGTCCTTTAAACTGTGGGATTAGTATGGATATCATTATGTATCTCTGATGCAACCTTTAGGTACTGGTTTATTGTAGAAAACTTCTTTTAGACATACATAGTGAGGTGCAACCTCAATCCTGACTTGATCCCCTACATTCAGTCGTGGGCCTCTCTCAAGCAGAAAAGTGTGCTGATCTGTGTGTTCAAGATGTGACTAATGCCTATTGGAGGCAAGGTTAACCCACCACCAGTGTGTTGCATCTACACCCACCTCCAGAGGTGATGAAAGGCCAGTGAATATGCTCTTGCTCTTGATGCTTTTAACTGCTGCTAGTCTAGTGTATAAAAACTGACCACAGACCACAATGCTTCCATATAATGAATACATGAATTGTTCCATTTACAATATCACTGATGGAAATATGAGGAGCACAAAGGTTTTCTATTGTTTTACCTTAATGAGCATGATGTCTGCATTGTTGGTTTTGTTGTCGTATTGTGGATGAGAGATCATACGCAGAGGTTGAAAGTACTGCTCAGTGCCATCATACGTATTAAGAGAATAGTCTCCTGCAACTATTACCATCTGGTCACATCTGGAAGAATAAAGTGAAAGTTCACTAAAGCTTTCAAAAGAAGGAATATATACAGAGCTAGATTCTCAGATCTTTCTACTTCAATAGTCTTTAGATTTATTGAATGTTTGAACCAACACTGCTTGAAATGTATTTAGTTTATATAACAGAATTTGACTGTATCAAAAGGATATCATGCAAAGAAACTCAGGCATCAATGACACTTGAAATAGATAACACTCCTGAGATATTGTTGTTTTTGCTGTAAGATGGTACAGCTAATTCAAAATGTATATGTGAATATGGAAGAATATTCATAGCAAATCCTTATTCGTCCCAGCACAACTCGTAAGTAAATTGTTTCTTATTTGTTTTAGAAATGTAATTGGTGTTTGTATTTCTTTAGTTGTCCTACCATACTGAAAAGAAAAACATAATACATCACAAAACAACACAAAATCAGAGAACGATTTTATTAGAGGAACAAAGTGCTACCCCTCCCTATTGGGATTTGAGATATTGTGAGAAGGCAGAGCGGTCCGATCTTATGGAGAATTCAAGAGTGGGTTCATCATTATCAATCAGGTCTGCTGGCATGGGGTGAGTCGATTCAGTTTGAATGATGCTGATCTCATCTCATATAACATTAAGAGAAACCCTGGGCAAAGCTGGCTGCTCAAACAACATGATTTCTGTTTTAATAAAAGATTATTTCTAATTCACAAAGGCAGAGGATGTACTCTGGAACTCTTATTAAACCATATGCCTTATGTTTTATACACACGATTTACAGGAATGTTCATTAGCAGTGATGTATCAAATGTGATTTATAATAAAAGGCTGACACCAAGATAAATACCTCTACAGTATTCTGAAAGGGAGTTTGTTGGTCTCAATGTACCACAAAACAACACAAGATTATGAACAGTTAATATTCCTTTTTTGTGCAAGTTGTTACTGAATGTTACGGTAATCAATGGACCTTGTGTACTGTATAGTGCACAGTTAGAGTTTTGCAGTTTGAGTCTGCACAAAGCTGCATGTACAATGCCTTTCATTGTTACATGTGCAGGAGATTACTGGTGTCATGTTCATGTGCTTGCTTAGGCACACTGTCCTTTCCTAGCACAACAACCTGATGGCACTTGGCATCACCTGGCAGCAGCACACGCCAGGATGACAGATCAAGGGTGTTTGGTTTGTGGGTCGTTTAAGTCATCAGATGACTGGAAAAGTCACGTAAGGGCAAAGCAAAGTAAAAGAGTGCTTACCCAATATTGCAGTGGGCTGCCGTCAAAACCCAATATCTGTTTATTAACGATCCTCCACAAAAGTGTGCCCCTCCTGTCGTCTGTATTGACACGATGTACCTGATTGAATGAGGTGCAGGGACATAGCCTCCTATGATGCGACCCGTGCTGATGTCTTGACCTGATGAATAAAATCTGCAGTTAAAGATACTGTAGTACAGTGGGTGTACACTACTGTTTATAAAGTAGTGACTGTAGACTCTGCTGTTCTTGATGATCCCCTACAAAGTGTTTAGTACCAGAATAATTATATTATTAAAAACCGAGGTTTAGAAACAGTAAAAGAAATGTAATAAGCTTAATAAGAAATGGTGGCAAAGTGGTTAACAGTGTCCAGGTGCAATATTGTTTTCCAGGTGCAATATTGTTTAATGATTTGTAATTCCAGTGCAAAACAAACAGTAAACAATAAATGATGCTAAATAATACAGCAGCGTGTATTACTTTATTTATAATCCCCGGGTTTGTCCCGAAATAATAGTCCCGTTCTTTATACACCCGTTCTCTGTGATACAAGTACAGTGATGTTCGGTTTGGTGCTAGCCTTTGGCGACAGCTCCGGATCGTATTAGCCGTCTAATCACAATAAACAAACCGTTTTTAGACATGACAATACAAACAAACAAAACACTGATGACCCCTTGGTTACGAGTGCATCCACTCCAGTCCGCGGATGCCACACCGTTTCCCATCCGGGTCATTGATTTAGTGAACCATAGCTCCGTCCCCTTTCTAGATGGCCAACTTCCGCCTAACCCTGGGAATGAACTGTCGGGCCATCTAGTCCACGGTACTCTGTTCCCTTTACTCAGCACCCTCACAGGTCGGGAAGGAGATCTAACACTAAGAATCATTCGATCTCTGTCACAGAAATGTTAAGAAAAACTTTCCCAGTGTCGTCCTTGAAACATTCGTCATTGGATTTACAATGGCTTGGCATCTCAGCCCATTGATTTGAATGGAATGTCATGAACCGGAACCGCAGCCCACTTCTGAGTGTTTCATTCATTAGGGATAAAACCAAAGTTAAAAAACTAAAAACAAGCTCAAATGCACATACTGTAAAACTGCGAGAAATATTCTTTTAGATGTTACAATCATTTGAAGTGACGTGGCTGTAACATGCATAAACAAAGACTTTAAGACCAGTATAAAGTTCAATACAAGAGATAGCATTCTATTTAGCTATTTAGCCTTACAGCAGTTTTAAAAAGGTGCTCCAGTGGTTTAATATAGAAATTGTTATTTTATTGGATATCATTTGTGTAGAACACCATATGTTCCTGTGTCCTAACCTGTAGCATTATTTTGAATGCACATTGTTTTCCTGTGTCCTAACCTGTATCATTATTTTGAATATAGATTGTTTTCCTGTGTCCTAACCTGTATCATTATTTTGAATCCATATTGTTTTCCTGTGTCCTAACCTGTATCATTATTTTGAATCCATATTGTTTTCCTGTGTCCTAACCTGTATCATTATTTTGAATCCGTATTGTTTTCCTGTGTCCTAACCTGTATCATTATTTTGAATAGATTGTTTTTCTGTGTCCTAACCTGTATCATTATTTTGAATCCATATTGTTTTCCTGTGTCCTAACCTTTAACACTGGATCTGTATGATTCTGACATGCCGCCAGGCAGACTACAGTACCTGCTGTATCACAGAATCCTTGGAAGCCAAACACAGCTCATGAAACGCTTAGCTAGCATATCGTCTAACGGACTGAAAAGATAATGTACTGTACAAAAGGGATACTGTCAATAGCATACAAAAAATGGCTCTTGTGCACTCGGAAAGCACAGCATGGCTCTGTTAGCATCCAGTCTGTCAGCTAAACCTAGATTTATACAAGTGTTGAGAGTTATTGGGGTGAAAAATGTCTTTGTATTCTACGCTACAGAGAGAATGTTTTTACAGAAGCTCATTTTGAAATTGATCTTGCAGAACTTGTGTAAAGAAAATGAATTCTCGGATTCCACCTGTTATATTGTGTTTAAACATGCTTTCTTTTCCATACATTCGGTGGGTTGTCTGTTACTCAGCCATTCATGAAATAACTACAGCACTCCATAGACATGCATGGTGTTCTCTCTATTTAATGAGAAGGACCCCTAGAATTAAATATGCATGATGTTCCCTCTATTTAACTAAAATTCTCTAAACGTGCATGGTGTTCCCTGTATTTAATTAGAATTACATAAACGTGCATGGTGCTCCCTCTATTTAATGAGAAGGACCCCTAGAATTTTGTAAATTGTTTAATATTGGTGTTCCAGTAATGAAACAACATTAAAACAGACTTTATCATTTAACAAACACAAGCAAATGTTATCACATCCAGAAATATACATTTTACAAAAAAGCAGTTGAAAGCTTTCTTTTTGCTTGGCCAATAGTTAGTTGGAAACAGCATTTGTAAAGTAACTGGAAAGTCAGTATTATTCAGAATACAACTCAAAATAAATTCTCAACCTATGTGAACTGCAGATTTGTGGAGCAGCACTTTGATTGGAAATATGAGTCTATACATATGAGTCACACTTCAGTTTAAGCATCAATTTATAAAAATCTATAAATTAGATATTAAACGTACTGTATTATAGATTAATTGATTGAGAGTTTTTAAAAACTGAAAAACAGTTTATTAAAATACAATTTCACATGCAGATTACTAGTGTGAAACTTCATGTCATGTTATAGAGTAATTATATGTTTTGTTATAAATGCCTTCGTTACTAATGTTATATCCTGTTATTCTTAATAATAACAGTCTAATATTGTTTATAAAATACAATTTCAAGTGACCCAATGTTGATAGTGACTTCTTATACATTCTGTGTTTAAACAGACTCTTATGGTTGTGTGTGATCAGCTATTGTTCTGAAGAACCCTTCACTGAATACCTGCTTTGCCAGTCAGTGCACAGTGCCAGAGCTTTGCTTTGTGAATGCATGCCCAGGGGATTACACAGTCAGTGTGTCACTTTGTAGAAAACCACTCACAGCAAGATGAAGTACCAGCAAGTGCATATAGCACTATGAGTCCTGGAGCTTACATGTGGTGCTATTCTTATTATTAATATGAGCTTCATGAACAACATGAAACAGACTTTATAAACCACCCAAACACTGCAATCGGAGATTACATTCTGCTTACATGGAACATAAATAAAAGACATTTCCTGTGGAAAGGCATTTTTGGTTGGGCCCAGAGTCATTATATATATATATAAAAGTTATTTTACAGCACTATATAACATTAATACTATATTTAAAGCCTTTTCCTTTATTATTATCTAACACAAAGTACACTGTATTTTAGTTTTAATATGTTTTAATATATATATATATATATATAAAACTGAAACTAGACTAACGGAACCCACATATACTTCATAAAAACAAGTTAATGTATAAAATGCTTTAATCAGTACTTACAGTTCACGACAAGTAGCTTTAGGAAGATCAGTTTTATGATGAGGAATTGGTTCATAATGCGAGGCTTGGGAGCTACAAGTACTCGTTGTTCTAATGACTTTCAGACTTCCAACCTGGCCGTTCTCTTGGGAAGGGATCAGATCAGATCATTTATACTCAGGTTTCTAAGTTTCAATTTCAGTTTCCATGACTACCTTACTGTCAAACAACAATATATAATTCACTAAGGCAACAGGGAGCCTTCAATGCTTTCCTCAAGTCTGACCTTCTCTTTACAAGAAACAAATAGATACACACTTGCAGAAAATATCAGTAACTGTTGGTGAGCAGGGCATAGCTAGCTAGAAAACGAACACTTAACTGCTGGTAAGCAGATTATAGCTTGCTTGAAAACTAACACTTAACTGCTGGTGAGCAGAGTATAGCTCGCTGGAAAAATAACACTAAACTGCAGGTAAGCAGAGCATAGCTCGCTGGAAAACTTACACTAAACTGCTGGTAAGTAGAACATAGCTTGCTGGAAAACTAACACTAAACTAGGCGAAACCGTTCACTGTCCTGCCGTGAAACATGTTCCACTTGTTCGGTGGTAGAAAAACAAAGCGTAGACGCACACCCAAGCAGCATAGCTGAGGTGACGGACAACGGAGCAAAGCTTAAATCAAAGGGAAGCCGCACACTCAAACATACTCCTAAAAGTTTTCAAAATGTATTGAGAAAGAAACCAACGTTTCAGCTGCCACGCAGGTACAGCTAGGTTTTGCATCACCTAGAATTTTAGGATTGTGACTGTGACAGGGAAAGCCCGTAAATGTGTGCTGGGATGCGGAACAGGAGACGCGTTGCTAGGCAACTAATTGAGCAGGTAGGCTCGCCCAACGCTGGGGGGCGTGCCCAGGGATGCTGCACGCATCTAAAAGGGTGTCTGCGCCACAGCCTGAGGCGACTGATCCGCCATGCTACACAGACGGGCACTTTGTTCACATTGGAGAGGACAGCACCCGCTCCACAGGATTAACTACTACGGAACCCTTCAACTGCAAGACAGTGCTTGTGAAGGCTTTGCTCAGCCAGGACCGTCACAACGACCTGGAGTCGCTGGGAGGCCGGGACTTCGGGAGCAACAGCAGTACGTTAGTTTAGGGGCTGTTGATCCCAAACAGTATAGAGAGGGTTTCATAGTGTTGTAGGTTCCTGGAGTGGGACGTCTCTTTTAATGAGGCTAGCGCTCGCCTTGTGTGGCAAACTGTGTCTAACTTTGTTTTGTTTTCTTTATTAAATACGACACTACCATTGCTGGTACCTGAGTGGCAGCACCTTTGTTAATGAAATCTGAAGGCCTGTGCTGCGTGTCAACACCCACTGCTCTGTGTCTCTGACTCATTATTATTCAGGGACGACCCACACACGTAACGCTTCACCCAGTTACTGAGACATAATACAAAAACTATATGAACACCATTTAAATCTTTTATTTACCTTCATGTAACCAAAGAAACTGATATCGCATACAAAATGATATCGCAAAGGTCTACCGGAAGCCATAATATAGCAGTACAGTATTTCATGTTAGATTTTTAAATGTCCCATTTTTCAATTGTTGTCAGTTTATCGTTAAATATATGGAAAACTATTACCTGCTGAATAATCGGTAACATCATTCAGCAAGTTTCATTCGACTTTACAAAGCAAAAATAGTTAATTCTATAGGGCAGGGGTTTTCAACCTTTTTTAGAAACTGTACCCCTTCTGTCTCAAGGTTTCACCTCAAGAACCCCTTCATAGTTTTCACTCTACTGAATGGTACCACAGTTGCAATAAAAGGCAGAATAGCCTAATTAACATGTTTCTAATTAACATATTTTCCCCATGTATTTAATCCATAATTTACATCACAACAGAACTGACACTGTTGGGTTAGGACAGAATACCAAACAGAAGTTCTTAAAGCTTTCAATTAAGACTTTGGATGCACACATTTCTATTATTAAGTTATTATAAATAATGCAACATATTCTGCACTGTAACTGTTTATCATGTTAGCCTACCTTACTTCCAATCTAAATTATGATTGCCTTTTAAAATATTTACAACATCAACAACATTATCCTTAAGATAAAACAAGCTTAAAATCTAATATTTTTATTTAAAACTTACTATTCAATGGGACACTTGAGCCTGGTGGATCTTGCACAGCTCGTCAATCTTTGGTACAATGTCAGAAAGACAAACTCTCATCTCATCCTTCACCTCTCATTTTGCTCTGTGCTTTGTTTTAATAGCAGCCAAGGCAGGAAATCCAGACTCGCAGAGATATGTGGTTGCAAACAATAGCAGAACTTTCATTGCTTTCCAAGTAAGCTCTGGACATTCATTTGAGAGATCCAACCAAAAATTTGAGATGTTTTGTCCACAGCTCTGATACTTCTGATGCAAAAAAGTTAAGTTTAAAAAACTGTCATTGCTAAGTTCAAGAAACTGTCATTGCTAAGTTAAAAAAAAAACTGTTATTGGTAAGATAAAAAAAACTGTCATTGGTAAGTTAAAAAACTGTCATTGCTAAGTTAAAAAAAACTGTCATTGGTAAGATAAAAAAACTGTCATTGCTAAGTTCAAAAAACTGTCATTGCTAAGTTAAAAAAACTGTCATTGCTAAGTTTTAAAAAAAAAACTGTCATTGGTAAGATAAAAAACTGTCATTGGTAAGATAAAAAAACTGTCATTGGTAAGTGTGGCAATGCGCCCCGCCCCTGTGTGCATTTGTGTGTTATGTGTTGTATGTTGCGTGTGTTAATGTTGGTGTATAGTCATTGGTACACGGGATATAAACGGGTCTGTGTTTCACGTGTATTTAAAAAGTGTAGATTTGTATTTAGGCACGAGGAGGGCACAAATCACTTCACGTGCTGGTTAAATGTAATATGTGAGCACGGGGTTGCACAGAATTAATTCACGTGCTGGGATTCAAGTGAATAATTAATTAGTAATTGAATCCCAGCACAACAGTATAAATAGGCACATTTTTAGTCACTCGTGGTTGGGTGTTCGGAAGAGGAGAAGGAGAAGGAGAAGGAGAAGGAGAAGGAGAAAGAAAAGCAAAGTAAAATCGTAAACGTAAAGTGTTTGTTCTCACCGTGTTTGTTTGTCTCTCCGTGCACCGTTTGTTTAGTGTTAGTCCGTTTTGTCTGTCTGTTTATTTTGGCTACAAGTGCCGTGTCCTGTGTTTTTGTTACAACCTTTTTATTTTCTGTTCTGTTTATTAAATGCTGAGCGCGATCACGCGCTCAGCTATACCAAAACCCCAAGTCTCTCTGTATTCCTTCCTGCTTCTGGTCTGACACCACCCACTCTGGCCGTCTTTGTGACACGTGGTGTCTTCGTGGGATAGCCGCGCCTCCAAGCGTCAGACCAGGAGGGGTCTGGATTAAAAAAATAAATAAATAAATAAAAAAATAAATAAAGGATTACAAATATTGTTTTGGGGGGGGGGGGGGGGAAAGTCAATGGCAGAAGACGCCATCAAACTGCGGGGCTGGTTCCTGGAGAATGCTGGGCTGGAGGCCCAGTCTCTACCCATAGTCGTCCGGGCCCTGTGGATGATGGACAGTGAGAGATGGGAGGCATATCAGGAGGACCACACCCCAAACACCTTGGAGGAAGGTGTGGAGTTTGTCCTCAGCTACCTGGAGGCAACCATAAACGGAACAGCAGCCCAGGCAGCAGGACCACCAGCAGAGGAGTACCTGCTGTCCCCATCTCCACCAGCAGAGGGTGAATGCCTGCTGGTTTTGCCTCCACAGCCCAAGTGGGAGGAGCCCGAATGTCCTACGCCTGAGTGGGAGGAGCCCGAATGTCCTACGCCTGAGTGGGAGGAGCCCGAACGTCCTACGCCTGAGTGGGAGGAGCCCGAACGTCCTACGCCTGAGTGGGAGGAGCCCGAACGTCCTACGCCTGAGTGGGGGGAGCCCGAACGTCCTACGCCTGAGTGGGGGGAGCCCGAACGTCCACAGCCCAACAGGGAGGAGTCGGGGCGTCCACAGCCCAACAGGGAGGAGTCGGGGCGTCCACAGCCCAACAGGGAGGAGTCGGGGCGTCCACAGCCCAACAGGGAGGAGTCGGGGCGTCCACAGCCCAACAGGGAGGAGTCGGGGCGTCCACAGCCCAAAGGGAGGCAAGTCGGGGCTTCCACAGCCCTGGGACCCAAGCCACCAGCAGAGGGAAAATGCCTGCTGGTTCAGCCCCAAGAGCCGGAAGGGGAGGAGTTACAGGCTCAACCCCCTGAGAATTTTTTGGGGGGAGAGGGGCAGGAGGCTGGTGTTCCCCAGCAGCCTCTATTCATGCTGATGAGGGCAGCACGGCGCGCACCAGCCCAGCCGCCACAGCGGAGGGAGCCAGCGCCGCCAGGAGCAGAGGAGCTGGAGCTGCCTCTGCCTCCACCACCGCCAGGAGCAGAGGGGCTGGAGCTGCCTCTGCCTCCACCACCGCCAGGAGCAGAGGAGCAGGAGCTGCCTCTGCCTCCACCACCACCAGGAGCAGAGGAGCAGGAGCTGCCTCTGCTGCCCGTACCTCCGCAGGGAGTACGGTGGCCAGAGCCCCAGAAAGGGGAGCTGCCGGCCACGAAGAAGGGGGAGGAGGTCTGGAGACCACTTTCCCCAGCAGCAGTTTCGCTGCAGGAGTTCTTGTGGCCGGAACCCCACAGGAGGGAGCTGCCGGCTACGAAGAAGGGGGAGGTCGGGGGACCACCTGCCCCCGCAGCTTTTTCGCTGCAGGACGGGACCAGCATGCTGTCAGCCGTGCCACTACCGGCAGGGGAGCTGACAGCATTTCCAGCCATGGGCCCACTGAAGCCTCCCTTCCCAGCCCAAGACTTTGGCCTGGACTGCTGGGTATTTAAGGGGGGAGGTGGCCGTTGAGGCCATGTGTGCTGCGCACAAGGGGGGGTATATGTGGCAATGCGCCCCGCCCCTGTGTGCATTTGTGTGTTATGTGTTGCGTGTGTTAATGTTGGTGTATAGTCATTGGTACACGGGATATAAACGGGTCTGTGTTTCACGTGTATTTAAAAAGTGTAGATTTGTATTTAGGCACGAGGAGGGCACAAATCACTTCACGTGCTGGTTAAATGTAATATGTGAGCACAGGGTTGCACAGAATTAATTCACGTGCTGGGATTCAAGTGAATAATTAATTAGTAATTGAATCCCAGCACAACAGTATAAATAGGCACATTTTTAGTCACTCGTGGTTGGGTGTTCGGAAGAGGAGAACGGGAGAGAGAGAAGGAGAAGGAGAAAGAAAAGCAAAGTAAAATCGTAAACGTAAAGTGTTTGTTCTCACCGTGTTTGTTTGTCTCTCCGTGCACCGTTTGTTTAGTGTTAGTCCGTTTTGTCTGTCTGTTTATTTTGGCTACAAGTGCCGTGTCCTGTGTTTTTGTTACAACCTTTTTATTTTCTGTTCTGTTTATTAAATGCTGAGCGCGATCACGCGCTCAGCTATACCAAAACCCCAAGTCTCTCTGTATTCCTTCCTGCTTCTGGTCTGACGCCACCCACTCTGGCCGTCTTTGTGACAGTAAGATAAAAAACTGTCATTGGTAAGTTAAAAAAACTGTCATTGCTAAGTTAAAAAAAACTGTCATTGCGAAGTTCAAACTGTCATTGCTAAGTTCAAACTGTCATTGCTAAGTTCAAACTGTCATTGCTAAGTTCAATTAGTTTGTCCTCTTCATTGACATTTAGACTGTACAACATTTCCTTGTTGGTAACATTTGAACCGATCCAGTCCCGGTCAATTTTTAATGAGTTTTCCATTTTACCGAAGTACATATTGAACTGAGCAACAAGTCCTGTGAAATGGCTGCAGATTGTCACCGAGATGTCCATCACTTGAGATTCTCCCATCATTGAAGTCAGTTAGGCAGGTGAACATCGTTGTTTTTCCCATACTCACTCGTTCATTCCAGCCTGTTTAGTTCATCAAATAAGTTTGCCAGGTACGCAAGTTCTGCATTCCATTTGGGATCCCTGAAATAATCTACCAAAGAAGAATTCTGGTCCAACAAAAATTCAAAATGGAGAAGCAGCCCTTGATAGTCTGCATCCATTTCATTGCACAGAGCAGCAACAATGAGGGAGTTCAGAGGTCTGGCCTTCTTCAATTTTTACAACAGAAAGTAAAACTTCATTCAGGTGTGGGCTCAGTTTTTTCGATGCCAATGCCTCTTTGTGTAAAATACAATGAGTTTAAATGCTTTTTTCTCGCTATCAAACCACTCTTATTGCCAATCTTACCCTTGCCACCTCTGTGCAAATACCGATACAGCTGTCTCACGAAAGGCCTTTTCGTGGTAATGTACTGGTTAAGTATTTCAAAAATATCCGCTCATGTTGTTCGTGTGGCAGTGTAAGACAACAAACAAAATCTTCAACCAAACGTAGCGAACCAATACTAACAGCTGAGCCTGATTTCCCACGTCTGTGGCTTCATCAGCCTGCAGTGCACATGCAGAAACTGTTTATAAACTCTCTATTAGCTGCGTCTCCATGTCAAGTGCCATTTCAGAAATTCTTCAAGGAACAGTGTTATCTGAAAGCAGTAGCTTTTTAACTTGATTTGCTTGCTCGCTGCCAAACATTACTTTACAAAAGATTCACCGATCGTATGTGCTTTCTTGCATTTGGCAATCCGGCGTGATATCAGATATGAGGCTTTCAGAGCACTCTCACTAACTGATAAGCTCCTGCTGCCATTTGAAATGTGCCAGCCTTCTTTCAAAGTATTCAGTTGGATTTCCCACTAAGCTTGAATACTTAATTTCCAAGTGGCTTTTAATAAAGATAGTTTCACACAATCATTGGAGAGTTCCTCCAAACAAACTAGGCACTTGGGCTTGGGTTTATCTTCGTGATCCAAACGTGTATATCCTAACTGCAAGTACACATCACTGTACTTAAGACATTTCTGTCACTTTGCACTTTCTGTAGACTCTTTTGTGTTTTCTTCCTTTGTGTTTCTTTTGCAAGTGAGAAATGTACGAAATGATACAGGGCACAATCTGAATGAACTCTACCAAACACTCTTCAACCGACTGTTGTATTGCTGTTACTAAAATGCATCTGTGTGAGTGTAAACTTGCGCAATCGAAATCACGCATGCGTGAATGATCATTTTAAAAGTATAGTCAGTTGCTAAACAAAAATGTAATCTTTCTGCACAGTGTTTTAGAGATAATATATAATGCTGTTAAAAAATATATTCAAGACCATTATTTTCTATTAGTTAAGTTTGTACTTTTGCATTTCAAAGTCACCCTGCGTACCCCCTACAATCCTTTGAAGTACCTCTAGGAGTACGCGTACCCCCGGCTGAAAACCCCTGCAGGGGGATGCAAAATGTCTTCATCTAGACAATGCAGGGAAGCTCATAAAAAAGCCAACAAGATGCTCGGATATATTGTGAAAAGTGTTTAAATCAAGGGAAGTAACCCCCCTTCTATTATGTTGGGCTTTTGAAAGAGGCGGAACACCCCGCTCTATATGTTCTAACATCTACTAACCTGTTTCCTTTCCGGTTCGCAAGCCTCTTCGTATGTCGGGTAACCTCAAAGACGGTGCCCCTCTTTGTATGTCGGGTCACCTTAAAGACGGTGGCCCCCCTCCTGTTTGTCAGGTCTCCTCAGCGACGGAATCCCCCTACTGCATATGTTGGGCCATTGAAGAGCTGGAACCATTTTTTGTTAATAATACTAATCAATGTTTTTCTTTCTGATTCGCTAGCTTCTTCGTTTGTCGGGTCATCTCAGAGACGGTGACCCCTCTTTCATGTGTCGGGTCATCTCAGAGACGGTGACCCCCCTCCTGTTTGTCGGGTTTCCTCAATGACGGAGCCCCTCTTTATATGCTTAGGGCTTTTGAAGAATGGAACCTCTCTTTTATATGTTATACGTTACTAACTTCATGTCTTAAATAATCACAGCAGATGGCCTAGTTCCACCCCGTGAATTACACAAATAAATGAGATTTACCCTATCCCTCTCTTTGGCGGTTTTGTTCAGCCACAAACCTGATTTACACGAGTAATTCTCCCAAACGTGCACGCGCATCGCCATTTCACGTGTAAATTGCCCCGCATAGAAACCCCATGATAGTCGGTGCAAACTTAAGGTGAATACAGGTATGTTGTTTATAAACATACCACTACATTTCTAAAAACAATACAGCATAAAAAATGTATTCATAAAAGTTTGTTTCATTTAAATATGTATGTTTGAATAGCACCTCAGTCCATATATAGAATAATCTATTCCCCGATACCTGCCCATATAGTGAGAAATATATTACCCATACTTTTTATAATATATGGAAAGCGGCACATATCCGTATATTATTCATTATATTGTACAATATATAAATCATACTCCAATGTTACAGGTTTGACATGTGAATACTTGTAAAGTAGTTAGTAGTCATACAAATGCAAAAAAAACTAAAACAAATAAACATTTAAGAAAATTAAAAACCTTAAGACTAAAATGACAATATATTTTATTTCAATATTTACAAAATATTTTTCTTCCATAAGGGCTTGCACACTTAAGTTGTACCTTCTTTCCTTTGCTGTTTTCCACAATGAAATCCTTATGGTCAAGGGCACATTCTTCGTTTTTTTTTTTTACATTTCACCACATTTTGCAATTCTGTTTTAAATCCTTTGTATCTTAACTGTAATAAAGCTTTAAATCCCATGAACAAGCCTCCATTCCTAATTGTAATCTTGTTTTAAATCTTGCATGAGTCCAGAAATGTAGGAATTTGCCGCCACTCAGTAGTTGGGGTGGGTTTTAGTATTCAGAATGAATCAATGATTGATACAAGTCAGGGAGGGACATTGCCCAGCTGCACTGGGAAAGGTAGTTTTTTGTAGTATTTTTTTTAATGGGAAAGGGGTGGTCAACATAAATTCCTGTGTTTTCCAGTGTTTATTGGCTATGCACCGATGTCATTGTTTTTGTATCAGCGGTGTTTTATGGTTTTTTATCAGTTAAAAACGAAAATCAGTAGCCCTATATATATATATATATATATATATATATATATATATATATATATATATATATATATATTAAATGAAGGAAACAAATTACCTGCAGCTCCTACGTGTGAAGCGTTCCTTTCATTGTCTGTGAGTTGCTCATGTGCTGCCAGACTCCACTTCCTGCTGTGACACAGAGCTAGCGCTGCTTATTCTTTTTCTCAATTCAACATTTCTGAGCATCCTGGCGCCAGCACAAACAGCTTCTTAAAGGGAATGTTAACCACGATTGGGCATCAGATTTCACCTCCATTCGGCAGTGTTTGGCGTAGTGCAAAGACACTGCGTCGGATTACGCTTGCGCCGGGTGCTAAATCTGATCAAAATCCCTCTCCTGGGACAGACCCCTCACAGCAGTGCTACCACAATGACTTTGTACGGTGCCCTTGCACTTGCGTCCGTGTTATCAAAGTCAGGGCCATACTATCACAATATCAAGCAGACAAACGCTTCTACTAATGCCATTGCTTTCAGTTAAAATGTTCTGTTTGAGCGCATTATCCAAACCATTGCTCTACTGCACTAGTTTTACTTCAGCCTTGTCTAAATGCACAGGTTCTATCAGTGTGTGTTGGGTTACACTGTGGTACCATTATACCAATAGCTCTTAGTACAGAACCATTGACATGAGTGACATTGCCTCGACATTGATGATGATTTGTTCAGATAACAGTAGACTTGTCAAAAGTATTCATAGCTGCTTGCAAATGTGAAGACAGGCAGTACACTTTGCATGTAACAAAGGACTGCTATAGGTACATTTTTAAACACTGCTGTATTTTTAGCTAGAGACCTGTTTAAAGCTTAAATTGTCATAGAACCACCTGCAAAGTGTACATGAAACACATTATGTTACCTTTGCTGTGTCCCGTGCTGTCCGTATCACAGCACTGTATTTTTAAACACATCATAGGTCATAAATCACCTGGGCAATACATTTCTCAACATTTACTTGTGGGCGTTTGCCAAGAAAAAAAAAACCTCTTCTAACTGATTGCAGTGTATACAGATCCCGCTCCCTCCTGCAACAATGCTGGGTTTATGTTCCCACAATAGGAAGGAGCATGATCTGGATAAACTGTGATGTTTAGAAGAAAAACTCTCTTTCCCCTGGCAAACGTTCCAGAATAACAGTTGAATTTACCCATGACGTTTGAATAAAAACATCAAAACAATTGGGAATACCCTGAAAAAGACCTGCTGCGATATAAACAACATGAGATACAGCAAATGTAAAGTAATATGTTTCAGTAACCCTGCTGGGGTTCTGTAACCCTGCTGGGGTTCTGTAACCCTGCTGGGGTTCTGTAAACACTGCTGGGGTTCTGTAAACACTGCTGGGGTTCTGTAAACACTGCTGGGGTTCTGTAAACACTACTGGGGTTCTGTAACCCTGCTGGGGTTCTGTAAACACTGCTGGGGTTCTGTAACCATGTAAGGCACAGACAAAATAACATAAGAAGAACATAAGAAAGTTTACAAACGAGAGGAAGCCATTTGGCCCATCTTGCTCGTTTGGTTGTTAGTAGCTTATTGATCCCAGAATCTCATCAAGCAGCTTCTTGAAGGATCCCAGGGTGTCAGCTTCAACAACATTACTGGGGAGTTGGTCCCAGACCCTCACAATTCTCTGTGTAAAAAAGTGCCTCCTATGAATGCCCCTTTATCTAATCTCCATTTGTGACCACTGGTCCTTGTTTCTTTTTTCAGGTCGAAAAAGTCCCCTGGGTCGACATTGTCAATACCTTTTAGAATTCTGAATGCTTGAATCAGATCACCACGTAGTCTTCTTTGTTCAAGACTGAATAGATTCAATTCTTTTAGCCTGTCTGCATATGACATGCCTTATAAACCCTGGATAATTCTGGTTGCTCCTCTTTGCACTCTTTCTAGAGCAGCAATATCCTTTTCGTAACGAGGTGACCAGAACTGAACACAATATTCTAGGTGAGGTCTTACTAATGTATTGTAAAGTTTTAACATTATTTCCCTTGATTTAAATTCAACACTTTTCACAATATATCCGAGCATCTTGTTGGCCTTTTTTATAGCTTCCCCACATTGTCTAGATGAAGATATTTCTGAGTCAACATAACTCTTTTTCATAGATTCCTTCTTCAGTTTCTGTATCTCCCATATGATATTTCTAATGCACATTTTTATTGCCTGCATGCAATGCTTTACACTTTTCTCTATTAAATTTGCCATGTGTCTGCCCAGTTCTGAATGCTGTCCAGATAATTTTGAATGACCTTTGCTGCTGCAACAGTGTTTGCCACTCCTCCTATTTTTGTGTCTTTCCGCAAATTTAACATGTATGCTTGCTGTACCACAATCTAAATCATTAATGTAGATTAGGAATAGCAGAGCACCTAATACTGATCACTGTGGTACACCACTGGTTACCTCACTCCATTTTGAGGTTTCTCCTCTAATCTGGAGAGAGAAGAATGTGGTGTGTGTGTGTGTGTGTGTGTGTGTGTGTGTGTGTGTGTGTGTGTGTGTGTGTGTGTGTGTGTGTGTGTGTGTGTTTGTTTATTAGTTAGAAAAAGTATTTTCTAAGATACTGCTTTTGAAGAATAAAAAAAAAACACTTAGGAAAGAAGTTTATCAAAAAACAGAATCAATGCTGCAATTAACTTCTTTAGCTGAGTTTAAACTTTGCTTTAGCAAATGAATAGAGATTTCTTGAAGTCTTTCTGTCCACCCTCTGGATTCCTGTTCATTGTCTCACCAAGCCGTTCCTGTTTTACCCTGGGATTTAAAAGGATTATTCGTCCGAGCTGCCTCTCTGTTGGGAAATCATTTGTTGGACAGACATTTCCAAACCAGGGTGATTTTGCTGCTGTATCGTTTCCTGAACACTGGGTGAGATCAAACCCATTTACTCTTTCTGCTGCTGGATTTCTTTCCTTGAAAATCAACTTTATATTTTCTTTTTGTGTTTTTTCCGTAATCACCTGGATTGGTTATATCCCTTTGTTCTGGTCAGATAGCTTTGTTTTGTTGTTTCATTGGGGTTCAGCGAGTGCCTCAGGACAGAAGCCCCAGTATATTGCTTTATTTTCTTTATTATGCCTTGTGCATGGACAGTTTAAGCCAGGGGACATTTTTTGGGACATTTTGGTTTCTGTTTTTTATTTTTATTTCTTTGGGACTCTGGTCATTTGGCGATCAAGGACTCAAATTGGACTATCTTTATTTTTTGGGCCAATTGATCAGATTTTTTGTTCTGTAATTGTGGGACGTGATTTATTTTTGTTCACTTATCTATCTTATTGCTCTACCAGTTTTATTGTTATCCAGTATATATATTCTTTCTTTGTGGTTTGTTTTTACCCCATGTTTTATTTCTTGGCTCTGGCACTCAGCTCATCTACCTTATAATATATGGCTTATTCCTGGTGGGAATATAATTGCGATCAGGTAATTAAAATGATTTTGATTGACCTCTGGAGTTGAGTTTATTACATTACTAACATTTATCAATAAGGAAACCTCTCTGGTTACAGCAGCTGAAAAACCCTCACAATGTTCCCTTCTCATGCTGCAATTCCTCATTAGAACCTGCCAGAGTCACTGAGGAATGGGCATGTTCCCCTCTACAATACTAATAATATCCTCTGCTGTGGGAATTACCTGGAGATAACTGAGCTTCTCTTTCGTTAGTGCCCTTCCTTCAGCTCAGGACACAGAGCTGCTTTGCGGGGCTGGCGTGGGTTTTGTTCTTCATTAAAGACAATCTAACTTGTGCCCAGCTGTCACACAACTGACCTGCAAGACCCATGGCAAATGAAAGGTAACACTGCAAGCTAGGGCCTGTAGCTTATATCAGGTTGGACGGCTGTTTGCCCAGCCCTGACACGACATGGCATCGACTCCACAAGGGGCTGGGAGGGGTTTCAAGTCATGTTGATCTATTCAGTTTGACTGAATCAAATGGAAATGACGTCACATTCAAATTATTAATACCATTTAATAATTATTATTCAACCATATATTATACACAATATATTCTAGTATGCTGTGTAAGACACAGCCAGTAAGCACACTCATGGTTAGGATGCTGTGTAAGACTCAGCCAGTAAGCACACTGATGGTTAGGATGCTGTGTAAGACACAGCCTGCACACTCATGGTTAGGATGCTGTGTAAGACACAGCCAGCCAGCACACTCATGGTTAGGATGCTGTGTAAGACACAGCCAGTAAGCACACTGATCGTTAGGATGCTGTGTAAGACACAGCCTGCTAGCACACTCATGGTTAGGATGCTGTGTAAGACACAGCCAGCACACTCATGGTTAGGATGCTGTGTAAGACACAGCCAGTAAGCACACTCATGGTTAGCTGCTCTGGCCTTGGCTTGGATTGTAAAGCAGCTTCTATGATATTCTACATTTTAAGGACAACGCTGCATTGAATATGCACCAGTCTCAGCAGTCACCACTCAGGACAATCGAGAACACATGCTCCACTGTCAATCCGCATTGCTATGATATTTAGGACCACACTGAAATTGTGAGATGGATTGCTCATTGAAATCCATAGCATGTTATTAAAGAGGACACAATGATCTATTCAGGGATCCCAAGATATTTAGTGAGCGAGTCTGAGTGACAGTGTGTGTGTTCTGCTGGGAGAGGTCTTGCTCATTAAAATATGTTGTATAATTTTAAAGAGGAGAAAAGGATCTCTTGAGAGATGTCTGGTATTTGGTAAGTACGGGGTCTGAGTGCTGTGAGTGAACCTGCTCTGGAAAGGCTCTATATAAGTGCAGTGTTGTTGTTGTGAGTGAGGAGAATGGGCAGTAAGATCCCAACCCCAGTCTTTCTGTTTCCATAATTTGTGTCGGTCCTATAGATCGAGAGAAAGAGATACTATATAGATCGAGAGAAAGAGAGACTATATAGATCGAGAGAAAGAGATACTATATTTAAGACACATTAGTATCATTTATCATGTATCCCTGCTTTGATATTTACTTGTGATTATCAATATTCTTTTGTAGTATATATATTTGATATACTATTATCTCTGTCAGATAGTATTTGATTTCTCGTTGAATAAAGTGCACAATGAGCAATGGAGAGCTCTTAAAGGCTTCTTAGCAGTGAAGTGACAATGCTGCAGGGTGGGGCTCTTTGTCTTATATTAGGTCACTCGTTTTTAATTGTGTTTCAGTTACACTGTAGGCATATTTCATTGTATATGATAATAGCAGCAACACAGATACAGTTACATCATAAAAAGTAATAAACTAAATCCCAGGCACTGCAGTCTGAGAATTGTCCAAGGCAGTGGAGGGAGAGGTGAGGACTGGATTAAACACACACCTGTTATATATTTAACATTGTTTAAAGTGCATAACTTTAGCTAGATTGTTTTTCATATTGTTTGTATAAGGTATTTAGAAATGTAGCCTTTGTTAGATTTTGTAATCAGGTAAAACTACACATAACAGTACATTGAAAAAGGTGCTAGCCAAAACATGTGTCTGTTTGACTTAGTGTCTTACAGTTTAACCTTACAATTCTGATTTGAAGCAGGGATTTTATAATAACTTGATGATCATTACAATTCTGATTTGAAGCAGGGATTTTATAATAACTTGATGATCATTACAATTCTGATTTGAAGCAGGGATTTTATAATAACTTGATGATCGTTACAATTCTGATTTGAAGCAGGGATTTTATAATAAATAACTTGATGAACGTTTTTTTTCTTTAAAGTTTTACATCCTGTAAAAAGATCTCAAGAAAAAATAAATTATATTTTGACATGTTTTGTTTTTTTCAGTTGCAGATGAGAATTAAACATGGGTGTACTCTATTTGCATATAACAGCTCTTCTGCCGTTGTTCGTTTTAAGAGGTAATATACATTATTATTATTATTATTATTATTACTATTTGTTTATTTAGCAGACGCCTTTATCCAAGGAGACTTACAGAGACTAGGGTGTGTGAACTATGCATCAGCTGCAGAGTCACTTACAATTACATCTCACCCGAAAGACGGAGCACAAGGAGGTTAAGTGACTTGCTCAGGGTCACACAATGAGTCAGTGGCTGAGGTGGGATTTGAACCGGGGACCTCCAGGTTACAAGCCCTTTTCTTTAACCACTGGACCACACAGCCTCCCTGTGTGTATACAATGTATACATTATCCTTGAACAGTATCTAGCTCAGTGTGTTCAATTCCTTTTCTTTCTTTTCTTTACCTGTTTATCATGTTTGCATTCATTCAGACTGCTTCTTATCTCAATCCTCAATTCTTTTGTGTTGCTGATTCTGTGTCGAGGAGCTTTGCTGTGAGTTCAGGAGCTGCTCTTCAGTTCCAGGTGTCTGTCACAGATAGATGTAACACTGGTAGATTAGCCAAACTCAAAATACATTAGTAAGTGCTACAAAAGGAAATGGTATCAGCAGTGTCTGAACACTAGCTAGCGCTAGATTCAGCAGTGTCTGAACACTAGCTAGCGCTAGATTCAGCAGTGTCTGAACACTAGCCAGGGCTAGATTCAGCAGTGTCTGAACACTGGCCAGGGCTAGATTCAGCAGTGTCTGAACACTGGCCAGGGCTAGATTCAGCAGTGTCTGAACACTGGCTAGGGCTAGATTCAGCAGTGTCTGAACAATAGATTGGTGGTGCGCCAAATTTTTATATGCTCCCCCCCCCCCCCCCTTTTTTAGCATACAATTTGTCGCCCCCCAACCTCCCGTTGACACACACATTAAAACATTATAACTTACCTTTTATATTATAACAGGTGTTTTTTTTCCCGATTTCGTGTAAATCATGTATTTTTTCCTAGATTAAGCTAAATACATAAGAGTATCACAAATCCAGCATTTAAAGTCAGTTTATTACATCTTTTTTTTTTTAAACTTGGCGATTCAACATTTACCTAACAAATACATCTGAAAAACATTATCGTTCAGCAATTAATTAAAAAAATAAATCTTAAATCTGTTTTTTCATAAAAATGTTTATTTTGCCAGCTAAATCTGAAGCTAACATGCAAGCCCACGCCCATTGACGCGTTTAATTTGGCATTCTATGTTGCAGAGTTGCCTTTAAACACTGACTTTTTCAAGAATGTGTTTGTTAACATTTATGAATTTTGTTAAATCTGGACTTTTTTTAGTTATCTAGGAACAAATATGCGATTTACATTAAATCTGGGGGAAAAAAACAGCTGTTAAAACATTAGTGCTTTTTTCACACTTGTCGCCCCATTACATGTAGCTGTCATTTCAAGGCAGGCGAGTGGAACAGCTCCTGAACTTGGGTGAAAGCACATTAACACAGACTTTCCACTCACAGTGAAAATGAATTGTGACGATACCTACTATTTACATTTAGCATTAACAATGCTGTCATGTTTTGTGTCATTATCTGTTTTAATAGTTATTAAAGACATATTTGAGTAATCCACAAGTTATTGTGTTAATATTATCTGTTCTGTGTGCATTTGAAGAAAATCACTGCTGTTTGTTTTGTAATCTGTGTATTCTTGTTTAATATTACTGCAGGATATTAAAGTATATTAGTGTTTCTAAATGCAAATTGGATCTGAATCATACTTTCAATTGCTGTATTTTTCACTGTGGATCAATTGCCCACTCCATAATGAATTTTATTATGATTATGTTTATTATTATTATTTCAACTGGGACTAACCGAATTTCATGCATATCTTGCGTTTCATCAGCTTCTCTGAGGTTGTTTGTAACTGAATTTGTCTCTTATTGTAGTTGTGTTCTGCTCTTGTAAGAATTTCTCTCTGTCTTCCTCGGATCAAACTTTAACACCGCAGGCCACTGTTTGTTTGTTTGTCTGTTGTGTTGTGTTCATGTACGGGTAGAAACAGAATTCATTTTGAAAAGCTGATGTCAGATGTTTGCCATCTCAGTTACTACAGGGGACGGTAAGTTTATAGGAAAACTGTAAATCACCACCTACAAGAAGAGAACACAATGTTAAACTACATCACAGTTTTTATTATTAGTTAATGGTTCCATAATTCAAATGTCTAACCTTGTTCCAGGAACTGATAAAATGAGTTGCTGATGTGAGTTTCCTTCCCCCTGTTTGTTTAGGATTCTGTGAGCAGAAGATCATTGGGGGGTATGAGGTAACTCCCTACTCTATCAAATACCAGGCTTCCATCCAGTTCCGATCCTCACATTACTGTGGTGGGACCTTGATTCACCCCCAGTGGGTCCTGTCTGCAGCCCACTGTCTGCGGCCGTGAGTTTACCTTTTACTGATATTGTCATTGCAATTGTACAAGTCTGTGTTCAGTGATGGTGAGTTCACAAGTCTGTTTGGTGATGGTTAGTTCTCAAGTCTGTGTTCAGTGATGGTGAGTTCACAAGTCTGTTCGGTGATGGTTAGTTCTCAAGTCTGTGTTCAGTGATGGTGAGTTCACAAGTCTGTGTTCAGTGATGATGAGTTCACAAGTCTGTGATCAGTGATGGTGAGTTCACAAGTCTGTGTTCAGTGATGCTGAGTTCACAAGTCTGTGTTCAGTGATGGTGAGTTCACAAGTCTGTGTTCAGTGATGGTGAGTTCACAAGTCTGTGTTCAGTGATGGTGAGTTCACAAGTCTGTGTTCAGTGATGGTGAGTTCACAAGTCTGTGTTCAGTGATGGTTAGTTCTCAAGTCTGTGTTCAGTGATGGTGAGTTCACAAGTCTGTGTTCAGTGATGGTGATTTCACAAGTCTGTGTTCAGTGATGGTGAGTTCACAAGTCTGTGTTCAGTGATGGTGAGTTCACAAGTCTGTGTTCAGTGATGGTTAGTTTTCAAGTCTGTGTTCAGTGATGGTGAGTTCACAAGTCTGTGTTCAGTGATGGTGAGTTCACAAGTCTGTGTTCAGTGATGGTTAGTTCTCAAGTCTGTGTTCAGTGATGGTGAGTTCACAAGTCTGTGTTCAGTGATGGTGATTTCACAAGTCTGTGTTCAGTGATGGTGAGTTCACAAGTCTGTGTTCAGTGATGGTTAGTTCTCAAGTCTGTGTTCAGTGATGGTGATTTCACAAGTCTGTGTTCCGTGATGGTGAGTTCACAAGTCTGTGATCAGTGATGGTGAGTTCACAAGTCTGTTCGGTGATGGTGAGTTCACAAGTCTGTGATCAGTGATGGTGAGTTCACAAGTCTGTGTTCAGTGATGGTGATTTCACAAGTCTGTGTTCAGTGATGCTGAGTTCAGAAGTCTGTGTTCAGTGATGGTGAGTTCACAAGTCTGTGTTCAGTGATGGTGAGTTCAGAAGTCTGTGTTCAGTGATGGTGAGTTCACAAGTCTGTGTTCAGTGATGGTGAGTTCACAAGTCTGTTCGGTGATGGTTAGTTCTCAAGTCTGTGTTCATAGGAGGCTGTGTGGTCCAGTGGTTAAAGAAACAGGCTTGTAACCAGGATGTCCCCAGTTCAAATCCCTCCTCAGCCACTGACTCATTGTGTGACCCTGAGCAAGTCACTTAACCTCCTTGTGCTCCGTCTTTTGGGTGAGACGTAGTTGTAAGTGACTCTGCAGCTGATGCATAGTTCACAAACCCTAGTCTCTGTAAGTCGCCTTGGATAAAGGTGTCCGCTAAATAAACAAATAATAATAATAAACAGTGGTGGTGAGTTCACAAGTCTGTGTTCAGTGATGGTTAGTTTTCAAGTCTGTGTTCAGTGATGGTGATTTCACAAGTCTGTGTTCAGTGATGGTTAGTTCTCAAGTCTGTGTTCAGTGATGGTGATTTCACAAGTCTGTGTTCAGTGATGATGAGTTCACAAGTCTGTGCTCAGTGATGGTGAGTTCACAAGTATGTGTTCAGTGATGGTGAGTTCTCAAGTCTGTGTTCAGTGATGGTTAGTTCTCAAGTCTGTGTTCAGTGATGCTGAGTTCTCAAGTCTGTGTTCAGTGATGGTGAGTTCTCAAGTCTGTGTTCAGTGATGGTGAGTTCTCAAGAATAACACTGTACTGCACTAACATGTTTGTCTTAAACTGTACTGCACTAACATGTTTGTCTGTAAGTAACATAACTTTCTAGGGGACCCCTGTTAGAGGGTCACTGTCCTGAGCCACTTCGAAAGTAGGGGCTAGTAGTTTACAATAGAGAGCCACTGCCCTGAGCCACTTCGAAAGTAGGGGCTAGTAGTTTACAGTCGCATACACATGTATTGGCACACTATGCTTATTGTACCACACGTATTGTCACACTATGCTTCTTGTACCACACATATTGGCACACTATGCTTATTATACCACATTTCAAGGTAACAGTTTAAGGACAAGCATTTATTAAGCTTTGACCACTTTTTAATATAACAAAAAGTGAAATGTTTGTTCATGACAAAAGTATTGCCACCCCTGCTTTTAGTATTTCGTGTTCCTCCTTTTGCTTTTGTTACGGCTTTCAAACATTTATGATCATTTTTAACCTGTATGTTACATCTTCTTGGTGAAATCTAGGCCCATTCTAGCATATTTCCTTCAGATCAGACAGACTGCTACAGCTTTTTTCAGATCAGTCCAAAGCATTTCTATTGGATTGAGATCTGGTGATTGTGACGGTCATTCCAGAACTTTTATATTCGTTTTCTTCAAGAATTCCAGAGTTGAGGAAAATAAACTGTCTTCCAATCCGCCTACGAGCAGATGGTATCATTGTACTTTGTAGAATGGTTTGATAGATGGCTGCAATAACTCAATCTTCAGTCACATCAATGTCCCCAGTCCCTGAACTGCTAACACCCCACATCATCAGTGGTGTGTAGTCCAGCCGGAAGTTCTGGTACTTCTATCTGTAGGCAGAACCTTGACTTAATAATTAACTTGAGAACATTTACAGATCTGTTATGAAAATGCTTACATAGCGCCCGACTGCTCTAATTTCGGTGCCTGGGCATCAAGAAGCAATCTATTTTCCGTCTGGAAATCAAATGAGTATTTCCATTGAATACGCCCGAGGAAAAATCAGTATCCGATTCCCTACGTACCAGTTTTGACGGTACGCTGTGAATTGGCATCTCTGATAACTGGCGCGTATTTTAAATGTTTGCAGAGTCATATCTCCCGCACGATCGTCTGATTCAGTCAGGCGTCCTTGTGATGCAGTGAAGAGAACATTAGGGATTTCTATTACACACTACAGTACTACTTTAAGAAGGCGAAGACAGATGACAGCAGAAGTCTTTAAAAATAAATTTCAAAAACAAAATTGTTTTACTTGTACTGATACAGTTATTAAATTGTTATTAAATTGGTGACGAATAAAAAATAACTGAGCATTGTGTGATTTGTAATTTTATTGGATGCAGAGGTCCAGAAGTAAGACGGGGGGGGGGGGTTCTTTTTTAGTCTCATTGGACAAGAGAATTTAGTTCAGATGCTTCAGATCCCTGTTCATGTTTCTTGTCATATTTAAGACAGTTAGTTAGTTTTATGCAGCAAGGTCTCCATGCACACAGCTCTTCTGTGTTCAGGTGCCTTTCTACAGTTCTTTGGTGCACTATTATGCATGATGCTTCTAAATCTTTCTTTAAGTCCTTGGCTGATAGTCTTGGATTTTTTTTTAGCTGCTCAGACGATTCTCCTACCTGCTGTGCCAGTACTTTTCTTTGGATCTCCACTTCAAGCATTTCAGTTGAATAACTGTTGAATTAATTGAGTGAGGATTTCATATTTCTTTGATTCTGTTTTGTAGGCATTTCCTTTGTTGTAGTTGCTATGGTGATTTTCTCAAACATGAATCCAACTCCTGTGTCTTGACCATCTGCTTGGTTGCCAATATGTTTTTCTTCAATAGATGTTGGAATTAGTTACCACTTTTCTGGCTATTGACTTTATAATGCAGATTAATTACTGTGTAATGGTTTTCATTCAATGAATATATATTTCTATTAGTTCTATAACATTTTTACAGACTTTTAATGTAACAGTACCAATACTTTTGTCATGAACAAATATTGGTACTTTTCTTAGTTACAGAATAAAGATTATTTGAAATTGTGTTTTGGTCTCTGTCATATTACTTAGTGGCTAATGTTCACTAAATGATTGAATTAATGTGTTTTCTTAAATTATCTTCTACAATATTAAGTACAGGGTGCCTTTACTTTTGTCTGTGACGGTTTTACCTTTTACAGACTTTGAAATAGTGCTTATATGTGCTGTGTTTCTGCAGGGCCAAGTACCTCAGTGTGGTTCTAAGTGAACACTCTTTGGCAGAGAATGAGGGCTTTGAGCAGGTGATCAATGTTTCTAGAGCTATTGTTTATAACTACTACAACCCATCCACATTCAACGGTGACATCATGCTGCTGAAGGTAAGTAATGTGTCAGTCCCACAACCATATTGTTTTACAGGAAAAAACACTTTTTGTTTCCATTCCCTTATGCAAGTCTACCATGGTATTTTCGTACTGTATTTTTGCACTTTTGCCTGCTCTTTCCATGGGTAATACCATGCATTAACTGTAATGTACCCTGGTTTACCATGTTAATGAATACACTTTAGATACCTCACTTTTCTTTACTTTGCTATGGTTTACCTCACTGTGCTTTATTACACTTTGCTTTGCTTTTACTATGGTAAACTTTTATACGGGTTCTGCAATTGAATTCTTCTTGAAAGCGTGCTTCAATATGCATGGCCCTGCAATAGGTTATAAATGATGACATGTCTATGTTACAGTTCTGTTATAGCCTTGAAGGTGAAACAGAACATTGAAAAGTGCTTTGAGTGAAATAACCACAGCACTCACTGAACATGTATGTATTGTGTTTATATATAACAAGTACAATGTATAGAAGATAGTGTATGTTTAAGCCTAAATATACTCAGACCTGCTGTACCATTCTTGTCTTAGCATGCCCTCTGGTGGCTAAAGATGGTATACATACTTCTCTCACCAGCCACTTTTGTGAATTGAAAGGTAAGGGAAGAGTAGGTTACAGATTGAATTAAGGAACATTTTCACTGTAATAAACCCTATTTTACTGCAGAGCTGATTGGGGTGATTTTCTACATGCTGTGATTCAGTTAAGACGCCCTCCTACCTGTTTATTTGTTCATTCTTGGGGTGATGAAAGGGTTTGTTGTTTGTATTTTCAGCTTGAACAGCCAGCTCATCTTAATGCCTATGTTCAAACAGCCCCCCTTCCCGAGTATTACAGTTCCATCCCTCTAGGCACTGTGTGCACAGTGAGTGGATGGGGGGTGACCTACGTCTACAGCTACACCCTGTCTGATGACCTCCGAGCAGTCCAGGTCCCTGTGATCTCTCCTAGCACCTGTAATATCATGTACTTTGGGAAAATCACAGATAACATGGTCTGTGCTGGATCGTACACTGGAGGAAAAGACTCATGTCAAGTAAGTTGTGTGGTGTGTTTTTTTTTGTTTTTTTTTAACAGATTATTTATTTGGGAAATTGGGTGCATCTAAATTAGTGCTTATGAAAAGTGATGGGCAATTGAACTGGCTACATTTGAGTCTGCTTGTTACCTGATTTAAACCTCTGTACATGCAGCACCCTGCGGCACCACCTACTGTAGCCCCATGTGAGTATTATCAGTCTATCTTTCTGTGACACTGCTGTGATGTGTGTGGGGGTGGATGCAGTTGTGCCACAAATGTTAGATTTTACTCTACAATGTTCTGTTGTCTGTATACAACATTCTACACAAGCCTGCGTGCTTTAAACCCTTCATAGCATGAGACTGTATTTAAATTCCTAGAGGAAGTAGCTCCATATTTCATTGTGTTCGTTTTTAGGCCCCTCATTCAAAGAACTGAGCACCTGTCTGTCCTCTGTCTGTCTTTCACACTCTGCATGGTGATCACAATAAGTGCCTTACTTTTGCACCGATCTTGTGCGACTGTCCGGTTGTTACAGGGTTATGAGGTCTCTCTGTACAGTATGTGCTGCACTGGTTTTGATATCGTTGTAGCTATCAAAATAGTGCCATACATTCCTCACATGTGCAGTTTTGAAAGAAACGCCACTTCCTGGTGGGTGGAATTGTCCCCACCCCTTCACTGGCATATTTCCTGTCAATAACCAATCAGCTGCTTTGCCTATTGACTGACATGCTTTCAGCCAGTGACATGCTTTGACCCAGAAGTCACTGTTGGGATAAAATGAAGTAAAGCAGTAACAGACTGGGAAGGAAAGGCAAGCAAACTGTGAACTTCGTGTAGTACCAGATGTCTGTTTTAAAATGAAAATCCATGTTTGCTATAGCGTGTTTCTTTTGAAACTGCACTTTGAGAGCTATGTAGCGAATGGATGTGCACACTGGGTAAGATATATATGGAGGTTTTTTGTTAGGTAGCTGAATTCAGGAGCTGCTCTTCTCTTCTAGTTGCCTGTCATCTGCAGTGTCTTTGTATTGGTAAGCGTCAATACAGGCAGTCTATTGCTGCAAAACTAAAGGAAACAAACTGATAAACAATCAGGCTGGTTAACACACACTTACACAGCATTGTCCTTCCTAGGAATAAGAACAGCTCAGTGTGACGGCACACATCACTGACATTTGCAGACGAATTGAAAACTGTTTTCTTGAGAATAAAATGCTTGTTTTTTCGACAGGGGGACTCTGGGGGACCGTTGATCTGTGATGGTGTAATTCAAGGCATTGTTTCCTGGGGAATAAGCTGTGCCAATGCACGCTTCCCTGGGGTTTACACAAAGGTGGCCAACTATGTGCCATGGATACAACTAGTAATAGCAAACTACTGAGCAAGAGTGCCTGGTCCCAACAGCACCTGTGTGACGTCACATTGCAGAGCTAATTAGAGTGTTTTTAATATTTTTAATATTTCTTACAATGTAATCTCAATCATGTACACAACCCTACCAGCTGACAGTCTCCCTGAACAGATAAATGTCTTCTGATAAATATACATGTAAATCAGGAATGTTAATAACTCAATGCAGAAAGACTGGGCAGGACCTTTGTCCTGTTCTGGACAGTCTCCATTGCATGAGCCCATTTCTCAATGAAGAGCAAAGGCAGCCAATAGTTCTGCAATATTCATCAGTCTGAATTGAGGGAATGTTGTATACATATGATGAAAGTGTATCATAATACTATCATTTTTGGGGTGGACATTTAAAGGACATTACTACTTGAAGAACTAGACATGCATAGGTTATTACATGAATATGTTATTCTCAATAGATACAAGTCAGAATCTCCTCGTACATTTGACATATTTCACCAAGCGAAGCGAGCTGCCACTTTTACATGCACATGAAGATTAGAAAGGAAATACTGTAGAGCACTTTAGCCTCCCAGCCTAGCAGCTTCATAAGTATCAATTCCATAGAATATAACATATATACATCAGCTCAATAGACTAAGGAGAATGCGTCTCTTAAGGGCATTTTTGTTTTAAGTAAGTAAAGGGCCAAGATTGGTAATATTTTAATGAGTTGGATTATTTAGATACATCTATAACCCATCTGCAGGCAGTCCCCATTGTTAATCCCAGAACAGTGCCCTCTAGTGGTACACACAATTCTGCAGTATTCAGGGACCTGACTTCCCTCATAGAGGTTTAGCAGGGTATAGCATGGCTTTCAAATGGGTAATCATGGTATCTGTGCTTTACCACAGTCCCCACTGATTTCCTATGCTATCCTGTGCGTTACCGTGTCTTCATTATGTTTCACTACACTTTGCTGTGCTTTAACCACTCTTCACTCTTGTAAGGGCTGAACTGAACACTCATTGCTGTAAATGTGTTTCCAGTTTGGTAGACATGTTCCATTAGTGGTTCCACTGTGATGTGCTTATGGGGCCCCTATTAGATGTTGCAAGTTGAAAATGTTTTGGCTTAAACCTGTTGAAGTCCAACAGATGTCTGTAAAGTCCCACTGATAAGAGCCATTAGATGGATGTTAACTTCTTAATTCTTCTCTACAGATTTGATTCAGAATGTATGGCTCTGTATAATGTATGTATAATCAGCTGCTCAGTCTCGCAACAATTGTATTGATCTGATTGGTGTTTGGAAAACATTTCTTCAAATATAAACCTGTGGGAAGTGGCTAAAATAATCAATACATAAGTCATATTAAAAGTGTACCTTTTACCTTTGTTTGTATTTAGTAGTTAAGTTAGTAGTTATGTTCCTACGTCTGTAGTGATACCTCGTACCTTTTAAATAACCCTGCATACTGTACTTGTCATTGTGTGTTGTCTTCAATATGTTTGCCTTCATGTGTTACAATGTTCTGTCCTCTAGAAATAGCTAACATGAGGGAGTCTTTAATACACGCTACAGCCCTACATGATAACATAATGAAGGCGTTTATTTTATTTTACTTTTTTTTTTAATTTAGAGTGACCAATTATTATTTTTAATTATTTTCCCCCAATTTGGAATGTCCAGTTATGCTTTTTCCCCACACAGCACAGATGTTCTTAGGGCGTGTGACATCCTCTTATCTCACAAGCCTAATAATAATTATAAAGCCAGAATCGCTTTTACGCTGAGCAGTCTAGAGGAGAGGTGGGTGGGCTACCGATCCTGGAGAACAGAGAGCAGCCCTGCCTCTTATCCACTCTGAATGTGCTCCGTGTCTGGCCAGTAGGGTTTGCTGTTGCCTGATGAGGAGAATGAGTCCCTGCCTGTTTCCCATCCCCCACCCAGGGAGCGTCAGAGCCAATGTGACGCCTCCCTCTGTGTTCCCAGGAAAGTTCGGCCTCTTTGCACAGCCTGGACGCGAACTGGCGCCGTCCAAGCTGTGTGACTCATCCTGCACTCCCAACAGCAGCGCTTTAACTGGATGAGCAACTCAGGGACTGTAATGAAGGAGTCTTTAATACACAATGCAGCCCTACATGATAACATAATGAAGGAGTCTTTAATACACAATACCGCCCTACATGATAACATAATGAAGGAGTCTTTAATACACAATACAGCCCTACATGATAACATAATGAAGGAGTCTTTAATACACAATACTGCCCTACATGATAACATAATGAAGGAGTCTTTAATACACAATACTGCCCTACATGATAACATAATGAAGGAGTCTTTAATACACAATACAGCCCTACATGATAACATAATGAAGGAGTCTTTAATACACAATACAGCCCTACATGATAACATAATGAAGGAGTCTTTAATACACAATACAGCCCTACATGATAACAGAATGAAGGAGTCTTTAATACACAATACCGCCCTACATGATAACATAATGAAGGAGTCTTTAATACACAATACAGCCCTACATGATAACAGAATGAAGGAGTCTTTAATACACAATACTGCCCTACATGATAACATAATGAAGGAGTCTTTAATACACAATACTGCCCTACATGATAACATAATGAAGGAGTCTTTAATACACAATACAGCCCTACATGATAACATAATGAAGGAGTCTTTAATACACAATACAGCCCTACATGATAACAGAATGAAGGAGTCTTTAATACACAATGCAGCCCTACATGATAACATAATGAAGGAGTCTTTAATACACAATACAGCCCTACATGATAACATAATGAAGGAGTCTTTAATACACAATGCAGCCCTACATGATAACATAATGAAGGAGTCTTTAATACACAATACAGCCCTACATGATAACATAATGAAGGAGTCTTTAATACACAATACAGCCCTACATGATAACATAATGAAGGAGTCTTTAATACACAATACAGCCCTACATGATAACATAATGAAGGAGTCTTTAATACACAATACAGCCCTACATGATAACATAATGAAGGAGTCTTTAATACACAATACAGCCCTACATGATAACAGAATGAAGGAGTCTTTAATACACAATACAGTCCTACATGATAACATAATGAAGGAGTCTTTAATACACAAACAGCCCTACATGATAACAGAATGAAGGAATCTTTAATACACAATACAGCCCTACATGATAACATAATGAAGGAGTCTTTAATACACAATACAGCCCTACATGATAACCGAAGAACAATTACAAATTAGAGGAGGCTGTTCGGGTCGTCTATTCTCCACTGGTTCTGAGTAGCTGGTTGATTTCAAAACTTTGACAAGTTCATTCTTGAAGGAGCCCAATGATTCAGCATCCCCTCACCACTCTCTGTGTGCAGAAGTGTCTCCTTCAACAACACGACTAGGTAACCCATTCCATCCCCTCACCATTCTCTATGTGAAGAAGTGTCTCCTTCAACAACATGACTAGGTAACCCATTCCATCCTCTCAGCACTCTCTGTGTGAAGAAGTGTCTCCTTCAACAACATGACTAGGTAACCCATTCCATCCTCTCAGCACTCTCTGTGTGAAGAAGTGTCTCCTTCAACAACATGACTAGGTAACCCATTCCATCCTCTCAGCACTCTCTGTGTGAAAAAGTGTCTGTCTCCACTTTCTAACTGTATCCTCTGGTCCTGGTTTCTGGGCTGCTCTTAAAAGTACTGGCTAGGGTTTGTCCATTTCATTTAAGATTTCAATCAAGTCCTCCTTAATGCTTCTTTCTAAATGGATTCCGTTCCCTAGCTCATTACTTTAAACCCTGGGATTAGTGTGGTTGCCTGTCACTGGACTCTCTCCAAAGCCACAGCGGTCTCACCAGTACATTATACACCTCATTTGTGCTCTAAGCCTTTACCATGATAACCAAGCATTCTGTTTGCCTTTTTAAAGAGATGGGAGCAAACAAGACGATGTCATCAATACTTGTGCACTTCTGCTTGTTATTTAGGTGTCATATGTGGAGTTTTGATATGTTTGTATAAACATACTGTCTGTGACTGCACTGGGGTAGTCTGCAGCAGGCCCTGCTTTCACATTGCATATTAATGGTCATTTCCCCTGGAGGGGGACATTGTCCCTGCCCTTCAAAAGCTTCTATCCTGTCATCAAACAACCCGCTGCTTCCCTTGTGGTGTGACATGCTTTCAGACAGGAGCATGTTTGAGGTGAAGTGATCCAGAGCGTGTAAGTCTAACAGATTCACAACCCGCTGCTTCCCTTGTGGTGTGACATGCTTTCAGACAGGAACATGTTTCCAGAGCGTGTAAGTGTAACAAATTCACTGAGAATAAAGCATGGGAACTGAGAACTTAATGTAGTAGCAGATGAATATTAATATGCATGTCCACTATAACACATGACAACACACTTCAGACCTCCATAGCTACAGTAACGAAAGGTAAGATTTAAATGGTGTTGTTGCCAACACTTACTTTAATTGCTTTCCCTCACTGTCCAGGGACTGAACAATCTCAAATTGATGCAAGTACATTACATTCAATCCTTAGCTGTGTGTTTTATATACTCATTGAAAGGCTGTGTTGAATTACAAGAAAAGAACTACAGCCCTGGGAATGTCAACAACTGTTTTTCTTGTAATTCTATAGCCTATTGGTTATTTATTTTAGAATACATACATCTTCACGCTATATAAAGAACAATAACAAGTACTTTTATAATGGGAAAGTTTGAGAACGCAGTCTGCAAAGTAGCAGAGACAATGGATTCCAGTCATGACCGTACGGCAGGTAGAAACAAGGGCCTACATTCACAAGCATGCAATTTATTGTCACGGGTGTTTTCAGTTCAAATGTAAATCAAATGACTGCTAAGAATTGCAAATAAATCAGCTGGCTTCCCAGACCCTATTCGCCTTTGAGGCATAAAGTCGTAAGAGTTGAGGTCACCCACACAGAGGTGCAAAACCAGCGTATAACTTTTTAAATCTTAAAATATTTATTTGGTCTACATGGATAAACCCTTTGACTAAATACAACTGTAATGCAATAGAACTTGAACCCCCATTAGGTTAATTTACATTCAATTTAAATAAAGTATTTAAAATAATTCTCCCACAAAAAATTGTTAATTTTTTAACCTTGCCTTCTGATGTCACTGATGTCACTCAGCTGTCAATAGTCGAAGCACAATTGCCCTGTGACATCACAGTTAATCAAACAGACATGGACTGCAGATTTCATCTTCTGGAGCAGGGTTTCCAATCCTGGTCCTGGGGACCCCCTGTGTCTGCTGGTTTTCATTCCAACTGAGCTCTCAATTACTTAACTAGGCACTTCTTTGAACGCATCATTTGCTTAATTAGACCTTTTTAGTAGTTTTCAGGTCTTAAACAGTTGTAGAGTTCAAGTTGCTTATAAAATGTTATAGCTAACTTGAAATTGGCACTGTTTAAGAGCTGAAAACAAGTAAAAAGATCAAATTAAACAAATTATCAATTCAAGTAAGGGTTCAATTAAGTAACTGAGAACTCAGCTGGAATGAAAACCAGCAGACACAGTTGCCCTGAATATCAAAGCTTTTCCGACCATCACCATATATCCGAGCATCTTGTTGGCCTTTTTTATAGCTTACCCACATTGTCTAGATGAAGACATTTCTGAGTCAACATAAACCCCAAGGTCTTTTTCATAGTTCCCTTCTTCAATTTCAGTATCTCCCATATGATATTTACATTTTTATTGCCTGCGTGCAATACTTTACACAGTGTTTCTTATAGACTTAAAACGAAGACAGTGAGTTCAAATAAAACAATTCACATTGCTCTAGAAAACAATTGTGCAAGTGGAGGAGAGAAGACCGCATTGGACCTCATGCATGGCCAATACATTTCAGCCAGATAATCTTTTCAGTTACTTTTAAAAATGTCCCTAATTATTAGCATTTTACAGCTAGCCCAATTGTTAACATTTAAAAATTGGATGGTAAAAGAAATATGCCTATTCTATAAGTATGTAAAAATAAATGTACAACATACACACACAAAACATGATGTATTCATGTTGTTTTATAATAACAACAATAATCACAAACTGCAGTTTTCAGACAGAAACGCCTCTTAAAACACCAATCAGCTGCTTTGTAGCTAACCTGCCTCCTCTGCCGTTATAATGTAACCCATTACCTTTGTTGAACAGCAGCTGAAATGTGTTATTGGCTGTTAGGCATTTAACTTTCTCAGCTGGGGAGCAGACAGGTCGTGTTTGCCATGGAACCGGACCTGCTCATACTGAAAGTATAACACAAACAAACCCGTACCCCAGCAGAAACTTGGATAGGTTTGATTCGTGGAAGTGTCCACGTAACTGCATAACAGTAGCTGCCTGTTTTATATTGTGCAACACTAGCAGTGTAGTTAATGTATGGACAGTAACCTACCAATAATCAAAGCTGTCACCGCCCCCACACTTCTTTCCAGAAACGGTCATGACTGGCAATGTCTGACTAAGCAGTCTACGCTAAACAGTTTATTGTATTCATTCATAACCGGGAGACCCACGCAGGCAAACACCAATGGCTTTAACACCCGAAGACGTCCCAGTTGCGACAGTGTCAGATAGCAGCCGTGTTGTACCGCTGGAGTCTGGTAGCACGCATTCTCTCACGTCAGAGAAGGACATGATCAAAACCCTGCTTCACGAGTGCCTGCAGGCGAAGGAGTTTGCTTACTGTCCGTACAGTAAATTCCGTGTCGGCGCTGCCCTGATGACGAACGAGGGGAACATTTTTGTAGGTGAGGAAAGTATTTACATTTTTGAGAATTCAACAGTAAGACAGCATTACTTTATTTCGTATGTTAATAAACTTAACATGTAATCACATTCATATTACAGTTTGTAGCCCAGTATTCACTTAGATGAATATTATAAAGAAAAATATTATTACAATAAAAATAAAACACGCAGTCAAATAACGTCTGTGATGAGATTGTCCCTGCTCGGTTAGTCATGTTTTTCAAATCCCCACGTACACTTCGTTTGCTCAATAATTGCACCATCAGTAGCCAGTGCTTAATTTGTACAGAAGAGGAAGCAATGACAATAATACAGTTCTTAAGAACCTGAAATTCAAAATCATAACTCGTTTATTTGAAAGAGTATCGTCACTGCTGTTAGATGTTACAATCACGTACATCATAAAGTAGGAGTATGTGCAGAAAAAATACATTAAAAGCAACCACAGAGCAAAAAAATAAAGAAAAAATAAAGAAAAAATGTGCCTGTAAGTATACACAAGCGTCTACCCACAAGGCAGCGGGGGAAAGCACAGCTCCGGTTTAAAATTAATTTGAAAAATGTGAGGGGAGGGGAGGGGAGGGGCATACAACCCCATACACACCCTAATACATTTGTATTATAACATAATACTAATAGCAATTAACAAAGAAAGATCAATCAAATGTGTACACTTACCGACTGCACTGGTCTTGCACCTCTGCATAATCACAATTTCAGAAAAAGAAACATGAACTATATACATTCCACTTTGTTGCCAAAAAGTCACACCAGCAATACTGCACTGGTCTTGTAGCACAGCATAATCGGCATTCCAAAAACAGAAAAGTGAACTATATACATTTCACTTTGTCTCCAGTTTTCCAGCAGTATCAGCTAGTTGCTGTACATGCTGGAATCAGAATTGACCAGCAGTTCCCGGGAGTCTACGTTGCCTCTCACTTTCATTTAGTTAGCCACTGTGGCTAAAGTAACTTAACATTTTTTAGCCACACTGGAAAAACTTACGCCACTTAACAATACTGTAAACAAGTTAAACATACTGTTTCACAAGGCAAAAAGATGTGTATTGTATTTGAAAACACGTAAGTATTTAAATGGCAGACCCTATCTTTACAATACACATAAACAGTATATGTAAAGGGAACTATAACTCTGATTACACCGTGTAACAAATTTTTTTTTTTTTTTTTGGTTCCTGGGTAGTAAGTGTTATTTCCTAATTGTTTATGCCTCAAAAGTATAGAAAATGGCTATTATTCCCCACAAATTTTGCTTTTGTGACCAGGACAGTGATATTTTGAAATTTACCTATTTTCCAGAACATTCCAGATAGATTCAGTGCTAAGTAAACTTGGAGTAACTTCTAGAACTTTCTAGAACTTTCCAGTAATATAAATAGTAGTATAAATACAGGGGCCTTAAGCCCACCAGTTCAGTTTAGTTCCAGCTGCCTAAGTGGATACATATCTGCATTTTTCTGAGATGGCATCAAGGTCATAGGAGACTTCAAAATGGTGGCATTCCTGATGGGTCTCCAAGGCGGTTTTACCAAGTTTCCCTGATATCTTTGCCTTTGGGACAGCAGGGACACCAAGGCGCACTACCACAGGCGGGACTGGCCACAGCGGACCGAGTTCTCTGTGGGGAGGAACAACGTCAAGTGGGAGCCACTGGTGGACCCCCGGAAAGTGCTGATGCCACCACTGCACATCAAATTGGGCCTTATGAAACAATTTGTCAGAGCTCTAGATAAGAAGTCGGCAGCCTTCAAGACTTCTTCCCTAAGCTGTCTGAGGCAAAGGTCAAAGCCGGTGTCTTCGTCGGACCACAGATAAAGAAGATCCTGGAGTGCAATGAATTCCCCAAGAAGCTCACTAGTAAGGAGAAAGCGACTTGGAACAGCTTTGTCGCAGTGGTTTGGGGCTTCCTGGGCAATCACAAGGCCGAAAACTATGTGGAGCTGGTTGAGACTCTGGTGAAGAACTACGGCACAATGGGCTGTAGGATGTCCCTCAAAGTCCATATCCTTGATGCTCATCTTGATAAATTCAAGGAGAACATGGGAGCATACTCGGAGGAGCAAGGCGAGCGCTTCCTCCAGGATATACTGGACTTTGAACGCCGCTACCAAGGACAGTATAACGAGAACATGATGGGAGACTACATTTGGGGGCTGATTCGTGAAAGTGATTTACAGTATAATCGTAAATCTCGAAAAACTACTCACTTCTAAATCTTTTGTAGTCATTTTTGTATTACTTTAGTATAAATACATGTTAATTTGGATTCATATGTTGTTTTTTTCTGACTTTATGTGAACGAAAAGACACAAATTCGCCCGTTTTCTCATTGGAAATAGGTAAATTTCAAAATATCACTGTCCTGGTCACAAAAGCAAAGTTTGTGGGGAATAATAGCCGTTTTCTATACTTTTGAGGCATAAGCAATTAGGAAATAACACTTACTACCCAGGAACAAAAATTGTGTTACATAGTGTTACCATTTAATAAATGCCAAACTTAGTCCCACGTGAAAAAAGTAATTACAGATTTCCTAAATTCTGAATAGGTATGCAGATATTCATGTACTGCATAATCCTTTACATTATTTTGACTGTGACGCAGTTTTCCTTCCACTGCAGGACAGTGCTATTAGTGCGTGTTAATATTAATGCCTACCTGACCAACCGCATCTCTAGTTATACAAGCTTGTACTAATGTGATTAATAATATTAGTAGGCTGCTAATGTGTTAAAATAATCTGAAATTAAAACTCAATATAGCCTATCATAGTGAGACGAATCCTTCTTTTTAAAAATAATGTGTTTATTTTACTATTTCCAAAATATATTTCAACACATTTTAAAGAGAGAGAAAAAAAAAAAAACCTTATCTATGATTTTTTTGAAGCTGCGTGATTCAGGCTTGCCGGACCAGAGGGTATGTTTGAAACCATGACTGCTTCACCTCCCTATCACGGTCATATTTTAGTTGTGTTTACACAGTTGGTATTCCTTGGGCTACATCTTTTGGAGCATGATTCTGATAATTTGTGTGTACATTTTTATTTATTAATTTTTTCAAACATGTCAAGAATTTTTCCGTTTGGATGCCATGTTTTAATTTTTTTATATTTTTTTTGCAAGCAGCGCCGTCCGCTGACAGTTTCTAATAAGAGCCTCTGTCCTCCCGCCAAACTGAACGTTTGTGGCATACACCTTATGTGAACAAGCTCAAGGGCTTTCATTGGGCGAAATGAAATCAAACAAAACAGTCTGTAGTGATCATCTACCAGCACACGTTGAAAGTAATCGTGCTGGCAGTCTTAAACAAATACCATTTTCAAAGCCTTCACCACCGTGGAGAACTTGATGAAAAATAGTTGAGCCACAAGGGAAAACGTTTCGCTTGTGGCGACGTGATGGTAAAATGGCAAGAGTGTTGTGGAGCGATGAAGAGGTCCGGGAGCTGCTCAGTCTGAGCAAATGAAAATATGCAGCGGCAGCTGGATGGAACAAAAATAAACTTAAAAGTAGCGTCCAGGATTGTGCTTGTTGTCGTGGTAACCTGAAAAGGTTACGTCTTGCACAGAGAACACGCTGCCAGCGCCTCCACCGAGCTTGTTGTACACGAGCCCTCTTTCGCTAAATAATAATAAAAAAACGTCACAGAGAAATGAAAGCCATGTCAGTAGCCATGTTGGATATTTATTTCCGCCAATGTGTTTGACACGGGTTGAAAATATGCATTGTAAAAGAGACATCTCCACCCATGGGGCGATATAGCGAGAGACCCACAGAAAAACAAATAGGCTAATAACAAATACTCTACAACCACTCCCTTGTTTTAATCGGGGGCGTCAGGGTCCAATAGAAATCCTCTATGCAACCTGCCTTTTCTCATTTTTCGTATAAAAAGCAGCACACCTTTTTAATTCATATTGCAGAGGGTAATTGCTTCTCATCAACTTAAGTCTCCAATTAATTTCATGAATCTTCCTCTCCTTTCTCAAATGCCCAAACCGCTGCATTGAAAGAATCCATTCCCAACATAGGAGGCTTGTTGCTAGGGAGCTGACGTCACTGCCCTGTGACTTTTGCTAGTGCATTGCTTAAATAAACGCGTCGGCATGTATATATTTAATTTGCTTTGTGTTATTGGGCAATGTGTTTGTATATAATAACAGTACGATATTAATGATTTGTTTTTAATTGTTCTGTATATTTTAGTTTGTGATGTGCAGTACAAAATAAAACGAACAGTAATTCTAAGTGAAATTGTCTATGTGTAGTGCTAAGGCATGAGCAGTTAGACTGTAAAAATGGGGAGCCAATTCCAGGCCTGCCATATATCCGAATCCGCAGTGGGGTGATATAACGAGGGGTGGGTGTATTTTAAGCCGGTTTGCTATCGCTGCAAACCCTTTGTTTGTCTCACAGTGTGGGGGATTCCGCGAGGAGTCGGGGGTCCATCCTTTGAGGGGCAAGTGAGTCTCACTTCCCCAACCTCAGGGCTAGGCATCCGCCTCCCTTACCTTCAGGGGGTTCTCACCATGTGAGTCAGAGCTGACCCCCGGCCACACTCTGTCCTGTCGCAGCTCCTGCGCTTATCTTACCTCACTCGAGGCTCTGTTCTATGTTCGGCCTTTCTTTCGGGATGTGGCCACTCTCAGTGCTTGAGTCCCATACTAACCTCCATGCTTTGTCCTTATTTCAGATCCCAGGCAGTGTGAAGTCTCAGCCAATCAAGGGTTTAACGAGCGCCCCTTTACAGAAGTCTCAGATGCTGGGTACCCTCTCTCTCTCTGTCTACCTCCTTTCGTGTCCTGGTCTTTCGGGACTGGCTTCCTCCCGAGGGGCGGCTCCTCGAGTCATAACCCTCGTATGTGTTTTCAGTCGCTGGGTCCTTTGCCCCTGGGATGTGACGACATTGTTGCCCTCAGTCAGCGACCATTTTCTATCCTAATTTCCAAGTCCGGGCCCGTCGGTCTGCAACTTGTCAGGGCTTCGGCCCACTCCTTTATCCTAAGTTCAGTCCTTTCTAGCCGGCACCCTTTCCTACTAACTGCTTTCTGCTTCTTCTGCCCTAGCCTTACACCCCCAGCCCACACCCTGTGAATTCCGTATAAAAAACGACAATAGAGTTGCAGTCCTGAAATCATAAAGTACTGTACGATCGTCCCCGCAGACTGTCTCTCTTGTGCGCACTGACTTGCAGAATGGATACAATTCTGTTGAGAATTTTAAGAAAACTCATTTGAGAGCAAAACATTTTATGAGATTTGTATCAGCCCAGGGTGTGGCTATGCCTCGGAAGCCCAGAGGTGACCCGGCACAAATTATGCACTGCTTGAAGACAATTAGGAAATATAACACTCCTAAAATATAATAGCTGGACCCAATCACCCTTCAGTTCCTGTATGGTAGCGCACTACAATAAAGAGCTGAACCCCGAGCTCTGTACTAAAGCTGGGGATCAGCTCGTCCCCATCTTTGCAATTGGTACTGAGTTAGTATGGAGCTGGGATGATCCTGAGATAGTACCGTATTAGCTAGTGTGCAGCTGGGGATGATCCTGATAGTACCGTATTAGCGAGTCCTCACTTTGTTCCCTATCTCTTTGTTGCAATTGGTACTGAGTTAATACACAGCTGGGGATGATCCTGAGATAGTACCGTATTAGCGAGTCCGCAACTTAGTACGCAGCTCCGTACTGAATCTACAAGTTCATTGCAATTGACCCAATGGGTCGATTTGCAGCGTACCAGTGATCAGTCCATATCAAGTGGACTAAAATGCGGACTAGAAAGTCCTGCAAATCTGTACTAATTTAATAATCCTGATTGCGGCGTACAAAACGATGATCCCGGTAATTGGTTTAACTGATCGGAACAAGTTAGACCGATAATGAGGACTAACCTATAAACCCTTCTTTACTAATCCGATATGTGGAATTCAGTGTCAGATAAGTATTAAAGGGATCCCTGTACAAAAAGAAAGATACATTTGCATTACATCAGTGTGATTCACACAAACATATTTAAGTAAAAATAAATCTAATTTTATTTTCAATATGGAGGATTTTAGTCCATGTCTTTTTGTTCACATTTCAAACTGGCAGATCATACTTGCATTTAAGCTGCCCACATTGCTGCATAGGCACAGAACATTTAATTGCATGATAATGGACAATTAGTTGTTTAAAGTTAAAAGCATATTAACTGACATGTTATTGCATTAAACTGAAAACGGTATCAAGCCTATATATATATATATATATATATATATATATATATATATATATATATATATATATATATATATAGATCAATTCAATTATATTATATAATAGATCAATTAAAAAAAATATTCAGCGAAAAAAGGCACTTTACAGAGCGTTTAAAAGGGACCAAAAACAAAGTACACAGAAAGAGTACTTGTAACTGCAAATACAAGTCAAAAAGGAAGTTAGAAAGGCCAAGAGAGAGATAGAAATCAATATTGCTAAGGGGGCTAAAACCAATTCCAAAATATTTTTCCAATATTATAACAGCAAGAGAACATTCAAAGAGGAGGTTAAATGTCTAAGAGACACAAATGGCAAAATCATAGATGAAGAAAAAAAAAAGCAAATATATTAAATGATTACTTTTCACAGGTTTTTACAAAGGAGGACACGGACAACATGCCCGACATGTCGACCTGTTCCTATCCAATTTTAAATAACTTTAGCATAACAGAGGCTCTTAAAATAAACAAATCCCCTGGGCCGGATGAGATCCTCCCAATAGTACTCAAAGAACTTAAAGAAGTTATTTACAAACTGCTAACCAAGATCATGCAACAGTCTCTTGACACAGGGGTTGTACCGACAGACTGGAAAATAACAAACGTAATACCGATCCACAAAAAGGGAGACAAAACCGAACCATGTAACTACAGACCAATAAGCCTGACTTCTATTATATGTAAACTTATGGAAACTATAATAAGATCCAAAATTGAAAATTACTTATATGGTAACAGTATCCTGGGAGACAGTCAGCATGGTTTTAGGAAAGGGAGATCGTGTCTAACTAACCTGCTTGACTTTTTTGAGGATGCAACATTGACAATGGATAACTGCAAAGCATACGACATGGTTTATTTAGATTTCCAGAAAGCTTTTGAGAAAGTCCCGCATAAAAGATTAATTATCAAACTGAACGCAGTAGGGATTCAAGGAAATGCATGCACATGGATTAGGGAGTGGTTAACATGCAGAAAACAGAAAGTACTGATTAGAGGAGAAACCTCAAAATGGAGCGAGGTAACCAGTGGTGTACCACAGGGATCAGTATTAGGTCCTCTGCTATTCCTAATCTACATTAATGATTTAGATTCTGGTATAGTAAGCAAACTCGTTAAATTTGCAGACGACACAAAAATAGGAGGAGTGGCAAACACTGTTGCAGCACCAAAGGTCATTCAAAATGATCTGGACAGCATTCAGAATTGGGCAGACACATGGCAAATGAAATTTAATAGAGAAAAGTGTAAAGTATTGCATGCAGGCAATAAAAATGTGCATTATAAATATCATATGGGAGATAATGAAATTGAAGAAGGGAACTATGAAAAAGACCTAGGAGTTTATGTTTATGTTTTATGAGAAATATCTTCATCGAGACAATGTGGGGAAGCTATAAAAAAGGCCAACAAGATGCTCGGATATATTGTGAGAAGTGTTGAATTTAAATCAAGGGAAGTAATGTTAAAACTTTACAATGCATTAGTAAGACCTCACCTAGAATATTGTGTTCAGTTCTGGTCACCTCGTTACAAAAAGGATATTGCTGCTCTAGAAAGAGTGCAAAGAAGAGCAACCAGAATTATCCCGGGTTTAAAAGGCATGTCATATGCAGACAGGCTAAAAGAATTGAATCTATTCGAGAGGAATGGCCTCCTCTCGTTTGTAAACTTTCTTATGTTCTTATGTTCTTATGCTGGGATTCAAGTGAATGATTAATTAGCAATTGAGTCCCGGCACAGCTGTATAGATGCACAAGTCACTCACTCAGGGTGGAACGAGAGACGCGAGTCGTGAGACAAGAGAGTCAGTATACAAAACAACTGATACCCATGCTGGTTTTCCACCAGCATGATACTAGTTTGGTTTTGTTTTGGGTCTGTTTTGTTTGTTTATTTGTTTTAGCCACCGTGCTGTTTTGTTTGTAAAAGTGAAAATGCCTGCTGTCCCCATCTCCACCAGCAGAGGGAAAATGTCTGCTGTCATCTCCGTCGCCAGGAGACTACACGCTGCTCCCACCTCCACCGCTTCCGCCACTAGAAGCAGAGCAGCAGGAGCTGCCTTTGCCTCCACCACCTCCACCAGGAGGAGAGCAGCAGGAGCTGCCTCTACCTCCACCGCCAGGAGCAGAGCAGCAGGAGCTGCCTCTGCCTCCACCACCTCCATCGGCAGGAGCAGAGCAGCAGGAGCTGTCTCTGCTTCCATCACCTCCACCAGCAGGAGCAGAGCAGCAGGAGCTCCCTCTGCCTCCTCCACCAGCAGAGGGTGAATACCTGCTGGTTCCACCTCCACCGTCATGGGAGGACTGCTTACCACTCCCACCTCCACCAGCAGAGGGTGAATACCTGCTGGCATCGCCCAAGGATGCCTGCCTCGCACTGCCCAAGGATGCCTGCCTCACACCACCCAAGGATGCCAGCCTCGCTTCGCCCAAGGATGCCTGCCTTGCATCGCCCAGGGCTGCCTGTTGCTCCGCATCGCCCGGGACTGCCTGTGGCTCCGCATCACCCGGGGCTGCCTGGTGCTCCACATCGCCCGGGGCTGCCTGTTGCTCCGCATCGCCTGGGGCTGCCTGTTGCTCCGCATCGCCTGGGGCTGCCTGTTGCGCCGCATCGCAGCAGGAAGTACTGTTGCCGGAACCCCACCAAGGGGAGCTGCCGGCTTTGAAGGAGGGGGAGGAGGTCCGGAGACCACCAACCCCAGCAGCTGTTTCGCTACCGGAGATCATGGGGGAGGTCAGGAGACCTGCTCCCATTGCAGCACTTGCGCTGCAGAAAGTGCTGTGGCCAGAGCCCCACAGGGGGGATCTGCCGGCTACGAAGAAGGGGAAGGTCGGGGGACCACCTGCCCCCGCAGCTTTTCCGCAGCTAGGACTGCCCCGGCTGAAGGAGTCAGCCTGGGAGCTGTTGGTAGTTATGCTGACAGCATTGCCAGTAGCAGCCTGGCTTGAAGTCCCTGTTCTTGGCCCGGGACTTTGTGCTGGACTTTTGGGATTTTAAGGAGGGAGGTGGCCATTGATGCCATGTGTCCTGCACACAAGGGGGGGGGGGGGATATGTGGCAATGTGTCCCGCCCCTGTGTGCATTTCTGTGTTATATGTTGCATGTGATGTGTTAATGTTGGTGTATAGATATGGCTGCATGGGATATAAATGGGTGTGCGATCTGCTGAAAAGAAATGGAAGAGAACCAAACTCCCTGCTGCCCTAGACCTTTACCGCACTCTCCTCTCCTTCTTCTCCTCTACTCTCTCCTCTGCTAAATGTGCTTATTTCCAATCTGTAATCCAAGCCTCCACTAACAACCCACGTAAACTATTCTCTACCTTCTCCTCCCTCCTAAACCCTCCCCCCCCTCCTCCTCCCTCCTCTATCTCCCCTGATGACTTTGCCTCCTTCTTCTCTTCTAAAATTTCAGATATCCGCAAACTCTTCTAAAAATTTCAGATATCCGCAACCTCTCCCTCCCCCGCACCCCCTCCCGCTCCAACTCCTACACCCACTGCAACCCCTACTAACTCACCCTCCTTCTCCACCTTCTTGCCCCTCTCAGACTCTGACCTCTCCTCCCTGCTCCAGGGTCACAAACCCACCACGTGTGCCTTGGACCCCCTCCCCACTCACCTCTTTCATGCTGCTGCTCCTGCTCTACTCCCCTTCATCTCCTCCCTCCTCAACACCTCTCTACTTTCTGGTATCTTCCCCTCTGCCTTCAAAAAAGCCTCGATCACTCCCCTCCTCAAAAACCCCACCTCCCTCCAGAGCTACCGTCCTGTCTCCCTCCTACCCTTCCTCTCCAAAACCCTCGAGCGGACTGTACACCGCCAGCTCTCTGCTTTCCTGTCCAACCACTCTCTGCTTGACCCTCTCCAATCCGGCTTCCGCTCTGCTCACTCTACTGAAACCGCCCTCCTGTCTGTCACCAACTCACTTAAGTGTGCCCGAGCTGCCTCTCTCTCCTCTGTCCTAATTCTCCTCGACCTCTCTGCTGCCTTTGACACTGTTGATCACTCTATTCTACTATCATCTCTTGCTGACCTGGGGATCTCTGGCACTGCTCTGGCCTGGTTCCCCTCCTACCTCTCCAACCGCACTTACCAGGTAACCTGGTGTGGAACAACCTCCACACCTCGCCCTCTCTCAACAGGAGTCTCCCAAGGGTCAGTCTTGGGTCCTCTCCTGTTCTCTCTCTACACCCGCTCCCTGGGCCCCTCATCGCATCCTATGGTTTCTCATACCATTTCTATGCTGATGATGCTCAGATTTTCCTCTCCTTCCCCACCTCTGACTCCACCATCTCCTCCCGTATCTCTACCTGTCTGTCTGCTATTTCCTCCTGGATGCACTCGCATCACCTCAAACTCAACCTCTCTAAATCTGACCTCCTTTTCTTTCCCTCCTCCTCCCCCCCTCTGATCTCTCTATCTCTGTTCCTCTGGAATCTACCACACTCTCTCCCTCTTCCTCCGCTAAGAACCTTGGAGTCACCCTGGACCCCTGCCTCTCTTATTCCCAGCACATCTCCACTCTGGCACGCACTTGCCGATTCTTCCTGAGCAACATCCGAAGAATCCGACCCTTCCTCACCAACTATGCTACCCAGCTCCTGGTCCAGGCCCTGGTACTCTCCCGCCTAGACTACTGCAACTCCCTCCTGGCTGGCCTCCCTGCGTCCGCCACCCGTCCGCTCCAGCTCATCCAGAACTCTGCTGCCCGCCTGGTGTTCTCTCCGCCCACGCTACTCCACTACTCCGCTCACTCCACTGGCTCCCGATCACCGCTCGCATCCAGTTCAAGACTCTTGTACTTGCCTACAGATGTCTTGACCAGTCTGCACCCAGCTACCTCCAGACCCTCATCTCTCCCTACACCCCCACTCGACCTCTCCGCTCCGCCTGCACTAGAAGACTAGCTCTACCACCGCTACGCTCCCCTGCCTCCAAAGCCCGCTCCTTCTCCACCCTTGCTCCGCAGTGGTGGAATGACCTTCCTACAGATGTCAGGACTGCCCAGTCCCTGACCACATTCCGGCGCCTCCTTAAGACCCACCTCTTCAAAGAGCACCTGTAGAACTCCTCTGTTTGTATCCTGGGACACTATCACCCTTCATGTAAATGTGCTTTATTTTGCTGTTATCAGCCCCCTATTTTACTGCATTTAATCCTGTCCTTCAGAATACTGTAATCTGCCAAGTTTTTAACCTGTAGTACTTTGTATTTAATCACATCCTGATGTAACTATCACTATTTAATCATATCCTGATGTAACTATCACTATTACCTGCTGTATTATTGAATTGTGGTTTGTCAAACTTGTACTTTGCTTGAACAAAAGTTATTGTATTTCTTGCTCTTATTGTATTACTTGTATTGTAACGCTTGAAATGTTTTTGCTTACGATTTAAGTCGCCCTGGATAAGGGCGTCTGCTAAGAAATAAATAAATAATAATAATAATAATAATAATAATAATAATGTGTGTAGCACAAGTTATTTAAAATGTATAATTGTATTTAGGCACGGGGATTGCACTTCACATGCATTTAAAGTACTTTAATATGTGAGCACAGGGTTTTCACAGATTAGTTCACGTGCTGGGATTCAAGTGAATAATTAATTGTTAATTGAATCCCAGCACAATTGAATATATAGATGCTCATTTCATTCACTCGGGGTTGTGTGTTTGAGAGTGGAGAACGGGAGAGAAAGAGGAGAAACGCAAATAACAAATGCTACTCGTGAGAGAGGGCTCACACGATACTTGTTTGGTTCGTCCACATTGTTTGTTTGTCTGTCTGTCTATTTACTTTGGCCAACGTGCAGTTTTTGTTTGTGCAGTCAGTGTTCTCTGTTTTATTCAACCTTTTTATTTGCAATAAACCGGCGCAAGCAAGCGCCTTCATCATTTCACCGTCCTGTGTGTGTTTCCTTTCCTGGGTCTGACGTAATCACTCAGCCAGCCTTGTCACAACCCCCCATTGCAAACTATAACACTGCGAGGGATACAAGCTTCCTATACCCTCCATTGCAAACTATAACACTGCAAGGAACACAAGCTTCCTATACCCCCCATTGCAAACTATAACACTGCGAGGAATACAAGCTTCCTATACCCCCCATTGCAAACTATAACACTGCGAGGAATACAAGCTTCCTATACCCCCCATTGCAAACTATAACACTGCGAGGAATACAAGCTTCATATACCCTCCATTGCATACTATAACACTGCGAGGAATACAAACTTCCTGTACCCCCCCATTGCAAACTATAACACTGCGAGGGATACAAGCTTCCTATACCCTCCATTGCAAACTATAACACTGCGAGGAACACAAGCTTCCTATACCCCCCATTGCAAACTATAACACTGCGAGGGATACAAGCTTCCTATACCCTCCATTGCAAACTATAACACTGCGAGGAATACAAGCTTCCTATACCCCCCATTGCAAACTATAACACTGCGAGGAATACAAGCTTCCTATACCCTCCATTGCAAATTATAACACTGCGAGGAATACAAGCTTCCTATACCCCCCATTGCAAACTATAACTCTGCGAGGGATACAAGCTTCCTATACCCCCCATTGCAAACTATAACACTGCAAGGAACACAAGCTTCCTATACCCCCCATTGCAAACTATAACACTGCGAGGAATACAAGCTTCCTATACCCTCCATTGCAAACTATAACACTGCGAGGAATACAAGCTTCCTATACCCCCCATTGCAAACTATAACACTGCGAGGAATACAAGCTTCCTATACCCTCCATTGCAAACTATAACACTGCGAGGAATACAAGCTTCCTATACCCCCATTGCAAACTATAACACTGCGAGGAATACAAGCTTCCTATACCCCCCATTGCAAACTATAACACTGCGAGGGATACAAGCTTCCTATACCCCCCATTGCAAACTATAACACTGCGAGGGATACAAGCTTCCTATACCCTCCATTGCAAGCTATAACACTGCGAGGAATACAAGCTTCCTATACCCCCCATTGCAAACTATAACACTGCGAGGGATACAAGCTTCCTATACCCTCCATTGCAAACTATAACACTGCGAGGAACACAAGCTTCCTATACCCTCCATTGCAAACTATAACACTGCGAGGAATACAAGCTTCCTATACCCCCCATTGCAAACTATAACACTGCGAGGAATACAAGCTTCCTATACCCCCCATTGCAAACTATAACACTGCGAGGGATACAAGCTTCCTATACCCTCCATTGCAAACTATAACACTGCGAGGAATACAAGCTTCCTATACCCCCCATTGCAAACTATAACACTGCGAGGGATACAAGCTTCCTATACCCTCCATTGCAAACTATAACACTGCGAGGAACACAAGCTTCCTATACCCTCCATTGCAAACTATAACACTGCGAGGAATACAAGCTTCCTATACCCCCCATTGCAAACTATAACACTGCGAGGAATACAAGCTTCCTATACCCCCCATTGCAAAGTGGGCAGCAGTGTGGAGTAGTGGTTAGGGCTCTGGACTCTTGACCGGAGGGTTGTAGGTTCAATCCCAGGTGGGAGACACTGCTGCTGTACCCTTGAGCAAAGGTACTTTACCTAGATTGCTCCAGTAAATACCCAACTGTATAAATGGGTAATTGCATGTAAAAAAAAAATAATGTGTAAATAATAATGTAATTGTATGTAAAAATAATGTGATATCTTGTAACAATTGTAAGTCGCCCTGGATAAGGGCGTCTGCTAAGAATTAAATAATAATAATAATAAACTATAACACTGCGAGGGATACCAACAAGTGGGCACTCAGATGATCTAAACAGTGATAAAGTACAATTGGACATTTTCCCCATATTTCTCAATTTTCTTTTTAATTAATAATAAGACTGTGGCAACCACAGTCACACAAATAATGTGATATCATGTACTGTACAAATGCATGATCACTTGCCAAGAACATCTGTATTTTAAAGAACATCTAGTACTGGAGTTTTCATGACATGAGACTGGATCCTGGTAAACAGTGAAACTGAACTGTACTTTATGGAGTTCAAGGTTAGCATATGCAAGCAGTGTTTGTTTCCAATATTTTATTTTAAAGCTGTAGTGTTCTAAAAAGATTCAACATATATACTGCCTAGCCACTTATTAGGACATGTCTACCCAATTGGATTTGTTGTGTTCTCCTGGTATACCCTGGTACCTTGATTACTCTGGAAAGCCAAACAAATGCTATAGTTTACCTGAGCATCGTTGTAGATCAAGTCCACCCAACAATGCTGCCCTTGTACCCTGAGGGTGATGACTTCTTTCAAGACACCCATCCACTGTGCCAGAGTTGTGCACAAGTGGTTTGAAGAGCCTGTCAGAGTCTTCATGCATCTTCCAATCCCTGGATCTCAATCCTTTGTTTACCTCTCTGCATCTTCCATGGGTACAACAGATCTCAATACTCTGTCTCTCTGCATCTTCCATGGGTACAGCAATCCCTCGATCTCAATCCTAAGTCTCTCTGCATCTTCTATGGGTAACAATCCCTGGATCTCAATCCTTTGTCTATCTCTCTGCATCTTCCATTGGTGTAACAGATCTAAATCCTCTATCTCTCTGCATCTTCCATGGTTACAGCAATCCCCGGATCTCTCTGCATCTTCCATGGGTACAGCAATCCACTGTATACCTCTCTGCACCAATTATATGAAATATGAATGACCTTTCAGCACACTTTGAATTCTCAGTTGTTTGGTTCTAGTTTTGTAAAATGAACAGGTGTTTCACCAATCTCAAAAAATAGCAAGTAATTAAGAGTGGAGTAAATGCTTTGAAGATATTCATTGTGTCTCATTATTGTAGTAAGATGATTTTGTTTGCTGTCCTTCAGGATGTAATGTTGAAAACGCTTGTTACAACTTGGGAGTCTGCGCTGAAAGGACCGCAATTCAAAAAGCCATTTCAGAAGGGCACATGAACTTCCGAGCAATCGCCATTGCAAGGTAAGGCACCGAGGTCTGTTACTGGTATAAACAGGGGCAGGTCCTGAGATCTCTAAACCTGCTTTTACTGCATTTTGAATTGTATGAAGTCATTTTGTAATGTTGCACAAAAGGCTCTGATTTAATGATCTGAACAGCTGCAGCATTTCAGTTTGCATTGGTTAAGATCAATTGAATGGCTGCTACTTTATTTTCTAGATGAAGGGAATATACTCTCCCAAACTTGCATTGTATTTGTATTTTACCCATGTGAGAGCAAGACCTCTCAAACACACCAGCAGTATCTTGCATTGTCAGCAGCAATAACATTTGATATGCTCTATGTGCCAAGTGTCAACCCTGGACTTTGCTTCACTATTTGATTGTGTACTTCATATTTTCCAGTGATTTAGAAGACCAGTTTATCTCTCCTTGTGGAGCTTGCCGCCAGGTCATGAGAGAGGTAGGGTTACTAACAGCAGGTTTTTGTTGTTTTTTTGTCACCAGTATTTTACGCTCTTTTACTTTTAGCACAGTCGGCACTGGATCCCCAGCTTTTGTTTTGCTTGTTTTTTATATTTGAATTCAGTAAAGAGTGAAGTGCTGTGGCAAGGAAGCCGCAGTTTAATATTTCTGTATCAATCCATCTGGTTTGAGTTTGAGCTGCTTTGAGCTTGTCTGAGAATCTGAAGAGCCAGAACAGAACAGCCTTCCTCATTCCATTCCACCATGTGAAATGGTGGAATAGAATTCAGTAAATATGAGAGATATGAGAGAGCAACAGGAGTTTGAGGAGCTGGCACACCTGAAATTCTTGGAATGTTACACCCCTAACAGACAGAAAGCCACCAGAGAGATGGAAGAGGGTTGAAACAGCTGGGTTCAGATAGGCAGAGACAGGGAAAAAAAGAAACGTAGGCAAACACAACCACCAGAAATCAAAACAGCAAACAAATTTGGCCCACTTTATAATTTAGATGATCAAAACCAACATGAAGAGAACGAAAGGAACAACATCCATGACCCTGTAAACAGTGCTGGCTAGGCAGAAAAAAGAAGATGTCATGATTGTTGGGGACTCCATATTGAGAAACACAGCAAGTTCAGTGCGCAGTCTGGACCCCCTTACTACAACTGTGTGCTGCCTTCCAGGAACCTCTGTCACGCACATCACTGAGAACGTGGACAGGCTCCTAGAACGAACAGGAGACGACCCGGTAGTAGTCGTCCACATCGGTACAAACAATATTGGAAGAGACAGGCCAAGATCCCTGCAAAACAAATTCAGAGCGCTAGGAAGGAATTTAAAAGACCAAACTGTGGTGTTTTCTGGGATTGCCGGCACCTTGCAAAGGAGCATACGGCCAGCTGGAAATAATTAATCTGAACACGTGGCTGAAATCGTGGTGCACATGGGAAGGCTTCACCTTTCTTGAACATTGGACCACGTTCTACAACAAGGACTATCTATACAGGTGGGATGGACTGCACTTAAACAAAAAGGGAACCAATCTACTCGGAGAAAGGATCCTTCAGGCGGTCCAGAAGCATTTAAACTAGAAAGGAAGGGGGGAGAAATCAACAAAAAAACAGAAGGGAGACTACATCAAAACAAGGGCAACAGCTCAAGTAAGACAGCCATTAAATGTATTTATCTAAATGCTAGAAGTCTTAGAAACAAAATGTTAGAACTTGAAGCTACTGTACTAACAAGTAACTACGATGTGATAGGTGTTACAGAAACTTGGTTATCAGACAGTGATGGAGACGAATATAATGTTAGTGGGTAAACACAGTATAGGAACGACAGGCAGGACAGAAGAGGCAGAGGGGTAGCGCTATACGTCAAAAATAGTCTTGGAGCCCAGGCATTAAATCTGGAAGAAAAAAACAACGCAGAATCAATATGGGTCAGAATAATGGACAAAAATTCAAAGGGCATAACAATAGGGGCATGCTATAGACCGCCTGTCACAGGCTGGCTGTAGGGGTGATGTCAGGCCAGGAAATAAAACCAAAACACACAGCAACTGTGGCCGAAACAGTTTGCATCGCTCAGTGTTTTATTAACACACAGAAAATAAAGGGTTGAACAAAACAGAACACAGCACTTTGGGCCAAAATAAATAGACAAACAAAACGAACAGACAATAACAAACGCTAAACACACAAGTATTATGCTGGCCCTTCAGCACGATAGCTATTGGTTTTATTTTAATTATTTTTCTCCTTCTCTCTCCTGTTCTTTCTCCCTGAACACACAACCCCAAGTGAGTGAAATGTGCACCTATATATACTGTTGTGCCGGGATTCAATTACCAAAGAATTATTCACTTGAATCTAACACAAAATACACACCGGGGCGTGGCACACTACTACACCGCCAAATTCAGGCACCAAGCAAAATAATCTGTTATACAATGACATTAGAAATGCGTGCAGCAAAGAAGAAGCTACATTAATAGGGGATTTCAACTTCCCCCATATAAAATGGGAAAACCCGGTGGGGAGCACAACAGACAAAATTGAAATGGTAGAAATGACAAATGACTGCTTCCTAACACAATTTATCAAGGCACCGAATAGAGGGGAGGCATGCCTTGATTTAGTCTTTTCAAATAACAAAGACAGAAGTGCTTTTTAAAACCCCAAAAGTAACAACAAACGCAAGTCAAAAAGGAAGTTAGAAAGGCCAAGAGAAATAGAAATGAACATTGCTAAGGGGGCTAAAACCAATTCCAAAATGTTTTTCCAATATTATAACAGCAAGAGAACATTTAAATAGGAGGTTAAATGTCTAAGAGACACAAATGGCAAAAACATAGATGAAGAAAAAAAAATAGCAAATATATAAAATTATTACTTTTCACAAGTTTTTACAAAGAAGGATACAAACAACATGCCCCACATGTCGACCTGTTCCCATCCAGTTTTAAATAACTTTAGCATAACGGAGGCATAAGTCTTAAAGGGACTAGGAGCTCTTAAAATAAACAAGTCCCCTGGACCAGATGAGATCCTCCCAATAGTACTCAAAGAAATGAAAGAAGTTATTTACAAACCGCTAACCAAGATCATGCAACAGTCTCTTGACACGGGTCATACCGACAGACTTGAAAATTGCAAATGTAATACCGATCCACAAAAAGGGAGACAAAACCGAACCAGGTAACTACAGACCAATAAGCCTGACTTCTATTATATGTAAACTTATGGAAACTATAATAAGATCCAAAATTGAAAATTACCTATATGGTAACAGTATCCTTGGTTTTAGGAAAGGGAGATCGTGTCTAACTAACCTGCTTGGGTTTTTCAAGGATGCAACATTGACGGTGGATAACTGCAAAGCATATGACATGGTTTATTTAGATTTCCAGAAAGCTTTTGACAAAGTCCCGCGTAAAAGATTAATTCTCAAACTGAACGCAGTAGGGATTCAGGGTAATGGAGGCATATGGATTAGGGAGTGGTTAACATGTAGAAAACAGAAAGTACTGATTAGAGGAGAAACCTCAAAATGGAGCGAGGTAACCAGTGGTGTACCACAGGGATCAGTATTAGGTCCTCTGCTATTCCTAATCTACATTAATGATTTAGATTCTGGTATAGTAAGCAAACTCGTTAAATTTGCAGACGACACAAAAATAGGAGGAGTGGCAAACACTGTTGCAGCACCAAAGGTCATTCAAAATGATCTAGACAGCATTCAGAACTGGGCAGACACATGGCAAATTACATTTAATACAGAAAAGTGCAAGGTATTGCACGCAGGCAATAAAAATGTGCATTATAAATACCATGGTACTGAAATTGAAGAAGGGAACTATGAAAAAGACCTAGGAGTTTATGTTGACTCAGAAATGTCTTCAGCTAGTCAATGTGGGGAAGCTATAAAAAGGCCAACAAAATGCTCGGATATATAGTGAGAAGTGTTGAATTTAAATCAAGGGAAGTAATGTTAAAACTTTACAATGCATTAGTAAGACCTCATCTAGAATATTATGTTCAGTTCTGGTCACCTCGCTACAAAAAGGATATTCCTGCTCTGGAAAGAGTGCAAAGAAGAGCAACCAGAATTATCCCGGGTTTAAAAGGCATGTCATATGCAGACAGGCTAAAATAATTAAATAGATTCAGTCTTGAACAAATAAGACAACACGACTATCTGATTCAAGCATTCAAAATCCTAAAAGTAATTGACAATGTCAACCCAGGACTTTTTCGACCTGAAAAAAGAAACAAGGACCAGGGGTCACAAATGGAGATTAGATAAAGGGGCATTCAGAACAGAAAATAGGAGGCACTTTTTTACACAGAGAATTGTGGGAGTCTGGAACCAACTCCCCAGTAATGTTGTTGAAGCTGACACCCTGGGATCCTTCAGGAAGCTGCTTGATGAGATTCTGGGCTTCAATAAGCTACTAACAACCAAACGAGCAAGATGGGCTGAATAGCCTCCTCTCGTTTGTAAACTTTCTTATGTTCTTATGTAGACTGCGTGCTTCTGAAGGATTTCAATGCCAGCCCTGTACCCCCTCTCTGTACACATGTAGACTGGGTGTTTCTGAAGGATTTCAATGCCAGCCTTGTACTCCCTCTCTGTACACATGTAGACTGGGTGCTTCTGAAGGATTTCAATGCCAGCCCTGTACTCCCTCTCTGTACACATGTAGACTGGGTGCTTCTGAAGGATTTCAATGCCAGCCCTGTACTCCCTCTCTGTACACATGTAGACTGCGTGCTTCTGAAGGATTTCAATGCCAGCCCTGTACTCCCTCTCTGTACACATGTAGACTGCGTGCTTCTGAAGGATTTCAATGCCAGCCCTGTACTCCCTCTCTGTACACATGTAGACTGCGTGCTTCTGATGGATTTCAATGCCAGCCCTGTACTCCCTCTCTGTACACATGTAGACTGCGTGCTTCTGAAGGATTTCAATGCCAGCCCTGTACTCCCTCTCTGTACACATGTAGACTGCGTGCTTCTGAAGGATTTCAATGCCAGCCCTGTACCCCCTCTCTGTACACATGTAGACTGGGTGCTTCTGAAGGATTTCAATGCCAGCCCTGTACCCCCTCTCTGTACACATGTAGACTAGGTGCTTCTGAAGGATTTCAATGGAATGAAGAGAGCACTTGGGGTTCTGCAGACAAGCTCAACAGCAGCCTAACGGCAGGTAAAAGCAGATTTAGGGGTAAATGAAGCAATTTACACTTTAATATATAGTAACCAATTATAAACAAATAAAGACAAATATAAAAGTTGATCTTGTAATACATGGAGCCCCATTTCAATGATATGATCAGCTTGATTTGACGTTCCATTATTGAGTGATGGCAGAATGGCTGAAAGGTGTTGTACAACATATATGAATTATCCATTAACAAATATGTAATAATACAGTATATTAGTAACTAGCTGTTAATAGATAATAGACTAAAAGTGCTCTAAAAATATGATTAAAAAGGGATTTAAGCATTGCATAGCGAACAGCACTTCATTCAGAGTAAGATTCACTAATAAAATAATAATAATGTATATCCTTTCAATTTAGAACTGCAAAATCGTGCCTTTTATGAAGTGAGTGCTTACCATATTTCTGTTTTGCAGTTTGGGACTGAATGGGATGTTTTCCTCTCTAGACCTGATGGGTCCTATTTGAAAATGACCGTGGATGAACTCTTACCCATGTCTTTTGGACCTGAAGACCTGAGGAAGAAGAAAGTGTTCAGTGTTCACAATGGGTGCTAGCACCAGAGTCACTGCAGCCCTGTATTGCTCTCTATATTCTCTATTATTTTCACAATATTGAATATTGCCAAAGATTTAAATATATGGGAGAAAAAAGATGATATAGTCTACCTATTGATAATAACAATAGTAGAATAAATTATTATATTAAGGCAGTTTTTGTATATTTTAGTTTGAAAAATGTCCATTTCCACCAATAATTGTATGAAGCTATTTAGCATTTTTTTTCAGTTCAATACATTTTAAGTTATAAAAAATAAAAGTATTTGTGAAAAGATAGATGTACACTGTTTCGTTTTCAAAATTAAATAGACTTCGTTTTGGTGCAGAATTCTTTCAAATGCGTTGTTAATGGAAAGGCCAGAAGGCCAACAGCAGGCCAGACTGTGTGCTTTACCTCACCGCGTGTCTGGCCAGTAGGGGCCGCTGTAGTACAACAAGGAGACTTCCTAACCTGAAGCAGCGCCAGAGCCAATGCAACACTCCCTGTGGAATCCCCAGCGGAGCCCGTTAGGTTTGCATAGCCAGGGTGCAAATATCCTCTGAATATGATTCATTATTTAAAACACACACACGACAAAGTGTCACAAGAAATGAAACCACTTGAACTACAACCCTAGCAACTCCCCAGGACAAACCAACTGCGTACCTGCAACTGTTACCATAGGAACATCGTTTTATTATTGCACCCCTCTCCACAAAATTCAAAAACTATCAAAACTGTATCTACTTAAATAAGTCTAACGCTGCATCAAATGATATAAAGCATAAAGCAAAAAAAATAAAAATAAATAAAGTATGGAAAACTAAGTCACTTGCGTGCGAGAAACCACGATTCCCTTTAATAATATAAAAAAGCTAAGGAATATATTAAATGTAAATATTTTATTATACCGACGCATGAACAACAATAGACACGCCAATAATGACGCATAAGGTGAATAAAAACAGGTGCTCTGTAATGTGTGCTTATTTTAGACTGTTGTTATGTCATGTGACGTGGGGGACTTTGCGATAAGCCAGTTTATTTTGTGTGTCCTTGGACTTCCCGTCATCAGCAAACTCGATTCAAGACTGCATTGTGTTTACAGTAAAACGGGGGCTTCTGGCGCCAAACATGTCTGTCAAACATGCTATTGGCCGTGGGCTGGAGCTGGGACGCTCGGTACTGCAGCTCGGGCTTCTGAAACCAGCGGCCCGGGTTGCAGCTAAGTTCCGAGGAGAGCGACTCAGGCTAGGCCAACCCTCCAGTCGAGTACAGCCTCAGACTTTCCTGCCGGGTCGTTATCGGTATTACCGAGTGTCTCTCAGCGGGCTTGCGGCTCAGCTGCACCGGCGGGTCTTCTGGAGGATTCCCGGTTCGGGCGCCCCCAGGAACAGAGCTGTGTTTTTGGCTTTCGGGATGGGCTTGGGTCTTATTGAACAACAGCTGGAAGAAGACAGAAAGGTCGCCGCGACATGTCAGGACATTCAGGTATGGCCTTGTTTTGTTTACAAGTTTGGGACAGGAGGGGGCAGATTTGCACTGAACCACCTGAGTTAGTTTGGGGAAAAAAAGCCTGCATAGAAACACAGGGACCCCGCAATAACGCGTGTTCTTTATGTACATTTTCTACATGGGAAAGTACCAAAATCATGTTTTGTTGTTTTCATAAAAAATAAAACAAAAATTGTGTAGCCGCAACCCAAGCTAACGTTTTGAAATGTTTCCCAAATACAATAACGACACGCATTTTTTAACACAAATAACAACATTATTTAAATGCAAAGCATAGTTTTGATGATAGACACATTAAAATGCCTACATTTTAAAATACAAAATACACATTTAAGACCTGTAGATTTCATAGTACAGTATGCGACGGCAGTTTTGTATTAAAAATGAAATGGCACCGATCACCTAAAGGGAACTCCTGGTTACACTTGAAAATACATTCTTCAGGTAATCTGTTTACTGCAGTTTAAGTGCACTGCACAGTATCAGGATGGCAGACAAACACTCACAAGAACATTTGAAAATACTGTAACGATCGGTGGTCTCCGTTTCCTCTCAAACGAACAGACAGCAGACAGGTAGTGAAATCAACTCGACTTTATTTATTTTTAACAAACTCTAAAGGTCCCTGTCGGCTAAGACCCACACCAATAAAATGAAACCTCTCTGTTTCTTGTATCCCCCTTTCAGTTTCTCTATCTCTCTGCTCACACTGCCGCTTCCAGCTCTCTCTCTGTCTCTCTCTCAACCACACACTACTCTTCTCCTCCCCCCTCGACACCCCCCCCATCATGCACACCAACCAATCCTTGCGCTCTACCAGCCTGCATGCCCTCCTGACCTGGCATAGCGCAACCTAACCTCGGTTAGGTCTGATTGGCTAACTATACACAAGTCCCGCTCCTCCCCCCGTGGCGTGGGCTCGCCTCACAATACACAGAACACGAACAAGACGCACAACAAACACATGTCCCTTCAATTTGGCCAGGTCGCTACACTGCCCCCCCCCCCCCCCCCCCCCAGTCTCTTGCCCCCGAGGGAACACATAGTCCTGGAAGCGACCTGGTCTCCGACGAAGACTCCGAGGCCGGATAGGAGTCTCAGTGGACAAGGGCGGGGATTGGACAGGGGCAGGTGAAGGGGAGGACTGAGGGCTTGACAGGGAGTCTGGGGATAGAGACGGGGTCGGTGCCTGGGCGAGGGTCTCAGGAGCAAAAAAGGGAGATGCAGGGACCAGGGCGGGGACAAGGGGAGTCGGAGTAGAGGGGGCTCTTCCCAGGTAGGGGGCCATCCGGTCATGGTGGAGGATGACATGGCGGCCCTGGGGTGGCATCTTGATGTGGTAGACCACCTCGCCCATCCGCTTCACCACCTCGCAGGGACCCACCCACTTGCTCTCCAGCTTGGGGCAGCAGCCCCCTTTGTCCTCTTCGGGCTGTAAACCCATACCTTCTCTCCAGCGGCAAAGTGACATCCCCGGGCTTGGTTGTCATAGTTCCTCTTCTGCTGGTTACCAGCGGCTTGGAGCTGCCGCCAGGCGAAGCGATGTGCCTCCTCCAAACGATCCTGCAGTTGCCGAGCATACTCCGGTCCGGCAGGGGCAACTGGTGCATTGGGTGGTCGGCCGTAGGTGATCTCTGGGGGGGTGCGAAGCTCCCGTCCGAACATGAGGAGCGCCGGAGTACAGCCAGTGGATTCCTGTACTGCAGTGCGACAGGCCAGCAGCACCAGGGGCAGATGGAAGTCCCAGTCCGTCTGGTCTTCAGCTTTGGAGAGGGCAAGCTGAGCAGCCAGGGTCCGATTAAATCTTTCCACCAGACCGTCCCTTTGGGGATGCAGTGGGCTGGTGCGGGTCTTCTGGATTCCCAGACGGTTGCACATTTCTTGGAACACTTGCGCCTCAAAGTTCCGCCCCTGGTCGGAATGCAGATCCTCCGGGACACCGAACCGACTGAAGAACCCGTCCACCAAAGCCTTGCATACGCCTAGCCTTGCGTACGCCTCCGGCCACTTGGTGAAGTAGTCTGCGGACACCAATGTAGCGATCTTGATTCCCGCAGGCAGGTGCATCACACAGGGCGAGGCAGTCCACACACAGGCGGAGGGCGGACGCGAACCCAGGACCTCTCGCACTAAAGCATAGCGCAGATACCGCTATACAAAGGAGTCGGCTCCCTTGAAAGGAGCGTGTATCGGGCTTATGTCTTTGTGTGTGATTACGTCACCTACCAGCCCTGCTGCTGCCTTCCCCCGTGCACGCTACACTCTCCCGTGCCAGCCTCAGGTCCGCCCCGGACTTGCTAACCAGGCTACAGTCCGACGAGTGCGTGCCGGGGCACTTGCATCCCACTTCCTGACACCAATTGTAACGAGCAGTGGTTTCCGTTTCCTTTCAAACTAACAGACAGCAGACAGGTAGTGAAATCAACTCGACTTTATTTATTTTAAACTCTAAAGGTCCCTATCGGCTAAGACCCACGCCAATAAAATGAAAACTCTCTGTTTCTTGTATCCCCCTTTCAGTTTCTCTATCTCTCTGCTCACACTGCCGCTTCCAGCTCGCTCTCGCTCTCTCTCTCAACCACACACTACTCTTCTCCTCCCCCCTCGACACACCCCCCCGTCATGCACACCAACCAATCCTTGCGCTCTACCAGCCTGCATGCCCTCCTGACCTGGCATAGCGCAACCTAGCCTCGGCTACAAGGAGGTCTGCTTGGCTAACTATACACAAGTCGAGCTCCCCCCGGCGTGGGCTTGCCTCACAATACACAGAACACGAACAAGACGCACAACAAACACACGTCGCTACAATACGTTTGTCATTATGTTCTCAATAGAGGCATTCTAATGGTTTATTTCTTTCCTTTTCCTGAAAGGCACTTTTCCATAGCAAAGCAAAGAAACATGAGAGCCCACTAAAGTCCTTCACCACCGGCTACAAACTGGAGGATTACTGGATTGGACAGCAGATTGGGAAAGGCTGTAACGCTGCAGTGTATGAGGCTGCTGCTCCATTCGCTGCCCCCTGGAAACCTAAGCAAGCCTCCCATGTGCAGTCACCCCCCAGGGGGGAAGCGTTCCTGGACACCAGCCTCCCTCTGACAAACCATCCAGCTCGGCTCCCGCTGGCTGTGAAAATGATGTGGAATATCGGGGTTGGTGTCGTTTAAAACAACCCATAATACAGCATTATTATAGAGCTTCAACTGTATTAGAAACACCTGTAACCAATCAGGAAATACATCATAACAATGACTGCAACATGTGTGCATGTATAAACAACACAATAGAACATGTATGAGACTGTATGTGTACAGGGACAAGACTGAAGAAATGTGGAAAATTAAATACAAAAGTGGTTTGTGCTCTACACTTACTATTATGCACACACTAAAGCTAACCTATATATTTTCATGCATATTTTTGACAACAGTTAAATGTTTTGGAAAAATTCTAAATGTTTTAAACAACTATTAACAACTTATTTTTACAATTGAGTTTTAAATGTTGAAACTGGAGAGAAAATAGTATTGAGCAATTGAGAGATCTGATGCAGAGGGTTTTTTTGTTTTTTTTTGTGGATCTGATCCACACAATGCTTTGCAATATGTTACAGATTGCTCTGTGTGTTCCCTATTGCAGGCAGGGTCTTCCAGTGAGTCTATCCTGAGAGCCATGGGTCAGGAATTGGTTCCAGCTCCTCTCCTTGCTATGAACAGTGAGAGAGGAACAGCTGCACTAAACGGGTGAGCTGTGTGTAATGCAATATCATATCACATTATGTTGCCTTTGAGTTAAAAATTAAATAAAACTTTTTTTTTGTGAAAATGGTGAAAGATTGCAAATACAGTTACTGTATATTCAAATGTCAATTAGGACTTTTCTATACTGTATATTAGAGAAGTCATGCCAAGACTTGTGATTGTTCAATGTAGTTCATGGATTTGAACAGATCACTAATATATTTCTCGTTTTCTTAGCACCCCTGACATTTTATGTTATTATTATTTATTTAAGGGCTATTCCAGCGTTGTGGATGTGACATTTGCACACAATGTAAGTTTGTTACCATACACCAGGGCTCCTTTAATGAATTAAAGAAACATTCTAGATGATTTAGATAAAGGGCTTTTTAAACTGTGTCTGTTAAAATTCCATGGTTCAAAGTCTCATAAAAAATGTTTTGTTGCCCAAAGAAACAATCGTTATGGATGTGACAGAAATGGCTGAGCATTGCTGGATCACTTTACATGTTCTCAAAAGTCTGTGAATTGTGGGACCTTGTTGAAGGGTGGTGGGTGATTCACTGACACACAGGAGACGGAAGGTGTACTTGAAGCACCGCACAGGTGCCCAGTTTTATTGTGCCGGGTGTACTTTTTCTTTTAGCCTGCAGAGGGCGCTGTTCACTGTGGTCTGCCTACCAGCAATGATACAAACAGAACCACGGAAATACCAGATGCGGTACAGAACAAGTGCGGGCGCACTTACAAGTGCTCAAACAATAATTCACAAACCAAAGGCGAAAGTAAAAAGGAAAATAAAACACAGTAACAAAACTACAAATAAAAGGTGCTGCACTTCGGCAGCGTTACCCCAGCCGTCGCTAGCCGCACGGCCCGGGTCTCCGTCCTACTCTGACCGTCTCCTCAGTCTACCCTAGAACTACACAGGGGGTCTGCCCACGGGTTCCCCACTAATATTAAGTTTACTTTCCGTTTTCTTTTTGTTCCCGGTTTTCTCTCGGTCCCGGCTGTTCCCAGCTCTCGACCCGAGCTCCCGTACTTCCCAGTACGTCTTTTAAAAGGGCAGATCTGAGGAAACAGTGGAGTATTATTTTATAGGGCTAGCAATCCCCCCAAGACCCGCCTTTCAGCCACTCCGAGAGAAGAAAAGCCCACACACCCTCTTTCCCACCTCTCCGTGTCACTGCCGTGACTGACAGGCGGGTATTGGACGACTGCTGCCCTCTTCCTGCAGCACTAAGAATACGCCAGCAGAGTCAGCACAGGTCTCCCCCTGTTACAGACCTGCACCCAAAACCTTCACTGTAATGTTGTAAGAAAGACTTGGCTTCTCCTCAAAATCATATTAATGAATATATCAGGTTTTTAATATTTTAATAGTACAACCCGAAGTCCAGCGTTCTGGATGTGACACAGCGTTCTGAAATGTAATCAAGAAATTAAAAATAAAACTTTAAATGGACATTTGTCCACTATATATATATATATATATATATATATATATATATATATATATATATATATATATATGTATATATATATATATATGTATATATATATATATATATATATGTATATATATAATTTATTTATTTATTTGTTTTAATATCGTGAAATATAAATAATTATGATTACACTTGATTTAATTTGTTATGTACACATTACATTTCGCATATGGGACACGAGATAAGATGGTAAGGTTTCAGTGAAAAATCTGGCAGGACTGACAAGATTAATAAACATTGTATTATAATATTTTATATTTTGCTAATTAAGAATATAATTAAATATACCTCTAATGAGATTCTCTTGATGTTGAATGTAGAAGGATCTTCTGTGTAAGAATGCAGTGTTCTCCGACAGCTTTCTGAACTGCTGATAAATTATCACATAACGTGTCAACAGTGACAGAGTGAGAGACAGAGAGACCAGAACAGGAAAGTTTGTTTGTTTGTACCTTTGCCCCTTTGTGGACACATGCTACAAGTAGTTAAAAATTGAGACAAAACTTGAATTATTAAATAAAAGCATGTAAACTGGTATACCAAATAAAATTTAATAAAAAAAAAAAACGTCTTGAAGTGCGTCCTGAATTGTAATAATAATGTGATGTAAAATTAAACTTGAAATCCAAGTGCTTTGAATGAAGTGACAGAACTAACACCCTGATGTCACTTTGGTCTAAAGGTATGTGTATTTGGGCGATCTTAAATCAATGAAGATTTGTATACCTTGCGTGTAGTATACACATGTTTTTAGCACATTGCCACTAACTTTGTCAATTTAACTAGCGGCACTTCACAGTGCGAGATGTTTTACTAAGGAGGAGCGTTAACATGAACAGAGGAATGTAAGCTCAGCAGATGACAGAAAACACTTTAATACCCATTAAAATGACAGACACAAATCTTTGGTATTGTGATTTGTTTATATGGTCTCATGGCAGTTTGCTGTGGTGTTCTTTAGTGATTTTGCTTGTCCATGATAAGACCTGTGATTTCTTTGCAATCTCATCAAGCTTACTACCAGTCACGTCCATAACAGGCACGTCCATGACACTAATCTGGGCACTTAATATTAAGAAAGGGTCAACGTTTTTATTCCAGAACATACATTTTAAAAAGTTAGCTTTGCAGAGAAAGTTTGAAAACAATATAATGTAGTATACAACTTTTATAAAAACTTTACCAAGAAAATGTTATGGATGTGTGTGACGGAAATATAATGAGTTCTGGTCGTAAATCTCCCTCTCGACCTGTGAGGATACAAAGTAGCGAAAGGGAAAGGCTTTGGACAGGTTGTCCTGACAGTTCATTCCCTGGGTCGGGAAGTCAATCAGCCTGGAAAAAGACTAGACTCCAGTGCGAGAATGTATTGACCTGGAAGGTAAACGAGGTAGCAGCTGCAGGCAATAGAGTCAGCTGTAATCGTTTACCAAGGGGTCATGCATAATCGCATAAAAGGGGCTGAAGAATTGTAAATCTTTTCCTTCGCTTGGGTTTTGACGTGGAAACTGGAAGGACCGGGAGATTGCCCAAAATAATTAAAAGAAAAGAATTTGTGAGTGTTTTGTTTGTTTGTCTGTTTAGTAATTGTCTGTGTTTGTTATCACCAGACGGCTAAACACAAATCCGGAGCTGTCGCCAAGGGCCAGCACGAAACCGGATCACCACTGTTTCACTAAAAAGCACGTATTATATAGTACTTCACCACAAGCACTGAGAGCACTCACTTTGGAACAGTGATCGTGTGTGTCTAATTGTGTGTGTTTTGTACCGTGTTTTTTCATTTGCGGGACTGCAACCCTTTGTTTCATCACTGCGCAATACACATTGTTGTGTATTGCCAGCTCTTTATTATTTACTGGCAGGTCATCAGACCATTGGATTATAAACCATTAAAACATTTTCACCCGTACTTTGTTGTCTATGTGATTCTTGGAATTACGGTATCTGCACTGCACCTGCTATACACCTGCTACCACTTACCACTTTGCCACACATGGTGTCAGTGTGGGATGGATCGCAACGCGCTAGAGGAGCTGCTGGAGGCACTGGAGAGCAGACGGGACGCAGAGGAGAGAAGGAGAGAGAAGCGCTACAACGCGCTCATTGAACGGGTAGGACTGGCATTGTCCACAGTGCCAGCCCCTACTGCAGCACCAGCGATGTCGGCACCGAAGGCTCGGGCGATGAAGATGTCGGCGGAGGACGACCCAGAGGTTTACTTGGTGGCGTTTGAAAGGATGGCTACCACCGCGTCATGGCCGCGGGAGTTCTGGGCAAGCCAGCTGGGACCCTGCCTGCAGGGAGGCTCAGGCAGCCTACCAGGCCATGAGCGACCTCAACGCCGCCAGCTACGACCTGGTCAAACAGGCCATTCTCCGCCGCCTCAACATAATGGCAGAGACCCACCGGGTTGGGTTTAAGGAGTACCGAAGATCCCAGGAGACACGCCCCAGGGTGGTTGCAGAGCGGTTATGTGACCACATGGTGCACTGGCTGACCCCTGAGAAGAAAAACAACGTGCAAATGGGGGAAGCAATAGTGGTGGAGCAGTTCTGCCATGTGGTCGGCGGCGATACCCAGGCTTGGATACGGCGCCACAACCCCGACACCCTGGAGGGCGCTGTGAAACTGGCCGAGGACTACGAGGACTCCCTAGTTTCTGCCCGGACCGGGATACTGTCGGCTCCTGCCCTTCGGGAACAGCCGACCCTCACCTCTCTCTTCTCCAACACCACCACCATCAGTCCCGGGACCCAGACCTCCGAGACCGCCGACCCCAATGGGCCACCTTGCCTCCCCTCCATGGAGACCAAGGTTGGCCCCCAGCAGGGGTAGAGGTGCTGCCCCTGCCCAGTTGCCATACCAGCAGCGGGATAGACACTTAACCACTGTTTCCTCTGTCCCCCCGATTTGTTTTAGGTGCAACCAACAGGGACATCTGGCCAGGTCATGCCCCGCTGCCATGGAGTGTGACGTGGCCGCATGTAATTGGGCACCTGAGATAAGTTAGTGTGGGGAAAACGGTCGGGAGGGGCCTTGTATGATTGATGTGGTTTTAGGCAATGTGAAAACCCACGCATTAGTGGACACGGGATGTGAGCAAACCTTGATTAGAACAGCTCTCTTGGGCGGTGTGTCGTGGCGGCCACGAGGTCAGGTGGCCATCTCCTGTATCCATGGAGACACGGCGGCATACCCCACACTAAAAGTATATCTATCAGTAGGACCGATAAAACGTCACCTGGTAGTAGGGGTGGCGGAAAGGTTGCCACACCCAGTTATTCTGGGCCGAGACTGGCCAAAATTTAAAGAACTAATGCAAATAATGGCAGTCTCAGCCGCACATGTAAACGTGGCAGAAGAAAAGAAAAGGGAACAGATTGGTGATGTGTTTCCTTTTCAAGCTGAAATGTTTTCTCCTATTTTCCGTCCTAGAAAAACAAATAAGGAGAGACGGACCGCAAAATGGTAGGGAGCATCCCTGAGACAAGGCTGGGGTCTGGTGGGAGAGTGCTTGAATGGTAACAAACGCCAGTCAAAAGGAGTCGGAACGCAGTGTGACCGAGAGGGCGAGGTTAATGGGCCATCCAGGGCAGATGTTACTCCGGCCCCTCTCAATATACCGGACATGTGGCACTCAAGCGCGGACATAGTGTGGGGCCAACATAATGACCCGTCACTAGTGCACGCTTGGGGGCAGGTCCGGTCTATTGAAGGTAAGGATGTTGATGGCGCTGGGGCGCTAGTATATCCACACTTCAGTATCAAGGGGCGATTACTATATAGGGTAAATCTAGCCGCGGGCACAGGACAGCCTGTAACACAATTGTTGGTTCCCCCGTCTTGTCGGACCGAGGTCATGAGGCTGGCGCATGATATCCCTTTTGCGGGGCACCTCGGAGCTGACAAGACAAGGGAGCGGATATTGGCTCGATTCTATTGGGTAGGTCTTCATACTGATGTGTCGAAATATGTAGCCACATGCCCAGACTGCCAGCGAGTAGCGCCGGGTCGAGTGCGCCCCGCCCCTTTGGTTCCACTGCTGATTATTTCCAATCCTTTTGAACGCATTGCAATGGACATAGTGGGCCCTCTGCTACCTTCTGACTCTGGGTATACGCATATATTAGTAGTGGTAGATTATGCAACGCGATACCCAGAGGCAGTTCCATTGAGGTCCACTAGTGCTGCTGCAATAGCCACCGAGTTAGTACAGATTATGGCGAGAGTAGGGATCCCCAAAGAGATCTTGACTGATCATGGAACCAATTTTCTGTCTAACACGTTACAGCAGGTATATAAAATATTAAAAATACGTCCCATCAGGACGTCTGTTTATCATCCACAGACGGACGGTTTGGTGGAACGTTTCAATCGGACCTTGAAGTCGATGCTGAGACGGTTTGTAACGCAAGAGCAAAAACATTGGGCATCGCTCCTTCCCTACCTCCTTTTTGCAGTGAGAGAGGTGCCACAGAGTTCGACAGGGTTCTCCCCCTTCGAGCTCTTGTATGGCCGACAGCCTCGCGGCATCCTCGATCTGTTGAGAGAGGGGTGGGAAGAGCACAAAGGCTCCTCCAAAAATGTAGTGAAGCATGTGCTTCTACTAAGAGATCGCCTAGATTTGGTCGGTCGTTTGGCCCAGGACAACCTCAGATCGGCTCAGCACCGACAACAGCAGCATTACAACTAAAATGCACTAATTCGAACCTTTCGACCAGGAAATGAGGTAATGCTGCTGCTTCCCTCCTCAGAATCCAAGTTATGTGCTAAATGGCAGGGGCCATATGAAGTGATTCGGGCTATAGGAAAGGTGAATTATGAAATTAAACGGCCCGATCACCGTAATGAACGTGAAATTTATCATGTCAGTTTATTAAAGCCCTGGCAGGCAAGGGAGGTCTTGTTTATAGCCCCAGGCAACATAGAGGATGATTTAGGCCCCTGTCCAGAGACTCCTAGCACAAAAATCATTCCGAAGGGGGAACAATTGGTTCCAGACCAGCAACGGGAGCTACGTAAGCTTATTGAGGAATTCAGCGATGTTTTTTCTGACTTGCCCGGCAGAACTAATTTGGTTGAATATGACATTATCTCTCCACCAGGTGTCATCGTGCGGGAGAGACCTTACCGGATCCCAGAAAGTCGACGAAGTGGCGTTCGCAAAGAGGTATGGGACATGCTCGAACTTGGGGTGATTGAACCTTCCAGGAGCGAGTGGTGCAGTCCTATTGTCATAGTGGCTAAGAAAGACGGCACCAACCGCTTCTTCGTGGATTTCAGGAAGGTAAACGCTATTGCCAAGTTCGATGCGTATCCTTTGCCTCGGGTCGACAAACTTTTAGACAGACTGGGTAAGGCGAGGTTTATCTCCACTTTGGACCTGACGAAGGGATACTGGCAGATCCCTTTAACCCGCAGTTCTAGAGAGAAAACCGCATTTTCAACACCAGAGGGGCTGTTTCACTTTAAAACCATGCCGTTTGGGCTACATGATGTGGTCATTTACAGCTCCACCTGGCGAGAGCATTTGGCTAGGATTGCAGCCATCCTTCATTCTCTAAGGGTAGCCCGGCTGACAGCTAACTTGAGAAAATGTGCGTTTGCCAAGACAGAGACTCAATATTTGGGATTTTTAATGTGGAATGGAAGGGTGAGACCTGTAGTCACTAAAATCCAGGCTTTGGTTGATGCAGCGATCCCCAAAACCAAGACTCAGGTGAGGTCACTGCTGCTTAGCCGGTTATTACCGCCACTTTATCCCCGAGTATGCCACAGTGGTTAACCCTTTAGTTGACCTCACCAAAAAGAGTGCTCCAAATTTAATTAAGTGGTCAGCTGAGTGTCAGGGGGCGTTTGATACTATTAAGCGTAGACTTTGCCAGGCCCCACTCTTATCACCCCAGATTTCACCAAAAGATTCATCCTCCACACCGACGCCTCGGATGTGGGTTTGGGTGCAGTCTTGTCTCAAAAGGTAGATGGAGTAGAACACCCGATACTGTACATCAGTAAAAAAAATGCTACCTCAGGAACGCAACTACTCCGTAGTCGAAAAGGAGCGTTTGGCCATCAAATGGGCTACTCACTCTTTACGATATTACCTGCTGGGACACTCATTTCATCTTGTCACAGACCACACCCCACTCAGGTGGTTAAGTACAATGAAGGACAGCAATGCCCGGATAACTCGGTGGTATCTGGCGTTGTAGCCCTTCATGTACCATATGGTACACCGTGCAGGGAAAGACCATCAAAATGCGGATTATTTTTCCCGGGAGGGGGGAGTAATGGGAAAGATAGATTCAGCCGAGTGTTCCTTCGGCTCCACTCTGAGCGGTGGGATATGTGACGGAAATATAATGAGTTCTGGTCGTAAATCTCCCTCTCGACCTGTGAGGATACAAAGTAGCGAAAGGGAAAGGCTTTGGACAGGTTGTCTGACAGTTCATTCCCTGGGTCGGGAAGTCAATCAGCCTGAAAAAAGACGAGACTCCAGTGTGAGAATGTATTGACCTGGAAGGTAAACGAGGTAGCAGCTGCAGGCAATAGAGTCAGCTGTAATCGTTTACCAAGGGGTCATGCATAATCGCATAAAAGGGGCTGGAGAATTGTAAATCTTTTCCTTTGCTTGGGTTTTGACGTGGGAACTGGAAGGACCGGGAGATTGCCCAAAATAATTAAAAGAAAAGAATTTGTGAGTGTTTTGTTTGTTTGTCTGTTTAGTAATTGTCTGTGTTTGTTATCACCAGACGGCTAAACACAAATCCGGCGCTGTCGCCAAGGGCCAGCACAAAACCGGATCACCACTGCACTGCCGTCACGAATAAACATTGTTATCAGCACCTGTTTCACTAAAAGCACGTATTATATAGTACTTCACCACAAGCACTGAGAGCACTCACAGTGATCGTGTGTGTCTAATTGTTTGTACCGTGTTTCATTTGCGGGACTGCAACCCTTTGTTTAATCACTGCGCAATACACATTGTTGTGTATTGCCAGCTCTTTATTATTTACTGGCAGGTCATCAGACCATTGGATTATAAACCATTAAAACATTTTCACCCGTACTTTGTTGTCTGTGTGATTCTTGGAATTACGGTATCTGCACTGCACCTGCTATACACCTGCTACCACTTACCACTTTGCCACAATGTGGCATTTGGTTTTATTTAAACACTATTATTTTGAATCGCTGTAAAATATGTTCCTTTATCTCAAGAAAATGTAATATTAGTAACTTGGTATTACATACCCATAGAGTCAAAATGTGACATTTACAAATGTGTAACTAAAACATTTATCCTAGCATTGATACCTGAAATGTATGGAAGTCGGACTTCAAAATGTTTCTGGGTTTTTTTAACAGTAACTTTAAATGTCTGTAAAGAAAAGGCACAAACTGAACAAAAATAATACAGCGTTCATAAATATACACCCTTTTTTATCATGCCATGGTCACTTTATCATGGAATATCATGAAATTGCCCTTAATGCTATTTTAACTTCCATTTTGTAATCTGACTTGTTGAGAACGTTTAGAGATGTCTTATTTCTGGAGCTCTTTTCAGGCAATTTGGCTGCATCAGGAAGAAGCTGGAGCCTCATCCCAATGTAATCCAGGTTTTCCGAGCTTTTACTGCGGATGTGCCTCTGCTGCCTGGTGCCTTGGCTGATTATCCTGATGTGCTGCCTGCCAGAATCAATCCAGCTGGCATCGGACACAACCGCACTCTCTTCTTAGTAATGAAGAAGTAAGCAATTGAAGACTCTTTGAATACTGGATAAACCTACATATTGCAAGGTTATGTCTGTGTATGTGGGTAATATCTGTACAATATAGCCAAACTTAGACCAATTATTTCCGTATCTGATGCCGAGAGACCAATGCATGCCTTTGTTTGATCTAGAGTTGATTATTGTAATGCACTTTTTTTTTGGTGTCCTAAAATGTGTAGTAACCCACTTGCAGCTTGTTCAGAATACCGGCGCTAGAATTCTGACTAACCAGGAAAGATGAACAGATTACCACTGTTCTGGCCTCTTTACACTGGCTCCCTTTGCAGTATATAATTGATTTTAAGAGTTTGCTGTTAACTTATAGGATTAGCACCTAGTTATTTGCAGGAGTTACTTACCCCGTGTGGGGTCACCTGACCCTGGGAGGTAGGGCTTTTTCTTGTAGAGCCCCTGAATTATGGAATGCTTTGCCTTTGTTTGTCAGGGAAGCTGGGACCGTTACAGTTTTCAAGTCAAGACTAAAAACGCACTTTTATAAAAATGGCTTTCTTATCTTGGTGGGTTTTAATGTAACTTTAAAATTGCTGCTTTTGTATTGTTTACTGTTATTTAAATGGACTGAGTGTGGCAATTGTATGTGTAACATGCTATACAAATGTATGATGGTTTGTTCTTTTTTTTCCTGCTATGTACTGTACAGTGCTTTGCAATACTTTTGTATAAAAAGCGCTGTATAAATGCAATAAATAAATAACAAGTAGAAGTGAATAGACTGAGGCTGAAAGCAGGTCAATTGTATGAATATTGAGAATACATCACTGTATAAACTCAGTATGGTACGGTTGTTGTATGAATTGGGTGATGAGTTTTGGAATACAGAAGGCAAAAGGTATGCTCTGACTAACTGAAAGATCCTCAGCAGTCTGTAATAAAAAGCATGAGTTATTAAATCATAATTGCCAAACACATTTTTATCGGAATCTAATTTCTTAGTATGGAACAGTGTAAAAAAAGAATGAAATCCAAAATGTTGACATCGATGCATGTCCACTGGGGGCTTGCTTAGACCACCAAACTGGAACCGAGGCCTTCAGAAGTGAAAGGCGTGAGTTGAGAAAGGCCTCTTAGCTGTTTAAAGTGCTGTGTTTGTGTGCTTGCAGCTACCCCTGCACTCTGCGGCAGTCCCTGCAAGTTTCGCCTCCTGATAACAGGGAGGCGATTCTGCTGATTCTGCAGCTGCTAGAAGGAGTGGATCATCTAAACAGACAAGGAATCGCTCACAGAGACCTAAAATCTGACAACATCCTGCTGGAGCGTGATTCAGGTCAAAAAGAAAATAAATACAGAAATAACTCCAGTAATATTTAGCATGCTGTGTTAATAATAATTTCAGGAATATTTAGCACGCTGTGTTTCTAATAGTTCCAGTAATATTGAATACGCTGTGTTTGTGTTTCTGGCGATACGGAGTACAGCAGACTCTCATTAACCCAAATGAGTCGGGTCTGGACCCTGTTCAGATTAGTGATGTGATTGGTTGAATGTAATCTGTACAGTACTAAACATGACTTGTTTAGTCTTTTTGTTTTTGATACTTCCATTTCATCAAATATCAGTGGTTTCTACAGCTGCTATGAGCCTGCATTTCATTGCAATGGAGTGATTCTCAGTAAAGATCATTTCCAATTATCGAGTCTACTGTACTGTATGAACCATGTTTTAGATCAGTTCAGTTACACTAATACTGCAAGTATCTTGGTCTCTTGTGTACAGAATTGCTTTTAAATGGTGATGTGAGTGTACAGAATTTGCTTTGAAAGGGAACATATTTAAATGTGCATTGTAGTCCTGAATGCAGAAGCTGTGAATATGAGGAGACCCTGTTTATATGTACATGCATGGATCCTTTAGCGTTTGTCATATATCTGGAGATCCAATACGCATTTGTAATGAAGTTTGGGAGAATCAGAAACTGTGGATATACAGAGGCTCCTGTCTGTCAATCTCACTTCTATATTCTTACGTGACACATTTATACAGAACAAGTTACTGCTTATCAAAAGGATAATGAACTGAGAGTGTCAGAGCCTGGGAATGTATCAAAGCATCTGTTTGTCCGGCTGTACATTCCTAGGCTTGTCCTATTTGTACATGCTGTGAATGCAGTTTCCATGCTGAGTTTGTATGCACAGAGGAGAGGGGTTATGTGTGTTCCTGACATACTTGTTGTGTTTTCAGTTGGCAGACCACGCCTGGTGATCACAGATTTTGGCTGCTGTCTGGCTGAGCAGCACTTGTGGTTGAAGCTGCCCTTTAACAGCTACTGTGTCGATAGGGGTGGAAATGCTTGCCTCATGGCACCTGAAGTAAGTACTTCACACTACGGTTTCTTCCCTTTGTGAAACTGTGCCAATCAGCTAATGTAAACAGGCGCTAGAAATGAGATCTGCAAGCTGCTATCATTTAGAGAAAACTCCTTTTTTTTCTAAATGATGCTTTTGGTACACTGATAACATTTTAAAAGAGACATCTAAAATGCCTCTACTCTATTTTCAACATTGGCATAAAGGCAACAAGTTGAAATTAATTTAATAGGATTACAAAGCAACAATGGGGTTGCCTATAATTGCTAGGTTTTTTTTTTTGCTATATCATAGTTTAAAATGTCAGAACATTTGACAGTTGTTTTGGTTATTGCCTTCATCAGTGTTCAGCTTTTCCCGTCATAAGATCTTAATACTGCAAAAGGTATTAGCCGAAACATGTTTTACTTAGTCTCTTATAGTTGTATTAGTGTTTGAAGTTCTAGATGGATAGTTTTGATTTGTAATTACCCTTTTTTGGATGTTCAGGTTGCATCTGCAGTCCCAGGTCCTGGTGTTGTCATTGACTACAGCAAGGCAGACGTCTGGGCAGTGGGTGCTATTGCCTATGAAATCTTTGGGCTGCCCAACCCCTTCTGTACTCCAGGCCCAGAGGTACTAGAAAGCAGGACTTACCAGGAGAAGCAGCTCCCCCCGCTGCCCAGCACTGTGCCTCCTGAAGCCCGGCTCGTGGTAAAACTGCTGCTGCGCAGAAATGCAAACAAGGTGGGAATCTCTTCACTTAAATGTGTATTTCAACCCCCCCCCCCCCTCCCCCCATGACCTTCTACATAGTGATGTGTTCATAGAGTTCTACACACATTGCTACTAAAAACAGAGGAGAGACACACAGGTTATTTGTATTGATCTTTATGCTTTCAACACAGCAGGCTCTATACAGGTCCATGAAAGATAATGCCTTGCTGACTGCTAATTCAGTATGGAAATAGAACCAGTAAACTAGCCTTGTGTGTATTAATATAAGACACAAACTATTTAATAACCATTTAGTAATATTTGGTACACAGCTACATCCTATGATGTTATTGCTTAAGTTCCGTTAACAGTGTTGGCCAGTCAAAATTAATCCATAATACACTTACGAGACCCACAGACTTCTATAAGTGGTTTATTATTGAAACCGTATTTATTGCAGAAGGCCTAGAAATTATAGAAGGTGATTCAAGTAGCCTCACACTACACTGTCATGGTCTAAATTGATCAACTATGTGTTTTGTGTTTTAGCGCCCAAGTGCTAGAGTTGCTGCCAATTTGCTCCACATTTGTCATTGGGTTGGAAATCTCCAGAATGTGGACAGAATGAAGATGCAGAAGATTGCTGACTGGCTTCTGTGCCGCTCCGCTGCTGCACTACTGCATGCTGGGTACAATGCTGGAAACATGGTGGAGGCAGAGCTGCAGAGAAACTTCCTCATCAATGTTGACTTGGGAGAGCTGCGAATGGCCATGGCTTTTCTGAGCTGCGAATGGCCATGGCTTTTCTGAAGTGCGAATGGCCATGGCTTTTCTGAAGTGTGAATGGCCATGGCTTTTCTGCAGGTAAACTTTAAATGTAGCCAGTGTTAAGATGGTGTATAAAAGTATTTAATTCTTGCAATAACACTACTTAAGAAATATTAAAAGCAACTAAATAAATGTAACTATGTTCAACTAGAAATCACGTTCAGTGTCTTCAATGAAAAAGACTTCTAGTCCAAAGGTTTGCCATTGAATATATTTAGTTTGTTTTAGTGCTTCCTGATTTTAGCACTTTTGAGTGTTTTATGTAAGTGATAAACCACAGTAAGTGTTGAATCTGTAAAATAATCCACCGTTTCGAGTGCCGTTAGGCACGAGACACTGGATTATTTTACAGATTCAACACTTACTGTGGTTTATCCCATTTAAAACATTTCTTCCTAATTGACAATTGTTCAATAATGAGAGTAATTGAACTCTAATTTGGTAATTGACATTTATTTATCCCATTGACACAGACGACATATTGTGTTATAAGTGAAGATATCAACGAGGACTTTGTTTTAAATTTAGATCTCAAAGGTGGCATTAGAAAAATAAAAAGAAGGAAAAAAACAAAGGAGAAAGCGGAAAGTAAGCGTTTTGCTGCACCTAAAACGGATGAAGAAGTTAATATCTTTGCAAGCGATCCATTTTCTGGAAGTACTTGCGCAAAATATAAATGGGTTGTGAATCTGTTTGAAGTTTGGTTAAATGAAAGGAATTCAAAAGCTGACTTTAAATCTGAGATGCGTGTAATTAGTGGAGATTTAGTCAATATGGATAATGCTACTTTGTCATACAGCCTTAGCTGTTTTGTGACAGAAGTAAGAAAATGTAACGGAGAGGAGTACTGTGGTAATTCACTATACAAACTTGTAATGTGTATACAGCATTTTAAGACTGCAGAGACGCACTTTAAGTTTGTTAAATGACCCAGAGTTTGAAAGTTTTCTCAGTGTTCTTGATGGGAAAATGAAACTTTTGGCCAAATCAGGAGTTGGTTTGCATAAAAAGAAAGCTAAAGTTATTTCCGAAGCACAAGAAAATATATTGTACTGTACTGTGTGCTGAAATTGGAAATCAATTATGTTTAAATGGTATAAAAGTATAGCTAATTGTTATTATAATTGCTACTTATTAAAGACACACACTTTTTTGTGAATTGTTTGTGACTGTGGTTTGTTAACGAATCCCCAGTTTTCTGTTAATTCGTAACTCAAAGTGTGGATACGTTTATCAACAATACATCTGCCCCGCACTCCCCTTCTCTTCAAAGCCACACTGCCACTTTAGTTAGACGATTCGTAGATATAATCCACTGAAAGATCAAAGGGTGACGTCACAAATGTTTTAAAGTTATGAATGGAATAACACAAACAAAGTTACAAATTTAAATACATTGTATTTTGTTGCTTTGTCTAAACTGTCTTGTTGCTAAGTTCTCAATTAGATTATCTACAGGTTCAAGAAAAGAAAGATCTGGTCTTGCCCCTCAATCCACCATCTCTAGTTCGCCGGTAGAGTACATGCACTTGTATATTTGACAAAGGCTTCTAGAAATTCTAGTGGAGTAGCACAGCCCATTAGTGTGTGAATCTAGTAGAAATTCAGCCTGGTCAGTATAGGACAGTTGAATCCAGGGCAGGGAACCTCTTGATAGAGCACTTTACCTTTTGTAAAGAGAAAGCATTGCAAGTTCTCATCTTGAAAGTCTATTAATATATCATTTATTTTATTTTGCCATCTGATCAATGCAAATCACCTCCAGTTCAAAACCGAGCTTTGTTGGAGCTTTTGGGATACTTTGTAAGTGGTGATTTATTGAGTGGAGAAGAAACACTCCTCTAAACAGGACCATACAGTGGGAGATCTGTTTTGTCTGTATGCCACACATACGGTACATGTTTACATACTGTATATACAGAGAAGCCTTGATAAAGTTATGAAATTTGAAGAAGAAACAATAGAAAATCATACATAATACAATAAGGTATTAAACAGAGATACAGCATTCCTGTAGAGTTAGTACTGAGGGTGTTCTTGTAGATACTCATGACTGTAGAGTTAGTACTGAGGATGTTCTTGTAGATACTCATATGACTGTAGCGTTAGTACTGAGGGTGTTCTTGTAGATACTCATGACTGTAGAGTTAGTACTGAGGGTGTTCTTGTAGATACTCATGACTGTAGAGTTAGTACTGAGGATGTTCTTGTAGATACTCATGACTGTAGCGTTAGTACTGAGGATGTTCTTGTAGATACTCATATGACTGTAGCGTTAGTACTGAGGGTGTGCTTGTAGATACTCATGACTGTAGAGTTAGTACTGAGGGTGTTCTTGTAGATACTCATGACTGTAGAGTTAGTACTGAGGGTGTTCTTGTAGATACTCATGACTGTAGAGTTAGTACTGAGGGTGTTCTTGTAGATACTCATGACTGTAGAGTTAGTACTGAGGGTGTTCTTGTAGATACACATAAGACTATTTTTACACTTTTATGCCGTGACAAGCACCCTTCGGTTGTCATTGGCTTACATACACTAAACCATACACTCTATACGCCTGTACACACTGACACAAAAATAAGTTACCTTAGTGGCGTTTAGACCCCAAGCAGACTAAGAAAGCCTTGTCTTCAATTTTGCTGATTTCCTGTAGCACCTTCTACACAGAAGACCCCTCCAGACAGTGATGCTTTGGTAATACTTTAGGTATCCGAATGTGATATACTCTTCAAAAAAACAAAAACATAAGTGTTTTGAATGTACTTTTTATAGCATTAGTATGGCAGTTTGCATAGTAAAATAGACAGTTCCAAAGAACCTTAACCTGTACAGAAATCATTACAATATTCAATAAAGTCACTTTCAAAGGTCAAACAAAGTTCAAGGTCAACAGAAATCAGTAACGGGTATGCCCACCATTGGCATTGATGATGGCCTGAAATCTCCTGCCCATGGATCGAATCAGAGCCTGGATAACATACCGGGGAATGGCAACCCACTCAGATCTGGTGATCAAGATGGCCAGGGAAGCACTTGAACATTGTTCTGAGTGAGGAAAGCTGTGGTGGCCCGGGCTGTGTGCAGTCATGCATTGTCATGCTGGAAAATGATGTTACGATGGTTCATGAATGGGATCATACGAGGCCGTATGATCTCATGACAATAGCGCTGAGCTGTCAGGTTCCAGACTCCAAAAATTCTCTGTGTAAAAAAGTGCCTCCTATTTTCTGTTCTGAATGCCCCTTTTATCTCATTTCCATTTGTGACCCCTGGTCCTTGTTTCTTTCTCAGGTCGAAAAAGTTCACTGGTTCCACATTGTCAATACCTTGTAGGATTTTGAATGCTTGAATCAGATCACCGCGTAGTCTTCTTTGTTCAAGACTGAATAGATTCAGTTCTTTTTGCCTGTCTGCATACGACATGCCTTTAAACCAGGAATAGTTCTGGTCCCTCTTTGCACTCTTTCTAGAGCAGCAATATCCTTTTTGTAACGAGGTGACCAGAACTGAACACAATATTCTAGGTGAGGTCTTGCTAATGCATTTAAATTCAACACTTCTCACAATATATCCGAGCATCTTGTTGGCCTTTTTTACAGCTTCCCCACATTGTCTAGATGAAGACATTTCTGAGTCAACATAAACTCCTAAGTCTTTTTCATAGATTCCTTCTTCAATTTCAGTATCTTCCATATGATCTTTATAATGCACATTTTTATTGCCTGCGTGCCGTTCTTTACACGTTTCTCTATTAAATGTAATTTGCCATGTCTGTCCAGTTCTGAATGCTGTCTAGATAATTTTGAATGACCTTTGCTGCTGCAACAGTATTTGCTTACAAACAAGTTTGCTTACTATACCAGAATCTAAATCATGAATGTAGATTAGGAATAGCAGAGGACCTAATACTGATCCCTGTGGTACTCAAATGGTTACCTCGCTCCATTTTGAGGTTTCTCCTCTAATCAGTACTTTCTGTTTTTTACATGTTAACCACTCTCTAATCCATGTGCATGCATTTCCTTGAATCCCTACTGCGTTCAGTTTGAGAATTAATCTTTTATGCTGGACTTTGTCAAGAGCTTTCTGGAAATCTAAATAAACCATGTTGTATGCTTTGCAATTATCCATTGTCGATGTTGCATCCTCCAAAAAATCAAGCAGGTTAGTTAGACACGATCTCCCTTTCCTAAAACCATGCTGACTGTCTCCCAGGATATTGTTACCATATACAGTGCCTTGCATAAGTATTCACCCCCCTTGGACTTTTCCACATTTTGTAGTGTTACAACCTGGAATTAAAATTGATTTAATTGGGATTTTTACCATTTGATTTACACAACATATTTAACACTTTGACGGTGCAAAATATTTTTTATTGTGACACAAAAGTTAATTAAACAAAAAAAACAGACATTTGTTGGTTGCATAAGTATTCACCCCCCTGAGTCAATACTGGTGTGTGTCTCCCACATGCCTTTTGGCTTTCTTCTTGCCACTCTTCCATAAAGCCCAGCTTTGTGGAGTGTCCGGGATATAGTTGTCCCATGGACGGTTTCTCCCATCTCAGCTGTGGATCTCTCCAGCTCCTTCAGAGTTACCATTGGCCTCTTGGTTGTTTCTCTGACTAATGCCCTCCTTACCTGGTCACTGAGTTTTGGTGGACGGCCTTCTCTAGGCAGAGTCGCGGTTGTGCCATATTCTTTCCATTTTTTAATAATGGATTTAACGGTGCTCTGGGGGATGTTCAAAGTTTGGGATATATTTTTAAAACCCAAACCTGATTGGTGCTTCTCCAGAACTTTATCCCTGACTTGTTTTGATAGCTCCTTGGTCTTCATGATGCTGTTTGTTTAGATATGCTCTCTAACAAACTCTGGGGCCTTCCAGAAACAGGTGTATTTAATCTGAGATCATGTGACACTTTAATTGTACACAGATGGACTCCATTCAACTAATTATGTGACTTCTGAAGGCAATTGGTTGCACCAGAGCTTATTTAGAGGTGTCACAGCAAAGGGGGTGAATACTTATGCAATCAAGACTTTTCAGTTTTTTATTTGTAATTAATTTTGAAAAATATGTAGATTTTTTCCCCCACTTCGACATTATGGACTATTTTGTGTAGATCAGTGACAGAAAATCCCAATTAAATCCATTTTAATTCCAGGTTGTAACACTACAAAATGTGGAAAAGTCCAAGGGGGGTGAATACTTATGCAAGGCACTGTAGGTAATTTTCCATTTTGGATCTTATTATAGTTTCCATAATATCAATGTACATGTGGCTGTAAATTTTGTAATATCTGCCAAGTAGAAATATTGTTTATAAAAACTGTGTGTACTGTTTATTGTATATAGCACAGATGTTTTACAGGTTTACAGGTAATTGAGCCGCCCTGTTGTTAGTTAAGGGACATTTATAAGTTTAGTTAGTGCTCAAGGAAGAGATAGATTTTTGTTTTCATTTAATGGGGAAAAGTGTTTTTATTTTTCTACTTCACTGTATATATTGTGCACCACGTTTGTGTCCCTGCGAGGAACATTTTGGCCGCTGTTGAACTCACTGTGTGTATCCAAAAACACGGCACAGAACATAATGGATTATGAATAAAAACATCCAATTCACCAGCAGCCTACCCTTGCCTCAGAGCCAGTGTTTCCACACCGCACGACACACACACGTTCTGTTACACTGTTTAATTATTGCCTTGTTAAGGTGAAGTTTGAACTGTTGTCTGTAGCTGAAGGACTAAAATACACGTAAACAGATAGGAAAATGCAGCAGTTACGTTGAAGCTCATTCGTGCTGGATACAGTACATTACATTACAATGATTGACAGGGGATGAAAGCTGTACATTTTAAACTTTAACGGTATAAAAGTATAGCTAATTGTTATTATAATTGCTACTTATTAAAGACACACACTTTTTTGTGAATTGTTTGTGACTGTGGTTTGTTAACGAATCCCCAGTTTTCTGTTAATTCGTAACTCAAAGTGTGGATACGTTTATCAACAATACATCTGCCCCGCACTCCCCTTCTCTTCAAAGCCACACTGCCACTTTAGTTAGACGATTCGTAGATATAATCCACTGAAAGATCAAAGGGTGACGTCACAAATGTTTTAAAGTTATGAATGGAATAACACAAACAAAGTTACAAATTTAAATACATTGTATTTTGTTGCTTTGTCTAAACTGTCTTGTTGCTAAGTTCTCAATTAGATTATCTACAGGTTCAAGAAAAGAAAGATCTGGTCTTGCCCCTCAATCCACCATCTCTAGTTCGCCGGTAGAGTACATGCACTTGTATATTTGACAAAGGCTTCTAGAAATTCTAGTGGAGTAGCACAGCCCATTAGTGTGTGAATCTAGTAGAAATTCAGCCTGGTCAGTATAGGACAGTTGAATCCAGGGCAGGGAACCTCTTGATAGAGCACTTTACCTTTTGTAAAGAGAAAGCATTGCAAGTTCTCATCTTGAAAGTCTATTAATATATCATTTATTTTATTTTGCCATCTGATCAATGCAAATCACCTCCAGTTCAAAACCGAGCTTTGTTGGAGCTTTTGGGATACTTTGTAAGTGGTGATTTATTGAGTGGAGAAGAAACACTCCTCTAAACAGGACCATACAGTGGGAGATCTGTTTTGTCTGTATGCCACACATACGGTACATGTTTACATACTGTATATACAGAGAAGCCTTGATAAAGTTATGAAATTTGAAGAAGAAACAATAGAAAATCATACATAATACAATAAGGTATTAAACAGAGATACAGCATTCCTGTAGAGTTAGTACTGAGGGTGTTCTTGTAGATACTCATGACTGTAGAGTTAGTACTGAGGGTGTTCTTGTAGGTACTCATGACTGTAGAGTTAGTACTGAGGATGTTCTTGTAGATACTCATGACTGTAGAGTTAGTACTGAGGATGTTCTTGTAGATACTCATGACTGTAGAGTTAGTACTGAGGATGTTCTTGTAGATACTCATGACTGTAGAGTTAGTACTGAGGATGTTCTTGTAGATACTCATATGATTGTAGCGTTAGTACTGAGGGTGTTCTTGTAGATACTCATGACTGTAGAGTTAGTACTGAGGGTGTTCTTGTAGATACTCATGACTGTAGAGTTAGTACTGAGGATGTTCTTGTAGATACTCATGACTGTAGAGTTAGTACTGAGGATGTTCTTGTAGATACTCATATGACTGTAGCGTTAGTACTGAGGGTGTGCTTGTAGATACTCATGACTGTAGAGTTAGTACTGAGGGTGTTCTTGTAGATACTCATGACTGTAGAGTTAGTACTGAGGGTGTTCTTGTAGATACTCATGACTGTATAGTTAGTACTGAGGATGTTCTTGTAGATACTCATGACTGTAGCGTTAGTACTGAGGGTGTTCTTGTAGATACTCATGACTAGAGTTAGTACTGAGGGTGTTCTTGTAGATACTCATGACTGTAGAGTTAGTACTGAGGGTGTTCTTGTAGATACTCATGACTGTAGAGTTAGTACTGAGGGTGTTCTTGTAGATACTCATGACTGTAGCGTTAGTACTGAGGGTGTTCTTGTAGATACTCATGACTGTAGAGTTAGTACTGAGGGTGTTCTTGTAGATACTCATGACTGTAGAGTTAGTACTGAGGGTGTTCTTGTAGATACTCATGACTGTAGAGTTAGTACTGAGGGTGTTCTTGTAGATACTCATGACTGTAGCGTTAGTACTGAGGGTGTTCTTGTAGATACTCATGACTGTAGAGTTAGTACTGAGGGTGTTCTTGTAGATACACATAAGACTATTTTTACACTTTTATGCCGTGACAAGCACCCTTCGGTTGTCATTGGCTTACATACACTAAACCATACACTCTATACGCCTGTACACACTGACACAAAAATAAGTTACCTTAGTGGCGTTTAGACCCCAAGCAGACTAAGAAAGCCTTGTCTTCAATTTTGCTGATTTCCTGTAGCACCTTCTACACAGAAGACCCCTCCAGACAGTGATGCTTTGGTAATACTTTAGGTATCCGAATGTGATATACTCTTCAAAAAAACAAAAACATAAGTGTTTTGAATGTACTTTTTATAGCATTAGTATGGCAGTTTGCATAGTAAAATAGACAGTTCCAAAGAACCTTAACCTGTACAGAAATCATTACAATATTCAATAAAGTCACTTTCAAAGGTCAAACAAAGTTCAAGGTCAACAGAAATCAGTAACGGGTATGCCCACCATTGGCATTGATGATGGCCTGAAATCTCCTGCCCATGGATCGAATCAGAGCCTGGATAACATACCGGGGAATGGCAACCCACTCAGATCTGGTGATCAAGATGGCCAGGGAAGCACTTGAACATTGTTCTGAGTGAGGAAAGCTGTGGTGGCCCGGGCTGTGTGCAGTCATGCATTGTCATGCTGGAAAATGATGTTACGATGGTTCATGAATGGGATCATACGAGGCCGTATGATCTCATGACAATAGCGCTGAGCTGTCAGGTTCCAGACTCCAAAAATTCTCTGTGTAAAAAAGTGCCTCCTATTTTCTGTTCTGAATGCCCCTTTTATCTCATTTCCATTTGTGACCCCTGGTCCTTGTTTCTTTCTCAGGTCGAAAAAGTTCACTGGTTCCACATTGTCAATACCTTGTAGGATTTTGAATGCTTGAATCAGATCACCGCGTAGTCTTCTTTGTTCAAGACTGAATAGATTCAGTTCTTTTTGCCTGTCTGCATACGACATGCCTTTAAACCAGGAATAGTTCTGGTCCCTCTTTGCACTCTTTCTAGAGCAGCAATATCCTTTTTGTAACGAGGTGACCAGAACTGAACACAATATTCTAGGTGAGGTCTGCTAATGCATTTAAATTCAACACTTCTCACAATATATCCGAGCATCTTGTTGGCCTTTTTTACAGCTTCCCCACATTGTCTAGATGAAGACATTTCTGAGTCAACATAAACTCCTAAGTCTTTTTCATAGATTCCTTCTTCAATTTCAGTATCTTCCATATGATCTTTATAATGCACATTTTTATTGCCTGCGTGCCGTTCTTTACACGTTTCTCTATTAAATGTAATTTGCCATGTCTGTCCAGTTCTGAATGCTGTCTAGATAATTTTGAATGACCTTTGCTGCTGCAACAGTATTTGCTTACAAACAAGTTTGCTTACTATACCAGAATCTAAATCATGAATGTAGATTAGGAATAGCAGAGGACCTAATACTGATCCCTGTGGTACTCAAATGGTTACCTCGCTCCATTTTGAGGTTTCTCCTCTAATCAGTACTTTCTGTTTTTTACATGTTAACCACTCTCTAATCCATGTGCATGCATTTCCTTGAATCCCTACTGCGTTCAGTTTGAGAATTAATCTTTTATGCTGGACTTTGTCAAGAGCTTTCTGGAAATCTAAATAAACCATGTTGTATGCTTTGCAATTATCCATTGTCGATGTTGCATCCTCCAAAAAATCAAGCAGGTTAGTTAGACACGATCTCCCTTTCCTAAAACCATGCTGACTGTCTCCCAGGATATTGTTACCATATACAGTGCCTTGCATAAGTATTCACCCCCCTTGGACTTTTCCACATTTTGTAGTGTTACAACCTGGAATTAAAATTGATTTAATTGGGATTTTTACCATTTGATTTACACAACATATTTAACACTTTGACGGTGCAAAATATTTTTTATTGTGACACAAAAGTTAATTAAACAAAAAAAACAGACATTTGTTGGTTGCATAAGTATTCACCCCCCTGAGTCAATACTGGTGTGTGTCTCCCACATGCCTTTTGGCTTTCTTCTTGCCACTCTTCCATAAAGCCCAGCTTTGTGGAGTGTCCGGGATATAGTTGTCCCATGGACGGTTTCTCCCATCTCAGCTGTGGATCTCTCCAGCTCCTTCAGAGTTACCATTGGCCTCTTGGTTGTTTCTCTGACTAATGCCCTCCTTACCTGGTCACTGAGTTTTGGTGGACGGCCTTCTCTAGGCAGAGTCGCGGTTGTGCCATATTCTTTCCATTTTTTAATAATGGATTTAACGGTGCTCTGGGGGATGTTCAAAGTTTGGGATATATTTTTAAAACCCAAACCTGATTGGTGCTTCTCCAGAACTTTATCCCTGACTTGTTTTGATAGCTCCTTGGTCTTCATGATGCTGTTTGTTTAGATATGCTCTCTAACAAACTCTGGGGCCTTCCAGAAACAGGTGTATTTAATCTGAGATCATGTGACACTTTAATTGTACACAGATGGACTCCATTCAACTAATTATGTGACTTCTGAAGGCAATTGGTTGCACCAGAGCTTATTTAGAGGTGTCACAGCAAAGGGGGTGAATACTTATGCAATCAAGACTTTTCAGTTTTTTATTTGTAATTAATTTTGAAAAATATGTAGATTTTTTCCCCCACTTCGACATTATGGACTATTTTGTGTAGATCAGTGACAGAAAATCCCAATTAAATCCATTTTAATTCCAGGTTGTAACACTACAAAATGTGGAAAAGTCCAAGGGGGGTGAATACTTATGCAAGGCACTGTAGGTAATTTTCCATTTTGGATCTTATTATAGTTTCCATAATATCAATGTACATGTGGCTGTAAATTTTGTAATATCTGCCAAGTAGAAATATTGTTTATAAAAACTGTGTGTACTGTTTATTGTATATAGCACAGATGTTTTACAGGTTTACAGGTAATTGAGCCGCCCTGTTGTTAGTTAAGGGACATTTATAAGTTTAGTTAGTGCTCAAGGAAGAGATAGATTTTTGTTTTCATTTAATGGGGAAAAGTGTTTTTATTTTTCTACTTCACTGTATATATTGTGCACCACGTTTGTGTCCCTGCGAGGAACATTTTGGCCGCTGTTGAACTCACTGTGTGTATCCAAAAACACGGCACAGAACATAATGGATTATGAATAAAAACATCCAATTCACCAGCAGCCTACCCTTGCCTCAGAGCCAGTGTTTCCACACCGCACGACACACACACGTTCTGTTACACTGTTTAATTATTGCCTTGTTAAGGTGAAGTTTGAACTGTTGTCTGTAGCTGAAGGACTAAAATACACGTAAACAGATAGGAAAATGCAGCAGTTACGTTGAAGCTCATTCGTGCTGGATACAGTACATTACATTACAATGATTGACAGGGGATGAAAGCTGTACATTTTAAACTTTAACGGTATAAAAGTATAGCTAATTGTTATTATAATTGCTACTTATTAAAGACACACACTTTTTTGTGAATTGTTTGTGACTGTGGTTTGTTAACGAATCCCCAGTTTTCTGTTAATTCGTAACTCAAAGTGTGGATACGTTTATCAACAATACATCTGCCCCGCACTCCCCTTCTCTTCAAAGCCACACTGCCACTTTAGTTAGACGATTCGTAGATATAATCCACTGAAAGATCAAAGGGTGACGTCACAAATGTTTTAAAGTTATGAATGGAATAACACAAACAAAGTTACAAATTTAAATACATTGTATTTTGTTGCTTTGTCTAAACTGTCTTGTTGCTAAGTTCTCAATTAGATTATCTACAGGTTCAAGAAAAGAAAGATCTGGTCTTGCCCCTCAATCCACCATCTCTAGTTCGCCGGTAGAGTACATGCACTTGTATATTTGACAAAGGCTTCTAGAAATTCTAGTGGAGTAGCACAGCCCATTAGTGTGTGAATCTAGTAGAAATTCAGCCTGGTCAGTATAGGACAGTTGAATCCAGGGCAGGGAACCTCTTGATAGAGCACTTTACCTTTTGTAAAGAGAAAGCATTGCAAGTTCTCATCTTGAAAGTCTATTAATATATCATTTATTTTATTTTGCCATCTGATCAATGCAAATCACCTCCAGTTCAAAACCGAGCTTTGTTGGAGCTTTTGGGATACTTTGTAAGTGGTGATTTATTGAGTGGAGAAGAAACACTCCTCTAAACAGGACCATACAGTGGGAGATCTGTTTTGTCTGTATGCCACACATACGGTACATGTTTACATACTGTATATACAGAGAAGCCTTGATAAAGTTATGAAATTTGAAGAAGAAACAATAGAAAATCATACATAATACAATAAGGTATTAAACAGAGATACAGCATTCCTGTAGAGTTAGTACTGAGGGTGTTCTTGTAGATACTCATGACTGTAGAGTTAGTACTGAGGGTGTTCTTGTAGATACTCATGACTGTAGAGTTAGTACTGAGGGTGTTCTTGTAGGTACTCATGACTGTAGAGTTAGTACTGAGGATGTTCTTGTAGATACTCATGACTGTAGAGTTAGTACTGAGGATGTTCTTGTAGATACTCATATGACTGTAGCGTTAGTACTGAGGGTGTTCTTGTAGATACTCATGACTGTAGAGTTAGTACTGAGGGTGTTCTTGTAGATACTCATGACTGTAGAGTTAGTACTGAGGATGTTCTTGTAGATACTCATGACTGTAGAGTTAGTACTGAGGATGTTCTTGTAGATACTCATATGACTGTAGCGTTAGTACTGAGGGTGTGCTTGTAGATACTCATGACTGTAGAGTTAGTACTGAGGGTGTTCTTGTAGATACTCATGACTGTAGAGTTAGTACTGAGGGTGTTCTTGTAGATACTCATGACTGTATAGTTAGTACTGAGGATGTTCTTGTAGATACTCATGACTGTAGCGTTAGTACTGAGGGTGTTCTTGTAGATACTCATGACTAGAGTTAGTACTGAGGGTGTTCTTGTAGATACTCATGACTGTAGAGTTAGTACTGAGGGTGTTCTTGTAGATACTCATGACTGTAGAGTTAGTACTGAGGGTGTTCTTGTAGATACTCATGACTGTAGCGTTAGTACTGAGGGTGTTCTTGTAGATACTCATGACTGTAGAGTTAGTACTGAGGGTGTTCTTGTAGATACTCATGACTGTAGAGTTAGTACTGAGGGTGTTCTTGTAGATACTCATGACTGTAGAGTTAGTACTGAGGGTGTTCTTGTAGATACTCATGACTGTAGCGTTAGTACTGAGGGTGTTCTTGTAGATACTCATGACTGTAGAGTTAGTACTGAGGGTGTTCTTGTAGATACACATAAGACTATTTTTACACTTTTATGCCGTGACAAGCACCCTTCGGTTGTCATTGGCTTACATACACTAAACCATACACTCTATACGCCTGTACACACTGACACAAAAATAAGTTACCTTAGTGGCGTTTAGACCCCAAGCAGACTAAGAAAGCCTTGTCTTCAATTTTGCTGATTTCCTGTAGCACCTTCTACACAGAAGACCCCTCCAGACAGTGATGCTTTGGTAATACTTTAGGTATCCGAATGTGATATACTCTTCCAAAAAACAAAAACATAAGTGTTTTGAATGTACTTTTTATAGCATTAGTATGGCAGTTTGCATAGTAAAATAGACAGTTCCAAAGAACCTTAACCTGTACAGAAATCATTACAATATTCAATAAAGTCACTTTCAAAGGTCAAACAAAGTTCAAGGTCAACAGAAATCAGTAACGGGTATGCCCACCATTGGCATTGATGATGGCCTGAAATCTCCTGCCCATGGATCGAATCAGAGCCTGGATAACATACCGGGGAATGGCAACCCACTCAGATCTGGTGATCAAGATGGCCAGGGAAGCACTTGAACATTGTTCTGAGTGAGGAAAGCTGTGGTGGCCCGGGCTGTGTGCAGTCATGCATTGTCATGCTGGAAAATGATGTTACGATGGTTCATGAATGGGATCATACGAGGCCGTATGATCTCATGACAATAGCGCTGAGCTGTCAGGTTCCAGACTCCAAAAATTCTCTGTGTAAAAAAGTGCCTCCTATTTTCTGTTCTGAATGCCCCTTTTATCTCATTTCCATTTGTGACCCCTGGTCCTTGTTTCTTTCTCAGGTCGAAAAAGTTCACTGGTTCCACATTGTCAATACCTTGTAGGATTTTGAATGCTTGAATCAGATCACCGCGTAGTCTTCTTTGTTCAAGACTGAATAGATTCAGTTCTTTTTGCCTGTCTGCATACGACATGCCTTTAAACCAGGAATAGTTCTGGTCCCTCTTTGCACTCTTTCTAGAGCAGCAATATCCTTTTTGTAACGAGGTGACCAGAACTGAACACAATATTCTAGGTGAGGTCTTGCTAATGCATTTAAATTCAACACTTCTCACAATATATCCGAGCATCTTGTTGGCCTTTTTTACAGCTTCCCCACATTGTCTAGATGAAGACATTTCTGAGTCAACATAAACTCCTAAGTCTTTTTCATAGATTCCTTCTTCAATTTCAGTATCTTCCATATGATCTTTATAATGCACATTTTTATTGCCTGCGTGCCGTTCTTTACACGTTTCTCTATTAAATGTAATTTGCCATGTCTGCCCAGTTCTGAATGCTGTCTAGATAATTTTGAATGACCTTTGCTGCTGCAACAGTGTTTGCTTACAAACAAGTTTGCTTACTATACCAGAATCTAAATCATGAATGTAGATTAGGAATAGCAGAGGACCTAATACTGATCCCTGTGGTACTCAAATGGTTACCTCGCTCCATTTTGAGGTTTCTCCTCTAATCAGTACTTTCTGTTTTTTACATGTTAACCACTCTCTAATCCATGTGCATGCATTTCCTTGAATCCCTACTGCGTTCAGTTTGAGAATTAATCTTTTATGCTGGACTTTGTCAAGAGCTTTCTGGAAATCTAAATAAACCATGTTGTATGCTTTGCAATTATCCATTGTCGATGTTGCATCCTCCAAAAAATCAAGCAGGTTAGTTAGACACGATCTCCCTTTCCTAAAACCATGCTGACTGTCTCCCAGGATATTGTTACCATATACAGTGCCTTGCATAAGTATTCACCCCCCTTGGACTTTTCCACATTTTGTAGTGTTACAACCTGGAATTAAAATTGATTTAATTGGGATTTTTACCATTTGATTTACACAACATATTTAACACTTTGACGGTGCAAAATATTTTTTATTGTGACACAAAAGTTAATTAAACAAAAAAAACAGACATTTGTTGGTTGCATAAGTATTCACCCCCCTGAGTCAATACTGGTGTGTGTCTCCCACATGCCTTTTGGCTTTCTTCTTGCCACTCTTCCATAAAGCCCAGCTTTGTGGAGTGTCCGGGTTATAGTTGTCCCATGGACGGTTTCTCCCATCTCAGCTGTGGATCTCTCCAGCTCCTTCAGAGTTACCATTGGCCTCTTGGTTGTTTCTCTGTTTTGTGTCCCTGCGAGGAACATTTTGGCCGCTGTTGAACTCACTGTGTGTATCCAAAAACACGGCACAGAACATAATGGATTATGAATAAAAACATCCAATTCACCAGCAGCCTACCCTTGCCTCAGAGCCAGTGTTTCCACACCGCACGACACACACACACACGTTCTGTTACACTGTTTAATTATTGCCTTGTTAAGGTGAAGTTTGAACTGTTGTCTGTAGCTGAAGGACTAAAATACACGTAAACAGATAGGAAAATGCAGCGGTTACGTTGAAGCTCATTCGTGCTGGATACAGTACATTACAATACAATGATTGACAGTGGAAGAAAGCTGTACATTTTTAACTTAATAACTGTTGTTATTATTATCGTGGATACATTTTTGCCTGTGGATTTTGCTTGAGGATACAGCATTCGATCACAAGTTTACTCATTTTGTTCAATATGTGTGTTTGTGTGGTGTTGTTTTGTTGTTAAATATGTGTGTTTGTGTGGTGTTGTGTTGTTGTTAAATATGTGTGTTTGTGTGGTGTTGTGTTGTTAAATATTTGTGTTTGTGTGGTGTTGTTTTGTTGTTAAATATTTGTGTTTGTGTGGTGTTGTTGTGTTGTTAAATATTTGTGTTTGTGTGGTGTTGTTTTGTTGTTAAATATTTGTGTTTGTGTGGTGTTGTTTTGTTGTTAAATATGTGTGTTTGTGTGGTGTTGTGTTGTTAAATATTTGTGTTTGTGTGGTGTTGTGTTGGAGTTTTGTTATTGTTTTATTATTTGCCTGTGACATGTTGGTGTATCGGTGTTTTGTTCATTAAACGTGTGTGAAGAAGTCATGTTTGACCTTCTTGTGGTAAATATACTGTATATAAGACTAACCCAACATGAGGTGTTTCTTCTAATGAAACTCAATGAGCACCACTAAGTAACCAGGTTTAAACTTTGCCCCCTCCCCCTAGCTTTTGCTGAATTGGCGCCACTGCATAGAGTTACACCATCCCTTCTAGCACACAAACATGCTGCATACCTCAAATGTAAGGTCAGTGTCATAAATCAAAGGGTATTCATAGTTAGAAAGTAGTGCACTATTGTATATAGTGAAGGGAATATGAGCATTTAAAAGAGCAGGCTGACTGAAGTATATTTCCCAACATGCATCTGGTTGGCAGACTACATTTCCCAGAATGCCTCCATGTTGTGGTGTTGTTTTTAGTTTCAAGTTCAGCCCCTCAGAGCCCTGCAGCAGCAGTCAGCTAGCATTGTGTAACGTCTTTGTCACCAGTTTTGCACGAACCTTCTGCAGTCATGTTTGCTCGTTCTATATGCGGATCCATGCTAAACAGAGGAACATTTTTTGGAACTCTGGTTTTAAATAATACTGCAAGGATTAACCAGAGCTGTGCGAGGCTGTTTGCTCTGCATACTCCAAACAGGGGGGGGCAGCTCCTTTCAAAGGGATTCCTTTTCCAGCTGGCCCCATATAGAGGGCTGTCTGGATCCCGTTTCAATGTACCACCAAGTGCTGAATTTGTTGCAAGACCCTCAGGGATTGCTTCCATGTTTAAGCTACCGATCCAGGACTCACCTGTGGGACTTGACGCAGCTTTTGTGGGCGTCCCGATTGACACTGGCACCTCCAATCGCCCTGGAGCAAGGTACTGTTATGTCATATTTCAATCTCTTTTAAATCTTTAACAAAACCTTTTGCAAAAAAAAAAAAAAGGTTGCCAAATCCAATTGCAGGGTGCCACTTCAGGAGCAAGTTGTTTTTATCAGCTGATGACTGAAATGAACACAGTATGTTTATATTTTAAATAGTTTGTATTTTGGTGACCACCCCTTTAATTGTATACAGTTGTAATATGGGAAATAGCATGCTGCAGCTCCCATGCTCAGTGTTACCAAAGTCCTGATCTGATCATTTTGAATGTCATCTGCAAACTTTGTTGTGAAGTTCAATGTGAAGCAAAAAACTAATTGTTTCACTACCACTTGAAACCGGTAACGTCCACACAGTACCCCGGACCTGGGGAGACAAGGGAGGCCTCCTCAAAATGTCAAAGTGAAAAAAAGATATGTATTGAAATATTATTGGCCATATATATGTATATATATATATATATATATATATATATATATATATATATATATATATATATATACATATTGTTGTGTAGTACTGTAATATAATAATTCAATAAAACAAAATCAAATGAATTTGAAAATGACATTTTAACTAAACCCCAGATTCAACATTCCTATATTAACAGCAGTCCTGGCTCCTCAGAGGAGTCAAGTCTCCATTATAAACTCCTATCTGCTACGAACCACAGTACTAGCAGCAGCAGATCACGTGATTTGAGCACAGGTTTCAAACCCTCCCGCTCCCTGCTGAAGCACTGCTACTGAGTGTGCTCCATTATGAGTGAAGTGTTGAATAATGGAAATTGCATCATTTGGTTTTGCATTCCATTTTCTGAAGGAGATTTTAAAGTGACCAGGAAAAAATCCATCAAAACGTAGGAAACGTTAAACGAGAGCCTTATAGCGAGGGAGCACTGTATATATATATATGAATCAGTGGTTGGAAATTCTGGCCTGTGATTGGTTAAAACCTCATCATAGGCGCAACAATAGATTGAATTATTGTCTTAACATCACCCTTACAGCACCAGGCAATAGTCTCCCTCTGTCATGGAAAATTACCAATATAGTAATAGTATCCTGGGAGACAGTCAGCATGGCTTTAGGAAAGGGAGATCGTGTCTAACTAACCTGCATGATTTTTTTGAGGATGCAACATCGACAATGGATAATTGCAAAGCATATGACGTGGTGGAGTGTGCAGTGTGGAGTAGTGGTTAGGGCTCTGGACTCTTGACCGGAGGGTCGTGGGTTCAATCCCAGGTGGGGGACGCTGCTGCTGTACCCTTGAGCAAGGTACTTTACCTAGATTGCTCCAGTTAAAACCCAACTGTATAAATGGGTAATTGTATGTAAAAATAATGTGATATCTTGTAACAATGCTGTCAATCTGTCAACAACCAGACAGTGAGGGGAAGCCAGTAAAAAGGCACACAGAATGCTTGGGTAGATAGCAAAGTGTAGAGTACAAATCCAATGAGGTTGTGATGAGGTTGTATAATGCACAGGTGAGTATAGTGTTCATTTGTGGTCACCACAGCACCAAAGGGACATTGTGGTCCTGGTGAGAGGCCAGCGAAGAGCAACAAGACCAATCCCAGGTCTTAAAGGAACAAGCTCTGAATCTCTTTAGCCTGCAACGAAGAAGAATTAAGAGGGACGACTGAAGTCTTTAAAATCTTAAAATGAGCTGACAAAGTTAACCCTAACTAATACTTAGCAGCACAGAAACCAGGACAGAGGACAGCTGGAAATGAAGTGGGTCAATTTCACTCCAGTGGTCTAGTAGTATTGCAATCACGTAACCCTTCAGAAGAGGAAGTGATTGGGTATCTGGAAGTGGCAGATTATTTGTAGGATGATTGATTATACAGTCTGGGTTCTCTGAATGTGTTTGCAGGTTTGGACCTCGTCAGATCAGAGCTGAATCCTCCATGATGAGAGTTTACAATGGCAGCACTCGTGCTGCACCCTACCAGTCTCTGATGGTTGCAGACATTGGGGATGTGAATGTCAACATGTACGATCTGAAAGACACCTGCAGACGAATCAGAGAAGCCTACCAGAAGATTGTTGCAGGCGGCTGTATTCCATTAACACTGGGTAAGAAACAAATCCCAAAGAATTCAAGTGTTAGGGTGATATGAATAGATCAGGGCTGTAATGTCACCCTTACTCTGCATTCATACTAAACATGGCCTTCATCTTTGCAGTTGTGCCCGATGGTGGCGGTCATAAAGATAATAATGATAATAATAAAGATAATGACCCGCGTGTAGTGTCTGTGTGCCTTGTTAATGGAATCTGACACCTGTCCTTCAATAGAATTCTCAGAAACATGTGACACACAGCAGCGTAGCCACACCCCCTGCAGCACTCCGCACAGCTCGACACAACACAGCTACACTAGACTGAAAGTCAGCTTCAAACGTTGTCTAAACTGGAGTTTCTTTCTGTGAGACTATTGTCTTAACTGACGTTAAAAATGTGGGTCCAAATTGTGTTGTGTTAATAAAGTGAACTTTGTAACCACCATTCACCCACTTTAAAAGCACAACGGTTGGATATTGCCCTGTTCTAGGTCCTGGCAAACAAACAGATTCAATGACAAGTGCACAGATAATGACAGTTTATGCCGTTTCTCTTCAAATCCAACTGTATAGCTTGGTACTGAACATTCATTCATTAATGGAAATGTGTTGGGATGGTTTAGTGTATCTTATTGAATTAGTTGTTTAGCAGACGCTTTTATCCAAAGCTTAATGAAACCAAGTAGCTGGATCTAGGTTTCTTATTTTAATTGCTGAAGCTACAAGGGTCTACAAGATGGGCCTACAAGTGACTTTCAAATGACACTGAAGGATTTACTATGGAAATGTCTGTTACCACATTTCAAACGACACTGAAGGATTTACTATGGAAATGTCTATTAACACATTTCTTATATTTTCCATGTAGGCTCACATGCAGTTTTGCTCATTTTAAGGTTATTTTCCTCTTGCATTCCTCTTTCTTGTTTAAAGATGGTGCTCACATTAAAAGTAGAAAAATGACCTTAAAATGAACAAAGATAGCTGTACATAGGATCCAATACACATGGAAAAATAAGAATGTGCCAATAGATAAGCTAATTTATGCAAAAAAAAGTAATAGTCCCATGAAATGTGAAACAACATACATATTTGATTTTTGGCCATCACTTGTAGGCACAATTCCCATCTTCTGCCCTCTTGTACTTTTCCATGTTCTGCTCGCTGTTCTGTGAGGTTGTGTCTGTTCCACAGTTATCATGTAATCACACTTCTGCTCGCTGTTCTGTGAGGTTGTGTCTGTTCCATGGTTATCATGTAATCACACTTCTGCTCGCTGTTCTGTGAGGTTGTGTCTGTTCCACGGTTATCATGTAATCACACTTCTGCTCGCTGTTCTGTGAGGTTGTGTCTGTTCCATGGTTATCATGTAATCACACTTCTGCTCTCTGTTCTGTGAAGTTGTGTCTGTTCCACAGTTATCATGTAATCACACTTCTGCTCGCTGTTCTGTGAGGTTGTGTCTGTTCCACGGTTATCATGTAATCACACTTCTGCTCGCTGTTCTGTGAGGTTGTGTCTGTTCCACAGTTATCATGTAATCACACTTCTGCTCGCTGTTCTGTGAGGTTGTGTCTGTTCCACGGTTATCATGTAATCACACTTCTGCTCTCTGTTCTGTGAAGTTGTGTCTGTTCCACAGTTATCATGTAATCACACTTCTGCTCGCTGTTCTGTGAGGTTGTGTCTGTTCCATGGTTATCATGTAATCACACTTCTGCTCGCTGTTCTGTGAGGTTGTGTCTGTTCCATGGTTATCATGTAATCACACTTCTGCTCGCTGTTCTGTGAGGTTGTGTCTGTTCCACGGTTATCATGTAATCACACTTCTGCTCGCTGTTCTGTGAGGTTGTGTCTGTTCCATGGTTATCATGTAATCACACTTCTGCTCGCTGTTCTGTGAGGTTGTGTCTGTTCCATGGTTATCATGTAATCACACTTCTGCTCGCTGTTCTGTGAGGTTGTGTCTGTTCCATGGTTATCATGTAATCACACTTCTGCTCGCTGTTCTGTGAGGTTGTGTCTGTTCCACGGTTATCCTGTAATCACACTTCTGCTCGCTGTTCTGTGAGGTTGTGTCTGTTCCATGGTTATCATGTAATCACACTTCTGCTCGCTGTTCTGTGAGGTTGTGTCTGTTCCACGGTTATCATGTAATCACACTTCTGCTCGCTGTTCTGTGAGGTTGTGTCTGTTCCATGGTTATCATGTAATCACACTTCTGCTCGCTGTTCTGTGAGGTTGTGTCTGTTCCACAGTTATCATGTAATCACACTTCTGCTCTCTGTTCTGTGAGGTTGTGTCTGTTCCACAGTTATCATGTAATCACACTTCTGCTCGCTGTTCTGTGAGGTTGTGTCTGTTCCATGGTTATCATGTAATCACACTTCTGCTCGCTGTTCTGTGAGGTTGTGTCTGTTCCATGGTTATCATGTAATCACACTTCTGCTCGCTGTTCTGTGAGGTTGTGTCTGTTCCACGGTTATCATGTAATCACACTTCTGCTCTCTGTTCTGTGAAGTTGTGTCTGTTCCACAGTTATCATGTAATCACACTTCTGCTCGCTGTTCTGTGAGGTTGTGTCTGTTCCACGGTTATCATGTAATCACACTTCTGCTCGCTGTTCTGTGAGGTTGTGTCTGTTCCATGGTTATCATGTAATCACACTTCTGCTCGCTGTTCTGTGAGGTTGTGTCTGTTCCATGGTTATCATGTAATCACACATCTGCTCGCTGTTCTGTGAGGTTGTGTCTGTTCCACGGTTATCATGTAATCACACTTCTGCTCTCTGTTCTGTGAAGTTGTGTCTGTTCCACGGTTATCATGTAATCACACTTCTGCTCGCTGTTCTGTGAGGTTGTGTCTGTTCCACGGTTATCATGTAATCACACTTCTGCTCGCTGTTCTGTGAGGTTGTGTCTGTTCCATGGTTATCATGTAATCACACTTCTGCTCGCTGTTCTGTGAGGTTGTGTCTGTTCCATGGTTATCATGTAATCACACTTCTGCTCGCTGTTCTGTGAGGTTGTATCTGTTCCATGGTTATCATGTAATCACACTTCTGCTCGCTGTTCTGTGAGGTTGTGTCTGTTCCATGGTTATCATGTAATCACACTTCTGCTCGCTGTTCTGTGAGGTTGTGTCTGTTCTATGGTTATCATGTAATCACACTTCTGCTCGCTGTTCTGTGAGGTTGTGTCTGTTCCATGGTTATCATGTAATCACACTTCTGCTCGCTGTTCTGTGAGGTTGTGTCTGTTCCATGGTTATCATGTAATCACACTTCTGCTCGCTGTTCTGTGAGGTTGTATCTGTTCCATGGTTATCATGTAATCACACTTCTGCTCGCTGTTCTGTGAGGTTGTGTCTGTTCCATGGTTATCATGTAATCACACTTCTGCTCGCTGTTCTGTGAGGTTGTGTCTGTTCCATGGTTATCATGTAATCACACTTCTGCTCGCTGTTCTGTGAGGTTGTGTCTGTTCCACAGTTATCATGTAATCACACTTCTGCTCGCTGTTCTGTGAGGTTGTGTCTGTTCTATGGTTATCATGTAATCACACTTCTGCTCGCTGTTCTGTGAGGTTGTGTCTGTTCCATGGTTATCATGTAATCACACTTCTGCTCGCTGTTCTGTGAGGTTGTGTCTGTTCCATGGTTATCATGTAATCACACTTCTGCTCGCTGTTCTGTGAGGTTGTATCTGTTCCATGGTTATCATGTAATCACACTTCTGCTCGCTGTTCTGTGAGGTTGTGTCTGTTCCATGGTTATCATGTAATCACACTTCTGCTCGCTGTTCTGTGAGGTTGTGTCTGTTCCATGGTTATCATGTAATCACACTTCTGCTCGCTGTTCTGTGAGGTTGTGTCTGTTCCACAGTTATCATGTAATCACACTTCTGCTCGCTGTTCTGTGAGGTTGTGTCTGTTCCATGGTTATCATGTAATCACACTTCTGCTCGCTGTTCTGTGAGGTTGTGTCTGTTCCACAGTTATCATGTAATCACACTTCTGCTCGCTGTTCTGTGAGGTTGTGTCTGTTCCATGGTTATCATGTAATCACACTTCTGCTCGCTGTTCTGTGAGGTTGTGTCTGTTCCATGGTTATCATGTAATCACACTTCTGCTCGCTGTTCTGTGAGGTTGTGTCTGTTCCACAGTTATCATGTAATCACACTTCTGCTCGCTGTTCTGTGAGGTTGTGTCTGTTCCATGGTTATCATGTAATCACACTTCTGCTCGCTGTTCTGTGAGGTTGTGTCTGTTCCATGGTTATCATGTAATCACACTTCTGCTCGCTGTTCTGTGAGGTTGTATCTGTTCCATGGTTATCATGTAATCACACTTCTGCTCGCTGTTCTGTGAGGTTGTGTCTGTTCCATGGTTATCATGTAATCACACTTCTGCTCGCTGTTCTGTGAGGTTGTGTCTGTTCCATGGTTATCATGTAATCACACTTCTGCTCGCTGTTCTGTGAGGTTATGTCTGTTCCACAGTTATCATGTAATCACACTTCTGCTCGCTGTTCTGTGAGGTTGTGTCTGTTCCATGGTTATCATGTAATCACACTTCTGCTCGCTGTTCTGTGAGGTTGTGTCTGTTCCATGGTTATCATGTACAGTGGCTCTCAAAAGTATTCACCCCCCTTGGACTTTTCCACATTTTATTGTGTTACAACATGGAATCAAATTGGATTTAATTAGGAGTTTTTGCCACTGATCAACACAAAAAAAGTCCATAATGTCGAAGTGAAAAATAAAATCTACAAATTGTTCTAAATTAATCACAAATACAAAACAGAAAATAATTGATTGCATAAGTATTCACCCCCTTGAGTCAATATTTGGTAGAGGCACCTTTGGCAGCAATTACAGCCATGAGTCTATTTGGATAAGTCTCTACCAGCTTTGCACATCTGGACACAATTTTTGCCCATTCTTCTTTGCAAAATTGCTCAAGCTCCGTCAAGTTGGATGGGGACCTTTGGTGAACAGCAATTTTCAACTCTTTCCACATATTCTCAATTGGATTGAGGTCTGGGCTTTGACTGGGCCACTCCAGGACATTGACCTTTTTGTTTTTAAGCCACTCCAGTGTGGCTTTGGCTGTACGTTTGGGGTCATTGTCCTGCTGGAAGATGAATCTTCTCCCAAGTCCCAAGTCTCTTGTAGACTCCAGCAGGTTTTCCTCCAGGATTTCTCTGTACTTTGCCGCATCCATATTGCCCTCTCTTCACAAGCTTTCCAGGTCCTGATGCACAGAAGCATCCCCATAGCATGATGCTGCCACCACCATGCTTCACTGTAGGGATGGTGTTCTCAGGATGATTTGTGGTGTTAGGCTTGCGCCAAACATAGCGCTTAGCGTTGAGGCCAAAAAGCTCTATTTTGGTCTCATCAGACCATAGAATCTTCTTCCACTTCGTCCCAGAGTCTCCCACATGCCTTCTGGCAAACTCTAGCCGAGATCTGATGTGAGTTTTTTTCAACAATGGCTTTCTTTTTGCCACTCTCCCATAAAGGCCAATTTTGTGAAGCACCCGGGCTATTGTTGCCGCATGCAGTGTCTCCCAGCTCAGCTGTGGAAGACTGTAACTCCTTTAGAGTTGCCATAGGCCTCTTGGTGGCCTCCCTGACTTGTGCCCTTCTCGCCCGGATACTCAGTTTTTGAGGACAGCCTGTTCTAGACATATTCACAGTTGTGCCATATTCTCTCCTTTTCTTAATAATGGACTTTACTGTGCTCCGGGGGATATTCAATGCCTTGGAAATGTTCTTATATCCTACCACTGATTGGTGCTTTTGAAGAACCTTATTCTGGATTTGCTTTGAATGTTCCTTCGTCTTCATGATGTAGTTTTTGTTAGGAAATGTACTAACCAACTGTGGGACCTCCCAGAGACAGGTGTATTTAATCTGAAATCATGTGAAACACCTTAATTGCACACAGGTGGACTCCATTCAACTAATTATGTGACTTCTAAAGACAATTGGTTGCACCAGAGCTTATTTAGGTGTGTCATAGCAAAGGGGGTGAATACTTATGCAATCAATTATTTTCTGTTTTATATTTGTAATTAATTTAGAACAATTTGTAGATTTTATTTTTCACTTTGACATTATGGACTTTTTTGTGTTGATCAGAGGCAAAACCTTCTAATTAAAATCATTTTGATTCCATGTTGTAACACAATAAAATGTCGTTAAGTCCAGGGGGGGTGAATACTTTTGAGAGCCACTGTAATCACACTTCTGCTCGCTGTTCTGTGAGGTTGTGTCTGTTCCACAGTTATCATGTAATCACACTTCTGCTCGCTGTTCTGTGAGGTTGTGTCTGTTCCACAGTTACCATGGTTGCAAGGAATACCTTGGAGTAATTAGCATTCAAGTCCGACGCAGCAGCCGTGGACCTGCTAGTTGCTAGACAACAGTTACGCTCCCATGTTCTCCTTGAATTTATCAAGATGAGCATCAAGGATATGGACTTTGAGGGACATCCTACAGCCCATTGTGCCATAGTTCTTCACCAGAGTCTCAACCAGCTCCACATAGTTTTCGGCCTTGTGATTGCCCAGGAAGCCCCAAACCACTGCGACAAAGCTGTTCCAAGCCGCTTTCTCCTTACTAGTGAGCTTCTTGGGGAATTCATTGCACTCCAGGATCTTCTTTATCTGTGGTCCGACGAAGACACCGGCTTTGACCTTTGCCTCAAACAGTTTAGGGAAGAAGTCTTGAAGGTACTTGAAGGCTGCCGACTCCTTATCTAGAGCTCTGACAAATTGTTTCATAAGGCCCAATTTGATGTGCAGTGGTGGCATCAGCACCTTCCGGGGGTCCCAGCCGTACTCATCATACTTCAAGGCATCCAGCAAGGTCTTGATGCTGTTGTAATCCTCTTTGAGGTGCACCGAGTGAGCAAGGGGAAGAGACGGGTACTTGTTACCTTATGGAGCAGCACGGCTTTGAGGCTCCTGGATGAGCTGTCAATGAAGGACAGTATAACGAGAACATGATGGGAGACTACATTTGGGGGCTGATTCGTGAAAGTGATTTACAGTATAATCATTCTCATCCATTCAGTGTACTTACTGCGTGCTCTTACTGGACTTTACTCGTATAAGCAAATATTTTTGCTATAAGTTAACAGCTCTTAGTAGAATTCTCTCTTAAAGGTAATTATTTACTGTATTCTTTATGTTTGCTCTTATTTGAATTTGATCTTTTGCTACTGATTTCATTGTTCTTTACAACTGCTCTTATCTGTAATGTGATATTGTGAAATGTGATATTTTGTAATGTGATTATTATTATTATTTGTTTATTTAGCAGACGCCTTAGGGTGTGTGAACTATGCATCAGCTGCAGAGTCACTTAAAATTACGTCTCACCCGAAAGACGGAGCACAAGGAGGTTAAGTGACTTGCTCAGGCTCACACAATGAGTCAGTGGCTGAGGTGGGATTTGAACCGGGGACCTCCTGGTTACAAGCCCTTTTCTTTAACCACTGGACCACACAGCCTCCTATATAATGTGATACTTTGTACTGTGATATTTTGTAACAATTGTAAGTCGCCCTGGATAAGGACGTCTGCTAATAAAATAAAATAAATAAATAAATAAATAAATAAATAAATAAAAAATAAATAAATTATAATAATTCTGAATACAGAAAAAATGATGATCCTCTGTTGTGCACGGTGCAGCTAATGTGGTACTGCCGCTTTAATTGGAAGAGCGACCCGCACTGTGACGTTGCTGCTGACTGCTTGAGTTACGTTGTGCTTTCGGATGATCTTCTAAAGTGAATTTTCTGCATTGCGATGACGGGGTCATTCGCAAGACAACCCCTCCCCGAACACGAAAAGATTAAAGATTAAAGATTAGGGCAGCAATGTGGAGTAGTGGTTAGGGCTCTGGACTCTTGACCGGAGGGTTGTGGGTTCAATCCCAGATGGGGGACACTGCTGCTGTACCCTTGAGCAAGGTACTTTACCTAGATTGCTCCAGTAAAAACCCAACTGTATAAATGGGTAATTGTATGTAAAAAATAATGTGATATTTTGTAACAATTGTAAGTCGCCCTGGATAAGTGCGTCTGCTAAGAAATAAATAATAATAATAAACCAGATGCTGGGGTCCTAACATATACATTATGGAGATGGGCAGTCAAAAGGCAGTCCAGTCTCTAACATCTGGATACTTTTTTTTTCTAATTTGGCCATAAAATGTCATGCGAAGTGTAATGTCATGCTAAGTGTAATAATGTCATGCTAAGTGTAATAATGTCATGTTAAGTGTTAAACACAAACTTGTTGGTTCATGTTGCTACCAGTTCCTACTGCAATACAAATGGGGGAACATGTGTCTTTACTTTATTCCATATTTACAGGGCTGACTCTTTTTTGAATATAACTCGGCCCATTTTGTAGATCTCACAGATATCACATCTGTAATGGCTGTTCCCTTTGTTCTAAGTTGGGTGTTTTTGCATACAGTGAAATGTTTCCAGACAGTTAAGGATGACTTTGTTGGAAATTCAGATATAAATAGATTAAGAAAAGGGTGAGATTATTTTATTTAAAGGCCTGTTTTCATTCACATTGAAAATACCATTACAATGTAAACAAACTGGAAAGCCAACAATGGCAATCTCATGCAGCACCGTGCCAGAAGAGTGAACTGGAAGAAGTGTAGCAGCTATAGTCTCTCTAGGAGAAACTATTGATTCCAGGACACAAAGTCTCCTAAACAATTTTTAGCCTAATTTGAGTTGTGATATTTGTTTCTTTACAGGTGGAGATCATACAATATCTTATCCAATTCTCCAGGCAGTTTCTGAGAAGTAAGTGTGTATTTAAAATGTCATTCCCCCCCTGCAAACTACTTTCTGTTCAAGAGAAAACACAGCTGAACTTCACCTGCCCTGTGAAACCACATGACCTGTGAAACCACATGCCCTGCCCTGTGAAACCACATGAGAGCAGTGATGATGCTGATGAGAGCAGTGATAACACCGTGTAACAATTTTTTTTTTTTTTTTGTTCCTGGGTAGTAAGTGTTATTTCCTAATTGCTTATGCCTCTATTCCCCACAAACTTTGCTTTTGTGACCAGGACAGTGATATTTTGAAATTGACCTATTTTCCAGAACATTCCAGATAGATTCAGTGCTGAGTAAACAACTTGGAGTAACTCTAGAACTTTCTAGAACTTTCCAGTAATATAAATAGTAGTATAAATACAGGGGCCTTAAGCCCACCAGTTCAGTTTAGTTCCAGCTGCCTAAGTGGATACATATCTGCATTTTTCTGAGATGGCATCAAGGTCATAGGAGACTTCAAAATGATGGCATTCCTGATGGGTCTCTGTTAGAGGGTAGTGGGAGTTGTCTTTGGGAGGACCAGAAAGGACGTCACACACACAGGAAGCTTGTGGGCAAACCTCAGTGCCACCTGGCAACTGAGTAGAGGTTTATTAAATAAAAACAACAGGGCCAAAACCACAGTCGGCACCCAGGCAGAGTAGCAGGTATTGCAAAACAAACACAACAACCCCCGGTAGTACCAACTATGGTAAAACCGGGTTAAAAATAAAAAGTAAATAAACCAGTCCCACACAATAATAAAGTAGGGCTCCAAAGGAGAGTAGCTGCCGTTCTTTAGACGGCCACGTTAGTGGTGGTGGCGCTGTGTCTGCAGTTGGCTGCTTTCACGCACTAGCTGCAGCATACTCCAGCACTCACTGCCCTGAGCGGAAATTAGACTTCCAGGTACTTCCAAAACATACGCTTCAGAAGAGAAGAACGTAGTCGGGACGCAGGCAGCCGCCTGTTCAGGGGTCTGGAATAGGAGCAGAGGTAAGTAGCAACACACACACGCAGCAGCCCAGCGAACTCCTGTTGCTAACTCAGGACAGAGAGCCTGAATGCAGAAACCGCGCAGCCTAAATACTGCCCAACCCCGCCTCTGCAATCAGCTAATGCCCCCGTCTCAGCCAACCGGCGAACACAGCACCGCTGATTGCAGAAAGTGAGCCCGGCGACCGTGCAGTTCCACGTTAGGGCAAAACGACCCACCACACCAGAACTCCCAGTATGATCATTTTCAGGTCGTTCGCCCCAACTTCGGGCTGCCCTATGCAACGCCACACGAGATCGGGAGGGCGGATTACAGTGGGACCCTATTACATCCCCGTCACATATCCCCCCCCCCTCAGAGTGGAGCCGTAGGCCCACTCAGCCTCTTCTAGCTTCCCCAATTGGCCCCCCTCCCTCGAGAAAAAGTCAGCATTTTGATGTTCCTTACCCGCACAATGTTTAACAGTGAAGTTAAAGGGTTGCAGCGCCAGACTCCACCGAGTAATCCGGGCGTTCGTGTCCCTCATCGTGCTTAGCCACTTAAGAGGAGCGTGATCTGTGACAAGGGTAAACGGTCGTCCCAGGAGATAATAGCGAAGCGAGTTCATGGCCCATTTAATGGCCAAGCACTCCTTCTCTATGACAGAGTAGTTACGCTCACGTGGAGCCATTTTCTTACTAAGGTATAGCACCGGATGCTCCACTCCGTCTATCTCCTGGGACAAAACAGCCCCCAGACCCACATCCGAAGCGTCAGTCTGGAGGATGAATTCCCGGCTGAAATCCGGAGCTATCAACACAGGGGCCTGGGACAGAATCTCCTTAATCCTATCAAACGCTCCATGACACTGCCCTGACCACTGCACAGAATTTGGGGCGCCCTTCTTGGTGAGGTCGATCAAAGGACTAACAATGGTGGAATACTCGGGGATGAAACGGCGGTAATAGCCTGCCAGTCCTAAAAGCGATCTCACCTGGGCCTTGGTCCGAGGAACCGGTGTGTCCACCAACGCCTGGACCTTGGAGGCTACCGGCTTCACTCTACCATTACCCATAATGAAGCCAAGATATTGAGTCTCGGTTTTGCCAAACGCGCATTTCCCCAGATTAGCTGTTAGACCCGCTTCTCTCAGAGACTGAAGGACAGCCGTGAGTCTAACCAAATGCTCCCTCCAGGTGGAGCTAAACACTACCACGTCATCAATATACGCTGCCGCATACTGACGATGTGGGGCCAACACCTTGTCCATCATTCTCTGGAAAGTCGCCGGGGCTCCATGCAACCCAAAAGGCATGGTCTGGAAATGAAACAAGCCCCCTGGGGTCGCAAATGCGGTTTTCTCCCTAGAGCTGGATGTTAACGGGATCTGCCAATATCCCTTTGTCAAGTCCAGAGTTCACAGGTACCTTGCGTCTCCCAAGCGATCAAGGAGTTCATCTACCCGGGGCATGGGGTACGCATCGAACTTAGAGACTGCGTTGACCTTCCGAAAATCTACACAGAAACGGGTGGTGCCGTCCTTCTTAGGTACCATTACCACTGGACTGCACCACTCGCTCTGGGAAGGTTGCACAACTCCAAGTTCAAGCATACTATCCACCTCCCGTTGCATGACCCCCCGTTGACTTTCCGGGATCCGGTATGGCCGCTGCCGAACAGTGACACCTGGAGGAGTGATAATAGCATGTTCGATGATGTCAGTCCTACCGGGCACCTTAGAAAAAACGTCATCGAATTCCTCAATCAATGACCTCAGCTCTACCTTCTGCCGGGGAAGCAACTGTTCCCCCATCGTAATCGAAACGGTCTGACCCAGTGGCCCCACTTCGGGACCAAAATCCTCGCCGGGGCTATCGTGGGTAATAAACAAGGCCTCTCTCTCTCTCCACGGCTTTAACAAATTTATATGGTAAATTTGGAGGGGTCTACGGTGGTCGGGCTGCCTAATCTCATAATTAACTTTTCCTACTGCCCACACCACCTCATATGGGCCTTGCCACTTAGCAAACAGTTTCGATTCTGAGGTCGGAAGAAGCAACAGTACCTTGTCTCCGGGTCGAAAAGTCTGAATTCTAGCTTTTTTATTGTACTGCTGCTGTTGCAATTGCTGAGCGTTACGTAGGTTCTCTTGAGCCAATCGACCGACCAATTCCAGGCGGTCTCAGAGCAGTAGCACATATTTCACTACATTTTTTGAAGAAGTTGTCTGCTCCTCCCAACCCTCACGCACTAGATCGAGGATGCCTCGGGGTTGTCTCCCGTACAGCAGCTCAAACGGGGAGAACCCCGTTGAGCTCTGTGGCACTTCTCTCACAGCGAACATAAGGAAAGGAAGGAGCCGCGCCCAATGCTTCTGTTCCTGATCTACAAATCGCTTCAACATCTGCTTTAAAGTCTGATTAAAGCGCTCCACCAGTCCATCGGTCTGAGGATGGTACACAGATGTCCTGATGTGGCGAATTTTTAGAATTTGATACACCTTTTTCAAGGTGGCTGACATAAAGTTGGTTCCCTAGTCCGTCAGAATCTCTTTGGGAATCCCTACTCTTGACATAATCTGTACTAGTTCTTTTGCTATAGCGACGGCACTAGTGGACCGGAGCGGCACCGCCTCTGGATATCGCGTAGCATAATCCACCACTACTAGAATGTGCGTATATCCAGAGTCGGCGGGTTGCACCGGCCCCACTATGTCTACCGCTATTCGTTCGAAGGGGGTTCCCACAAAGGGCAGTGGGACCAGCGGAGCCGGGCGAACTCGAGCCGGCACCACCCTCTGGCATTCGGGACACTCCGCCACATATCTCCTCACATCATTGTGCAGTCCCATCCAATAAAACCAGGCCAGTATCCGTTCCAGGGTCTTTTCCCAGCCCAGATGGCCTGAAAATGGAATGTCATGTGCTAGTCACATGACCTCTCGGCGAAAAGACCCCGGAACCAATAACTGTGTTATGGGCTGTCCCGTGCCCGGGGCCTGGGATACCCTATACAGTAGGCGCCCAGCCACGACGAAGTGAGGAAATGTGGGCGGCCCGCAACCGTCAACTTCCTTCCCCTCGACAGACCGGACCCGCCCCCGGATGTGCACTAGAGTGGGGTCGTTAGCTTGCTCCCACTCTAGGTCCACATCCCGGTCCCAGACTCGCAGGATGTCAAGCGGAGGTTCGGTAGCTTCCGCCCTGGGCTCCTCAGTAGCCAGTTCCCGCCGGTCACACTGAACACCCACCCCCTTCAGTTTCCGTTTGGTAAGCTAAGGAGACTCTCCCACAAGCCCCCAGCCTTGCCTTGATACTGCCCACTCCAGTTTCTCGGCCCTTCGCTCTCGTTTAGTTTTACGGGGCCGGAACTTAGCAGTAAACATATCGGCTTTCAGCGGAAAGATCCGGCCAATTGAATCACCCGCTGAGACCACCCCTTCTCCAGTCGGTGGCCGGGTCGTCCTAACCTTAAGTTCTGAGTAATAAGGCCAGTCTCGACCTAAAATTATAGGGTACTTCTCTATGACAGAGTAGTTACGCTCACGTGGAGCCATTTTCTTACTAAGGTATAGCACCGGATGCTCCACTCCGTCTATCTCCTGGGACAAAACAGCCCCCAGACCCACATCCGAAGCGTCAGTCTGGAGGATGAATTCCCGGCTGAAATCCGGAGCTATCAACACAGGGGCCTGGGACAGAATCTCCTTAACCCTATCAAACGCTCCATGACACTGCCCTGACCACTGCACAGAATTTGGGGCGCCCTTCTTGGTGAGGTCGATCAAAGGACTAACAATGGTGGAATACTCGGGGATGAAACGGCGGTAATAGCCTGCCAGTCCTAAAAGCGATCTCACCTGGGCCTTGGTCCGAGGAACCGGTGTGTCCACCAACGCCTGGACCTTGGAGGCTACCGGCTTCACTCTACCATTACCCATAATGAAGCCAAGATATTGAGTCTCGGTTTTGCCAAACGCGCATTTCCCCAGATTAGCTGTTAGACCCGCTTCTCTCAGAGACTGAAGGACAGCCGTGAGTCTAACCAAATGCTCCCTCCAGGTGGAGCTAAACACTACCACGTCATCAATATACGCTGCCGCATACTGACGATGTGGGGCCAACACCTTGTCCATCATTCTCTGGAAAGTCGCCGGGGCTCCATGCAACCCAAAAGGCATGGTCTGGAAATGAAACAAGCCCCCTGGGGTCGCAAATGCGGTTTTCTCCCTAGAGCTGGATGTTAACGGGATCTGCCAATATCCCTTTGTCAAGTCCAGAGTTGACAGGTACCTTGCGTCTCCCAAGCGATCAAGGAGTTCATCTACCCGGGGCATGGGGTACGCATCGAACTTAGAGACTTCGTTGACCTTCCGAAAATCTACACAGAAACGGGTGGTGCCGTCCTTCTTAGGTACCATTACCACTGGACTGCACCACTCGCTCTGGGAAGGTTGCACAACTCCAAGTTCAAGCATACTATCCACCTCCCGTTGCATGACCCCCCGTTGACTTTCCGGGATCCGGTATGGCCGTTGCCGAACAGTGACACCTGGAGGAGTGATAATAGCATGTTCGATGATGTCAGTCCTACCGGGCACCTTAGAAAAAACGTCATCGAATTCCTCAATCAATGACCTCAGCTCTACCTTCTGCCGGGGAAGCAACTGTTCCCCCATCGTAATCGAAACGGTCTGACCCAGTGGCCCCACTTCGGGACCAAAATCCTCGCCGGGGCTATCGTGGGTAATAAACAAGGCCTCTCTCTCTCTCCACGGCTTTAACAAATTTATATGGTAAATTTGGAGGGGTCTACGGTGGTCGGGCTGCCTAATCTCATAATTAACTTTTCCTACTGCCCACACCACCTCATATGGGCCTTGCCACTTAGCAAACAGTTTCGATTCTGAGGTCGGAAGAAGCAACAGTACCTTGTCTCCGGGTCGAAAAGTCTGAATTCTAGCTTTTTTATTGTACTGCTGCTGTTGCAATTGCTGAGTGTTACGTAGGTTCTCTTGAGCCAATCGACCGACCAATTCCAGGCGGTCTCAGAGCAGTAGCACATATTTCACTACATTTTTTGAAGAAGTTGTCTGCTCCTCCCAACCCTCACGCACTAGATCGAGGATGCCTCGGGGTTGTCTCCCGTACAGCAGCTCAAACGGGGAGAACCCCGTTGAGCTCTGTGGCACTTCTCTCACAGCGAACATAAGGAAAGGAAGGAGCCGCGCCCAATGCTTCTGTTCCTGATCTACAAATCGCCTTTAAAGTCTGATTAAAGCGCTCCACCAGTCCATCGGTCTGAGGATGGTACACAGATGTCCTGATGGGGCGAATTTTTAGAATTTGATACACCTTTTTCAAGGTGGCTGACATAAAGTTGGTTCCCTAGTCCGTCAGAATCTCTTTGGGAATCCCTACTCTTGACATAATCTGTACTAGTTCTTTTGCTATAGCGACGGCACTAGTGGACCGGAGCGGCACCGCCTCTGGATATCGCGTAGCATAATCCACCACTACTAGAATGTGCGTATATCCAGAGTCGGCGGGTTGCACCGGCCCCACTATGTCTACCGCTATTCGTTCGAAGGGGGTTCCCACAAAGGGCAGTGGGACCAGCGGAGCCGGGCGAACTCGAGCCGGCACCACCCTCTGGCATTCGGGACACTCCGCCACATATCTCCTCACATCATTGTGCAGTCCCATCCAATAAAACCAGGCCAGTATCCGTTCCAGGGTCTTTTCCCAGCCCAGATGGCCTGAAAATGGAATGTCATGTGCTAGTCACATGACCTCTCGGCGAAAAGACCCCGGAACCAATAACTGTGTTATGGGCTGTCCCGTGCCCGGGGCCTGGGATACCCTATACAGTAGGCGCCCAGCCACGACGAAGTGAGGAAATGTGGGCGGCCCGCAACCGTCAACTTCCTTCCCCTCGACAGACCGGACCCGCCCCCGGATGTGCACTAGAGTGGGGTCGTTAGCTTGCTCCCACTCTAGGTCCACATCCCGGTCCCAGACTCGCAGGATGTCAAGCGGAGGTTCGGTAGCTTCCGCCCTGGGCTCCTCAGTAGCCAGTTCCCGCCGGTCACACTGAACACCCACCCCCTTCAGTTTCCGTTTGGTAAGCTAAGGAGACTCTCCCACAAGCCCCCAGCCTTGCCTTGATACTGCCCACTCCAGTTTCTCGGCCCTTCGCTCTCGTTTAGTTTTACGGGGCCGGAACTTAGCAGTAAACATATCGGCTTTCAGCGGAAATATCCGGCCAATTGAATCACCCGCTGAGACCACCCCTTCTCCAGTCGGTGGCCGGGTCGTCCTAACCTTAAGTTCTGAGTAATAAGGCCAGTCTCGACCTAAAATTATAGGGTACGGAACCCACTTCGCGACGGCCACAACTACCTGGCACGTCCGACCATCTATGGTCAATCTAACTTTAGTGGTTGGGTATGGCTTGGTGTCTCCGTGGATACACGAAATTGCCACAGCTCCCTGCGGCCACCCAGCCACCCCCTCCATGAGAGCTTCACGAATTATGGTGTGGTTGCACCCCGAGTCCACTAAAGCGTGGGTGTTCACTTTCCCAATAACCACAGACACAATGCAAGGCCCCTCCCATCCCTTTCCCCGGTACTCACCCTCCGGTGCAGCTGGATAGCGAGAGGCCACATCACATTCCATGGCAGCGGGACACATCCTGGCAATATGTCCAGCCTCGTGACACCGGAAGCAGATGAGAGGGGGTGGCGCTACCGACGCTGGCTGCTTGTTCCCTACCCCACCACTTGGTGGGTTCCAGGGAGTGGATCTGGCCCAGCTGGGGGCTAACCTCATTCTCCACTTTGGAGGCGAGGCGCCCGATGGGTCGATGGAAGCCACCGGCTTCGGTGGGAAACGAGGGGCTGGAGTCAGGGCCTTCGGTTTCACTGGAGCTGGGCTGGGGTCCTGTCGAAGGGCTGCATCTTCATACACCTCCGCCAGTTCCACTGCTCGCTCCATGGTGTTTGGGGTGTTCCTGGCCACCCAGTCCCGGGTCCCTGGATCTAGCACAGACAAGAACTGGTCGACAGCCACCGACTCCATCAACTGTTGTTTGGTACGCTCCCCTGGTTGCAGCCAGCGAGTGAGGTGGTCCCAGAGCTGTTGAGCGATGATGCGTGGGCGGGCTCCCTTCGGCCGGACATAGTGTCGAAATTTACGGCAGTGAGACTCAGGGGTGATATTCAGCCATTGTAATATGGCCACCTTCACTTGCTGATAATCCCTGGCGGCTTCATTGCTTAGGGCCCGGTAGGCTGCCTGTGCTTCTCCCGACAGACATGGGGCAAGCTGCGCCGCCCAACACTCGACCGGCCAGGAGGACGCTTCGGCGACCCGTTCAAACGTCGTGAGGAACGCTTCTGGGTCGTCCTCCGACGTCATCTTTTGAAGCCGAATCTTAGGTGGCGGTTGCCCTGTTGGTGGTGCTGCCGCGGGCGCCTGAGTCCACGCTAGTACCAGAGACTGCACCGCTTGGCACATCGCCGCCATCTTCTCTGTGATCTCCAACATGTGGGCCGTCCTCTCGACATCCCGCTGCGCATCTCGCTCCTCTCGTCGCCGCTCCACACCGTCCCGGTGTCGCTCTTGGTCCTGTAAGAGGACCTGCACATGTTAGAGGGTAGTGGGAGTTGTCTTTGGGAGGACCAGAAAGGACGTCACACACACAGGAAGCTTGTGGGCAAACCTCAGTGCTACCTGGCAACTGAGTAGAGGTTTATTAAATAAAAACAACAGGGCCAAAACCACAGTCGGCACCCAGGCAGAGTAGCAGGTATTGCAAAACAAACACAACAACCCCCGGTAGTACCAACTATGGTAAAACCGGGTTAAAAATAAAAAGAGTAAATAAACCAGTCCCACACAATAATAAAGTAGGGCTCCAAAGGAGAGTAGCTGCCGTTCTTTAGACGGCCACGTCAGTGGTGGTGGCGCTGTGTCTGCAGTTGGCTGCTTCACGCACTAGCTGCAGCATACTCCAGCACTCACTGCTCTGAGCGGAAATTAGACTTCCGGGTACTTCCAAAACATACGCTCCAGAAGAGAAGAACGTAGTCGGGACGCAGGCAGCCGCCTGTTCAGGGGTCTGGAATAGGAGCAGAGGTAAGTAGCAACACACACACGCAGCAGCCCAGCGAACTCCTGTTGCTAACCCAGGACAGAGAGCCCGAATGCAGAAACCGCGCAGCCTAAATACTGCCCAACCCCGCCTCTGCAATCAGCTAATGCCCCCGTCTCAGCCAACCGGCGAACACAGCACAGCTGATTGCAGAAAGTGAGCCCGGCGACCGTGCGGTTCCGCGTCAGGGCAAAACGACCCACCACACCACAACTCCCAGTATGATCATTTTCAGGTCGTTTGCCCCGACTTCGGGCTGCCCTATGCAACGCCACACGAGATCGGGAGGGCGGATTACAGTGGGACCCTATTACATCCCCGTCACAGTCTCCAAGGCGGTTTTACCAAGTTTCCCTGCTATCTTTGCCTTTGGGACAGCAGGGACACCAAGGCGCACTACCACAGGCGGGACTGGCCACAGCGGACCGAGTTCTCTGTGGGGAGGAACAACGTCAAGTGGGAGCCAATGGTGGACCCCCGGAAGGTGCTGATGCCACCACTGCACATCAAATTGGGCCTTATGAAACAATTTGTCAGAGCTCTAGATAAGGAGTCGGCAGCCTTCAAGTACCTTCAAGACTTTTTCCCTAAGCTGTCTGAGGCAAAGGTCAAAGCCGGTGTCTTCGTCGGACCACAGATAAAGAAGTTCCTGGAGTGCAATGAATTCCCCAAGAAGCTCACTAGTAAGGAAAAAGCGGCTTGGAACAGCTTTGTCGCAGTGGTTCGGGGCTTCCTGGGCAATCACAAGGCCGAAAACTATGTGGAGCTTTTTTCTGACTTTATGTGAACGAAAAGACACAAATTAGGAGGCTGTGTGGTCTAGTGGTTAAAGAAACGGGCTTGTAACCAGAAGGTCCCCGGTTCAAATCCCACCTCAGTCACTGACTCATTGTGTGACCCTGAGCAAGTCACTTATCCTCCTTTTGCTCCGTCTTTCGGGTGAGACGTAGTTGTAAGTGACTCTGCAGCTGATGCATTGTTCACACACCCTAGTCTCTGTAAGTCGCCTTGGATAAAGGCGTCTGCTAAATAAACAAATAATAAATTCACCCGTTTTCTCATTGGAAATAGGTACATTTCAAAATATCACTGTCCTGGTCACAAAAGCAAAGTTTGTGGGGAATAATAGCCATTTTCTATACATTTGAGGCATAAGCAATTAGGAAATAACACTTATTACCCAGGAACAAAAATTGTGTTACATAGTGCAATGCATTGTGATAATGCTGAGAGCAGTGATACTGTATTGTGATGATGCTGATGAGAGCAGTGATAATGTATTGTGATGATGCTGATGAGAGCAGTGATAATACATTGTGATGATGCTGATGAGAGCAGTGATAATGCATTGTGATGATGCTGAGAGCAGTGATAATACATTGTGATGATGCTGAAAGCAGTGATAATACATTGTGATGATGCTGATGAGAGCAGTGATAATGCATTGTGATGATGCTGAGAGCAGTGATAATGTATTGTGATGATGCTGATGAGAGCAGTGATAATTCATTGTGATGATGCTGATGAGAGCAGTGATAATGCATTGTGATGATGCTGAGAGCAGTGATAATGTATTGTGATGATGCTGAGAGCAGTGGTAATGCATTGTGATGATGCATTGTGATGATGCTGATGAGAGCAGTGATAATACATTGTGATGATGCTGATGAGAGCTCTGATAATGTATTGTGATGATGCTGATGAGAGTAGTGATAATACATTGTGATGATGCTGATGAGAGCAGTGATAATGCATTGTGATGATGCTGAGAGCAGTGATAATACATTGTGATGATGCTGAAAGCAGTGATAATACATTGTGATGATGCTGATGAGAGCAGTGATAATGCATTGTGATGATGCTGAGAGCAGTGATAATGTATTGTGATGATGCTGATGAGAGCAGTGATAATTCATTGTGATGATGCTGAGAGCAGTGATAATGTATTGTGATGATGCTGATGAGAGCAGTGATAATGCATTGTGATGATGCTGATGAGAGCAGTGATAATGCATTGTGATGATGCTGATGAGAGCAGCGATAATGCATTGTGATGATGCTGAGAGCAGTGATAATACATTATGATGATGCTGAGAGCAGTGATAATACATTATGATGATACTGATGAGAGCAGTCCCCAGCAGGTTTGACAGTGCCCTCCTATTCTTGTTTCCTGCAGACACGGGCCGGTGGGACTAATACACGTGGACGCCCATGCAGACACCAGCGACGTGGTCCTCGGAGAAAAGATTGGTCACGGCACACCGTTCCGCCGCTGCGTGGAGGAGGGGCTCCTGGACTGTCAAAGAGTTGCCCAGATCGGACTGCGAGGCTCAGCCTACTCAGCTGACGCATACCAGTGGAACAGAGAACAGGTGGGGCTCCAAACCAGCCATCTCAACCAACAGATGCACAGAACTGGGCTGGTTCTTTCAGACAGTCTTCTCAGCATCAATAACATTTCAGCTTGGTAACCCATTTCATACCATCACCACTCTGTATGTAAAAGTGTCTCCTTTGTCCTACGTCTCTCAACTTCATTTCAGCTGTCCACTGGTCCTGGTTACTGGTTCAATGTAATGTGATGTCTGGGTCATGCTTCTCAAAGCATTCACATACAATTCTGACATGGTGGATTAGTGTGCTATCGTCTTGAAAGTAACCGCCGTCATCAGGGTACATGTGCATCTTCCCATTCCATATGGAAGTCTCAAATGTCCAGTTTTGAAAGAAATCTCTGTTTGCAAGCCATGCTTTCAGATAGTGTTGCACTTGCATGGTCTATTACCTGGAGGGTGGACATGCTCTCAGCCAGTAACACGACCCAGAAGACACTGCTGAGGTGAAATGACCCCGGAAGTGCAAACAGATAACCGAGAATAAGAATAGAAACTGAGCCTCAATTAACCTAAAGAAGTACCAGAGGTTTGAAAATGAAAATACATGTGTGCTGTAACAAAACTCTCGCAACACTGCACATTTCACCTGTGTATGTAATGGATAAGTGTTAGGCTTTGTGAAGTAATTTGTGAATTGATGTCACAGGGTTTCCGAGTGGTACAGGCGGAGGAGTGCTGGTGGAAGTCGTTGACCCCGCTGATGACAGAAATCCGAAAGCAGGTTGGCGATGGCCCTGTGTATCTCAGCTTTGACATTGATGCTCTGGATCCTTCCTACGCACCCGGCACAGGCACTCCAGAGATCGCAGGGCTCACTCCCAGTCAGGTAGGTGAACAGGGGATCTGGACTGGTGTTTCCTGTTCAGTTTATAAAGCAAAACTATGAGAAATCTAGTCAAGCAGATGTTTTAGCTTCTTGGAAGTGCACAATAAACTCTGACTCAAAAACAGCAAAGCATTTACTCCAGCTGATTTTTTAAAAGGATGTCATGATAAAACTACAAATGAATAAACACAAAACTTGAGAGCTTAAGAGCAACTTGTTACACCCCTTAACCTCCAGGTATACCTGGTACACCAGTTTGTACCAATTAACCTGTCCTCTTACAACAAGTGGTGCAAGAAACCCCATGTTTGTTCTACTGTATTTGTAGGGTTACTGATGGATTTCTTACACTTCAAATACTAGATGCAGACAGGGGGGTTGTTCTATGCTGTACCATGTTTTTCAGGCTCTGGAAATAATCCGTGGATGTCGTGGGATGAACATTGTCGGCTGTGATCTAGTAGAGGTGTCTCCTCCCTACGACACCACAGGTAGGAATGAACAAAAAGACCAAAGCAAAGCAGCCTCATTTCTTTGTACCGGGGTCATGGTTTCAGCCTCACTTAAATGCTAATACACACTATATCAGATGAGACATCTACATGCTAATACACACTATATCAGAGGAGACATCTACATGCTAATACACACTGTATCAGATGAGACATCTACATGCTAATACACACTATATCAGATGAGACATCTACATGCTAATACACTCTATACCAGATGAAACATCTACATGCTAATTTTAGACATGGTCTTAGTTGTCTGCAGTTATAGACTATGAAAACCTAAATTCATTGATTTTACACAGGGAAATGCAGCCACACCTCCGTGAATGGAGCGTTGTGGGCTAAAGCAAACACAAGTGATTATGACCTGAAGAGGTTTCATTTTTATCACCAACAGCACTTTTCTGTCTAATTCTAACAAAACAGGCGCTTCCGTCTGAGACCCCTGCTGGTGAAACGCTGTGTTACAGTGTGCATCTCTAATGTAGTTTCATAGGTCTCATATTTCACTATTATTCTTCTATGAAAAATGCACTAAATTATAGCAAACATTCAGAATGTTTTTTTTTTTTTTTTTTAAAGGAGTCTTTGTCTAAATGTGTGTCATGCATTCTTGCAACGGGACAGGGAATGGAATACCTAATGTGTGCAACTTTCACATAGGCAAACGAGAGATCTACAAAGTGATGTTAATGTACATAGAAAATAATAGTTGCTAGAATTATTTTGTTATATATATATATATATATATATATATATATATATATATATATATATATATATATCATCAGCCTTTTTCAATCCACTGCTGGATGAAGGCCTTTGTAAGATTCTTCCACACAAGCCTGTCTGCTGCGTCCCTCATCCACGTTGCTCCGGCGTGTTTCCTAATTTCATCTTGCCATCTTCCTGGAGGTCTTCTTCTTGGTCGCTTTATATCTCTTGGGATCCAGTCTAGTATCTCCTTGGTCCAGTGATGGTCTGTTCTTCTTGCTACATGTCTGCCCCACTGCCATTTCCATGCCTGTCAACCCTTTCTGAGCCCAACTTGTATACCAGAGCTTTCAAACCCTTAAGGAATGCTTCCAAACCTGAAGAACTTCTCCCAGTTTATTAATTGAAATCTGCAGAAAAAGCTTTTTCATCATTTGCTGTGTTCATTATTATTAACATCTTTAACATTTCACATTATTCTTACATGGAATACACAATGCGTAACCCCCGCTGTCAGGAGAAGCCCTTATCAAGCCACAAAATTCAGGTTTGTCCTCCCATTCCTTAAGGTACTGTCCACTTTCCAGTTTTGTGTTTTTTTGTTGGCGGTGGCATTTTTGTGAACTGCTTCAGGCTTTTTTGAAGGAAGCAATCAGTGACTCGCGTGCCCTGCATGTTTTTCCCTGACAGTGAGGTTTTGATTTTCCTGTAAAAAAATGTAAGAAATACGGAAAACCCATAAGAGTTGACAGGTATGCATTTCAGTTTTTTCGCTCATAACATTGCATACCTTTGTTTGCACTCTTGTCCATTCCTTTCATTTCCTGTCTCTTCTTGTTATTCCCAGCATGCATCTTTGTTTTTAATTCTTCTGGGCATGTTGTAAATATGAGGATGTCGTCAGCAAATCATAGGTGATTCAAGTAGGCTCCATTGATCTTCAGCCCCTTATTTTCCCAATCCAGTGTTTTGAAAATGTCTTCTAGGGTGGCCGTGAAGAGCTTTGGGGAAATTGTATCTCCTTGACATACTCCTTTTTTAATCTTGATTTTGTTGCTGTTTTTATGGAGTCTTACTGTGGATGTTGCGTTCTTGTATATAGTGCTGATCAAGTGTCTCAATTCCTTTTTCTCAAATCCTTGTTTTTTCAGAGCTTAATACAGATCTTGTGTAAACAGAGTCAAAGGCTTTTTCATAGTCGATGAATCCCAAGCAAAGTGGTAGTTCGTACTCGTTGCTGGTTTGAATCACTTGCAGAACAACTTGAAGATGATCCATTGTGCTAAATCCGCTCCTGAATCCCACTTGCTCATGATTGTGACGAGTCAAATTTATCTTGCAGTCTGTTGGTGAGTATTTTGGTAAACATGTAGATTATAGGAAGTAAGCTAATAGGTCTGTAATTCTTGAGGTCGTCTTTATCTCCTTTCTTATGTAAAAGTATCACTTTCCTGTCTTCATATGTTTGATAGCATGTTTCTTCCTCAGGTTGCGTTTTTACTGTCTCGTCTTCGTCATCTGCTGCATTGCTCTTTTCATCTTGATATAATATTCTGTAAAAGTCTTCGACTCTCTTCAAAATCAATTTCTGGTTCTTGATGACAGTCCCATCCTCTTGTTTGATTGCTAAAATCTGTTTTTTCCCAACGATTAGTCTTTGTTTTGCTTTCTTCATGCTTTGGTTGCTATCAATAGTTTTTTCTACCAACCTACAGTTGAACGACTGTATATCCTCAGTAATGCGTTTTCTTACTGTCTTGCAGAGCTCAATGTATTCAATTTTTGATTTCAGAGCTGCTGTTTGTTTCATTTCCCTTCTTTTCTTCATGAGGTCTTTTGTCTCTTGTGTGATCTTCTGATCACATTTTGTACTCTGTGTTCCAGCGATGTTTTTTGCTGTTTCTGCAACTACTTGCATCACTTCCTCATAGATTTTGTTTACCTCGATGCTTCATCTTTTTGCAGATCTTGAAGAGCACTGAATCTATTCTTCAGTTCCAGTTGAAACACCAGGCTTTGCTTCTGGAGCATTTCTACTTTGATTGTGCTGGATTTCGTCATCACGAGTTTCGCTCTCTCCAGTGCTGTGTTTAGGTGTATTTTGCATCTTACAAATCTGTGGTCACTTCCTGTGTTAAAATTGTTTAGTACTGAGACATCACAGGTAGGAATGAACAAAAAGACCAAAGCAAAGCAGCCTCATTTCTTTGTACTGAGGTCATGGTTTCAGCCTCACTTAAATGCTAATACACACTATATCAGATGAGACATCTACATGCTAATGCATCTCTAATGGTGTGCTTCTTGTTGGTGAGTATGCAGTCAATTTCATTCTTCACTCCGTTGGGTCCTCTCCACGTCAAAATGAGAAATAAGATATACCTTATTTAAGTTCATGATCATGTAAACTCAGATTTCCTTGACAATAATCGACTTTCACACAACGTGTCAGAAATATAAAAAAGGATCATACTGTAGGCCCAGCTGCTGGCTATGCTTCGACGTGGAGACCAAGACCCGCTTTCAGATCAAGGCAGTGTCCCGTTTACTGTTTCAGTCTCTTGTAGGGCAAAGAGCTAGGGCTCTCTTCAAAGCTGATTTCAGCCTTCTCAGAACATGATTTTAGCCATAGATTCTCCCATGATGCCAGCAGACTTTTATTGCTTTCTCCAAGCTTCAGAAACTTTCTTCAGAGCAGTTCAGCTTCCCTTACATTCCTCAGAACTACTTCCCCATCACTACTTTCTTTGCCTGTCCCAGTCTTTTTTAATTAAGTGCCGACCCATTGTGATTGGATCGTTGAATTCATGGGCGGTGTTTGACGTCACACAATGTGCCTAAACACTGGTTAGCTCGTCTCTGAGCCATTCCTTGGTCTTGCCCACAGCTCATGATTGGCAGTTCACTCAAATATCCGTTGTCTTGTCAAAAGGTGATTCGTCAAAGTCTTCCAGAGATTTCAATTTGTGATAACGCAAAGGAATTTCTACAACTCTAATCTAACCTACTTTGAGCAAGAGATGGGGTGAAAGAGAAAAAATATTAACTTGAAACTCTCAAACACGTTTAAACAGTGTATATTACATCCAGTAATAACCTGATTCAGAAGGTTTTTTTTTTACATTTAGCCATTTTCTCTTGTGAAAGGCATTCCTTTGAAAAGGGGTGAGACTGACAGTGATGAGAACCAATCACATAAGAACATAAGAAAGTTTACAAATGAGAGGAGGCCATTCAGCCCATCTTGCTCGCTTGGCTGTTAGTAGCTTATTGATCCCAGAATCTCATCAAGCAGCTTCTTGAAGTATCCCAGGGTGTCAGCTTCAATAACATTACTGGGGAGTTGTTCCAGACTCCCACAATTCTCTGTTCTGAATGCCCCTTTATCTAATCTCCATTTGTGACCCCTGGTCCTTGTTTCATTTTTCAGATCGAAAAAGTCCCCTGGGTCGACATTGTCAATACCTTTTAGAATTTTGAATGCTTGAATCAGATCACTGCATAGTCTTCTTTGTTCAAGACTGAATAGATTCAATTCTTTTAGCCTGTCTGCATACGACATGCCTTTAAACCAGGAATAGTTCTGGTCCTTCTTTGCAGTCTTTCTAGAGCAGCAATATCCTTTTTGTAGCGAGGTGACCAGAACTGTACACAATATTCTAGATGAGGTCCTACTAATGCATTGTAAAGTTTTATATAATTACTTCTCTTGATTTACACTTTTCACAATATATTGACCTTTTTATAGCTTCCCCACATTGTCTAGATGAAGACATTTCTGAGTCAACATAAACTCCTAGGTCTTTTTCATAGATTCCTTCTTCAATTTCAGTATCTCCCATATGGTACTCCCATATGGTATTTATAATGCACATTGTTATTGTCTGCATGCACTTTTCTCTATCAAATGTCATTTGCCATTTGTCTGCCCAGTTCTGAATGCTGTCTAGATCATTTTGAATGCTACTGCAACAGTTTGCCACTCCTCCTATTTTTGTGTCATCTGCAAATTTAACAAATTTGCTTACTATACCAGAATCTAAGTCATTAATGTAGATTAGGAAGAGCAGATGACAAATACTGATCCCTGTGGTACACCACTGGTTACCTCGCTCCATTTTGAGGTTTATAACAGTCTTTGGTTATAACACTCATATTGTGTGTCCCCCGAGACCCGCGTTATAGCGAGTGAGCACTATATATATATATTGTAAGATAGCGGGTTGTGAGAGACAGCAGGGAGGGGGTTAAAACCTCCCTGCAAAAGAAACATGTGAGAATTTACTTTTTGGTTTATTGTTTAAATTTAATTGTTTAATTGTTTTATTAATGATCATCCGCACCTGGGTGTTATTGGGGAATTAGACCCAGGTGTGGAGTTTAAAAGGAGAGCAGGCAGTCTGTTCGAGGCTGCTGAGGAGAAGGAGGCAGAAAGGGGTGCTCTGCTTCCTGGCAGTCGGGAGTGAAAGTGTAAGTGCTGTTTCAAACCAGTGTGTTTTGTGAGGACGGGGAAACAGCGTAGCTGTCCCGTGTTAGTCAGGGTGATCCTGTGTGTTAGTTAGTGCTCGTACAGAGCTAGGCGTTTGTTTTGTATTTTGTTTATTTTTGTGTTTATTAAACATAGCGCACCAGCGCTTAAAAATCCATTTCTGTCGTGTTGGGTCTAGTTTTAAAGGGGCAACGAACCCGAGTGGGTGCAATCTTTTACAATATATATATATATATATATATATATATATATATATATACAGTGCCTTGCGAAAGTATTCGGCCCCCCTTGAACTTTGCGACCTTTTGCCACATTTCAGGCTTCAAACATAAAGATATGAAACTGTAATTTTTTGTGAAGAATCAACAACAAGTGGGACACAATCATGAAGTGGAACGAAATTTATTGGATATTTCAAACTTTTTTAACAAATAAAAAACTGAAAAATTGGGCGTGCAAAATTATTCAGCCCCCTTAAGTTAATACTTTGTAGCGCCACCTTTTGCTGCGATTACAGCTGTAAGTCGCTTGGGGTATGTCTCTATCAGTTTTGCACATCGAGAGACTGACATTTTTGCCCATTCCTCCTTGCAAAACAGCTCGAGCTCAGTGAGGTTGGATGGAGAGCATTTGTGAACAGCAGTTTTCAGTTCTTTCCACAGATTCTCGATTGGATTCAGGTCTGGACTTTGACTTGGCCATTCTAACACCTGGATATGTTTATTTGTGAACCATTCCATTGTAGATTTTGCTTTATGTTTTGGATCATTGTCTTGTTGGAAGACAAATCTCCGTCCCAGTCTCAGGTCTTTTGCAGACTCCATCAGGTTTTCTTCCAGAATGGTCCTGTATTTGGCTCCATCCATCTTCCCATCAATTTTAACCATCTTCCCTGTCCCTGCTGAAGAAAAGCAGGCCCAAACCATGATGCTGCCACCACCATGTTTGACAGTGGGGATGGTGTGTTCAGGGTGATGAGCTGTGTTGCTTTTACGCCAAACATAACGTTTTGCATTGTTGCCAAAAAGTTCGATTTTGGTTTCATCTGACCAGAGCACCTTCTTCCACATGTTTGGTGTGTCTCCCAGGTGGCTTGTGGCAAACTGTAAACGACACTTTTTATGGATATCTTTAAGAAATGGCTTTCTTCTTGCCACTCTTCCATAAAGGCCAGATTTGTGCAGTATACGACTGATTGTTGTCCTATGGACAGAGTCTCCCACCTCAGCTGTAGATCTCTGCAGTTCATCCAGAGTGATCATGGGCCTCTTGGCTGCATCTCTGATCAGTCTTCTCCTTGTATGAGCTGAAAGTTTAGAGGGACGGCCAGGTCTTGGTAGATTTGCAGTGGTCTGATACTCCTTCCATTTCAATATTATCGCTTGCACAGTGCTCCTTGGGATGTTTAAAGCTTGGGAAATCTTTTTGTATCCAAATCCAGCTTTAAACTTCTCCACAACAGTATCTCGGACCTGCCTGGTGTGTTCCTTGTTCTTCATGATGCTCTCTGCGCTTTAAACAGACCTCTGAGACTATCACAGTGCAGGTGCATTTATACGGAGACTTGATTACACACAGGTGGATTCTATTTATCATCATTAGTCATTTAGGTCAACATTGGATCATTCAGAGATCCTCACTGAACTTCTGGAGAGAGTTTGCTGCACTGAAAGTAAAGGGGCTGAATAATTTTGCACGCCCAATTTTTCAGTTTTTTATTTGTTAAAAAAGTTTGAAATATCCAATAAATTTCGTTCCACTTCATGATTGTGTCCCACTTGTTGTTGATTCTTCACAAAAAATTACAGTTTCATATCTTTATGTTTGAAGCCTGAAATGTGGCAAAAGGTCGCAAAGTTCAAGGGGGCCGAATACTTTCGCAAGGCACTGTATCTGCATTTTTCTGAGATGGCATAAGGTCATAGGAGACTTCAAAATGGTGGCATTCCTGATGGGTCTCCAAGGCGGTTTTACCAAGTTTCCCTGCTATCTTTGCCTTTGGGACAGCAGGGACACCAAGGCGCACTACCACAGGCGGGACTGGCCACAGCGGACTGAGTTCTCTGTGGGGAGGAACAACGTCAAGTGGGAGCCACTGGTGGACCCCCGGAAGGTGCTGATGCCACCACTGCACATCAAATTGGGCCTTATGAAACAATTTGTCAGAGCTCTAGATAAGGAGTCGGCAGCCTTCAAGTACCTTCAAGACTTCTTCCCTAAGCTGTCTGAGGCAAAGGTCAAAGCCGGTGTCTTCGTCGGACCACAGATAAAGAAGATCCTGGAGTGCAATGAATTCCCCAAGAAGCTCACTAGTAAGGAGAAAGCGGCTTGGAACAGCTTTGTCGCAGTGGTTCGGGGCTTCCTGGGCAATCACAAGGCCGAAAACTATGTGGAGCTGGTTGAGACTCTGGTGAAGAACTACGGCACAATGGGCTGTAAGATGTCCCTCAAAGTCCATATCCTTGATGCTCATCTTGATAAATTCAAGGAGAACATGGGAGCGTACTCAGAGGAGCAAGGCGAGCGCTTCCACCAGGATATACTGGACTTTGAATGCCGCTACCAAGGACAGTATAACGAGAACATGATGGGAGACTACATTTGGGGGCTGATTCGTGAAAGTGATTTACAGTATAATCGTAAATCTCGAAAAACTACTCACTTCTAAATCTTTTGTAGTCATTTTTGTATTACTTTAGTATAAATACATGTTAATTTGGATTCATATGTTGTTTTTTTCTGACTTTATGTGAACGAAAAGACACAAATTTGCCCGTTTTCTCATTGGAAATAGGTAAATTTCAAAATATCACTGTCCTGGTCACAAAAGCAAAGCTTGTGGGGAATAATAGCCATTTTCTATACTTTTGAGGCATAAGCAATTAGGAAATAACACTTACTACCCAGGAACAAAAATTGAGTTACATAGTGTAATTGATATGTATTTCTTCTTGGTGTTTTTGTTTTTTAGAGGATTAATTTCTTCTTTTTTTGGTTTTGTTTAGGTAACACAGCCTTGACTGCTGCCAACCTGCTATTTGAAATGATGTGCGTTCTTCCAAAGATAAAATACTTCTGATCTTTCAAGCCATCTTCAGACTTCAGTTGTACAAACTTCTCTTCAGAATTATAACATGTTATAAGCAAACCTTCTTAAATATATAAAACCTGTACTTTATCACATTTCTGCCTATCTACTGGTTTTAGCTACTGGAAATAATGAGGTGACTTTATAGTAAGAAACTTTTACTGTAAATAATTTAAGGAACAAAGTATAAAACATATTTTATATTTAAATATTTTAGAGTTAAATATTCTCAAAAATGAATTTAAAGTTCCAGCTTACATTACACCTGCTATCTTCTTCTTAATAATAAATAAATACCATGCAAAACCTTGTTACTATGTTGAAAGGTATACGGGATGTGGCATGACTGATAAAGCCTCCTAGTTTGTTGAGTGGCTGAGCTCCCCAGAGTAGCTCCTCTTCTAACCCTGCCTCCCATCTTCACCAATCCAATAATTCTGAGTGTTCTTATTGCTCTTAGGTTAACAAAGACCAGTCAGTATTTGACTATGTCCGGAAACTGCTCTTTAGTTCTAGTTCCATTCATTACATAACGTCTGACAGGCATTTGAACTGAAGAGGAGCTCCTGAACTCCTAGTCAGAGCACCAGTGCCAGTACTATTAGTCACCGGCTCTAAAACATATATCAGAGAAAAGTTTACTTTTAAAATCTACTTTATTTTAGTTCTGGAACATTGATGCAACATATATATATAAACCACATCACGACCTATGTATTGCATGAGATAAAACATAAAAAAAAACTAAAATTATTTTAATTAGTTATCAACAGTGCAAAACATAAAAATCTCTTCCAAAACTCATTTATATTATCCCATCAAGAGGCCTTTACATATAAAAACAAGCATAACTGTTCTAAATATTTAATATTAGATCTGTATATAAACACCTCTTTTACACCTCTGCCCATGTACTAAACTTTCCCTTTTTATTTTAACTAGCATCACATCCCCAGACTCCTGGTGTACAATCTATAGAATTAGTTGTATACTTTTCATACACTAGGGAACCTCACAGTGGTGCATTGTCTATGGAAGCTGCTGTTCTGTTTCTGATTACAGCACAATAATTAGGCATCTAAAAGGTGACCAAACAGCTAACATGCAGTAACTGAGCATTTAAGAGTCTGAAGCGATGGTGAATTAGGAATCCAATGCATGCCAAATCATGATGCAAAGCAGTTTATCAAGGAAACAGTCAAAAGAATTAGCACTGGTGAAATGATTCCTGTAATCTTAGCTCATAAAAATGACTGTTTGATTAAACATGTATTTGATTTTTTATATTGTTTCACAGCAGTTGCTATATTCAGTGCTTTTGTAAAACCTGCTTTCCTTCAGTAACTGCTTTTTCTCTGACTCATGTGTTTAAGATGTCTGTGTTCAAATTCAGGAATTTGTCAATATAGGGTTACACACTGGGTACCATTGGTGGGATTCAATTGAATTATTGAAATGAAAAAAACACCTTTGTTGCAGCTTTTCATTAACCTTCACGCCTAAGAGGATTCTTATAAGCTTTACAGTCCTCCAGTCCTGATGGAGATTTGTATTTTAAACCAGCTTGAAGCAAAAGTTCAAACATTCTTTAAAGTATAATCTGGAATTAATTGTACATTTCTGGTGAAAACAAACTCAATTTCCTGTGGCTGTGAAACATTTTTATTGAGTTTACCCCACAAGGTTGGTAAATTAAAACATGATGTCTGAATGGAGTCTTAGCCCATTCCCTTAATTTCAGAAATATCAATGGAGTACGACTGGAACACCACGCTCGCTCCCTGATGTTTTTCACTTTGACTCAGTGAAGCCACTTTTCCTTGCACTTCTTTGTGTTACAAGAAGGGATTCCCCTAAACTGCACACAGGAAGCTGTGGGTTCCTATTACTCGCAACACAGGATACAAATGAAGACTAGAAGCCACATGCTCACACAGGCTTCAGCTGAGTTCAAGTGAAAAAGTCAGGAAAACAAGTTTGTTTGAGACTATTGTTCTATCACTAGAGGTAAGAAATTCATTTAAAACCTTGCTGCTTATTCACTATATTCAACATTTACAATATGACTGGCTTGGATAACCTTTGTTAAATATCTTCACCATACTCAAGGAGGGTTTGTAACAGTGAGCCTGCTAGAGAAACCATAAGAACACAATGCCCGTGTGCAGCTCCCAAACACACACAAACAGTGCATACAATTCCATCTATTTAGACTTTTTAGCTAAACAATAAAATGGGGTGGAATCAGAAATGCAGTGCTTTCTCCTAGTCAGGTAAGCAGAATAGGTATTATTGAGCTAATGGAAATCATTGCTTAACAGTCCAATGTTATTTGGATGTAGTGATTTTGTCCAGTCCCGGCCAGGATGGGATATAGTATCTGGGTAATGTTCCCTCCAGTAGCCTCTCCATCCACAAGCCCAGCCTGTCTAGTTTGTGGTGGATCTGCAGACTGGATGAAGCCGTTTTCTTGCAAGTCGCTGCTTCGTCTCTGGAGGATGAAGAGGCTCTGCTGCTGCTGTCCATGTGGAGGTCCTCCCCAGTGTACACGGGTTTGAATAAGCACAGGTACTTCTTGTGTCCATTCAAGGCCCAACACGTATCCTGTGTAGTCCGCTTTGTGTTGGCTGTCATCCTCGTCGCTGTCGATTTGCACAGCATCCTGAGCGAACTCCAGAAGGGACTCCATCCACTCCTTGTGTTTGTCCAGGTTCAGAAAGGAGAAGTGCAAGGTGAGGCTCCTGGGAACACAGGAGGGGAATCATGAAACACAAGCAACTAGCTGAATTTAATTTGTACTGTTTTCTTATCTTGATGATGTTTGCAATTAGGGTGTAACTATACACTAATGTCATGACACGATATGGATCACGTCAGGTCATCAGGTCGTGATTCAAATACAGATCACACCAGCACCACCTAGAGTGCATTAGCCAGAAAGTGACAAGATCTAAGTTACAGATTACTGGACAGTGACGGCTTTTACTGCTATAAAGACATACTCAAAAAATAAATAATAAAATAAAGAAATCCAAGTAACTGTAGTAAGAACCAATGATCACAAAAAGGTAACTAAAACAATTGGCGGAAGTAGTTTCAAATTTCAAAGAGCTGGTCTTGTTAATTTGCTGTTCTCAATGCTTAAGTTATGTTTCTGCTTTTTATTGTAAACTTCACAGAGGTAACTTAGCCTGTGTATCATATCAAATAAGACTAACTACCAGGGATTCAAACCAGATTTTTTTTCCCGTTCCGGTTCGGCTCCAAACCAAACCGGAATTTTCGGCTCCGGTTCTGAAATTTCCAAACGGCTGATTTCGTTCCGTTCCGGTTTGAACACATTTTCTCAAATTAAACAAACAAGCATGCAATACAGTAAATAACAGATAACTCGGATGCAAAGGGAAAACCGTGTGACAAGTTATCCGTCTGTATCAATAAATGCACTTGCTTCCTGTCTATAGAAACAACAATGCCTACGTTAAAGCCTTAAAAGAAAATGACAGCAGTCCGCTTCTTTTTTCTTTTCTCCGTTGCAACTTTCTTTTCTCTCAGGTCGAATTTTCCAATTTTTTTTTTTTTTTTTTTTTAAACAATTCAAAACAGCGACATTTCCCAACAATCTCGGTGAGTTAGTTAGTGTCCTTACATTCAACGTAATAACTTAATGCAAGGTTTGTCTGAAATAAACTCTGCAGCTAATCGAGAGCATGGCTCCATCAAATATGCCACTTGCTTTTTTTTCTCTGTTCTGTTCCACCTTTCAACTTTGTGGTGTTTTTAATAAAAACTTTTTTTTTTCCCCCCAGGGCTACACATCTGCCATATATTTGTCACAAAAATGTTTCAAACATCTCTTCGAAGCATTATATATTTACCATAACCTACATATCTTATTTGCACAGCTACTCCTGTTTAAAAAAGATATGCAGATAAAAATCCTCTCAGTTACGTATGAGCACTCTATTATTAAACACTAAGGGGAACATTGTCATCATCGGTATGCATGTTTCAACTTCTACAGAACAATGGAAATGAAACACTGAACAATTAAATCATGAATCGTCAAATGATTGAGAATACAGTTAAATAAATTTGTTATACAATAAAGCACTGTCGACGGTAAAATGTCTTAACTCTTAATATCCAGGAATATAACCAGCAAACCTCAGATTGTTAACAAAGCGCTTCACTTGCCACACGCACTTTTACAGCTTGTTTTCTGTGAACAAAAGTTAACAACAGCACCTGTTTATTTTGAGCGAATACAAGACTGATCAGGTAACGTGGATCCAGCACATAGCTGACTGCAAGGTGGAAGCCTGAACTGAAGGCAAATATAGTGCTATTTGATTCGCTGGCTGCTCTGAAAAAGCAAGCTAAATGTAATGTTGAACTTCATTAGCTGGCTGTGATGTAATGCTTTGTCGTTGACCACTGAAGTGTAAGACCATGAGTAGAACACTTTTTTCAAATTATTGTATGTTTGAAAACAATGAAAAGAGAGAGACCAGGCTGAAAGGGAACAAAAAAAAAAAACATTAACCGATGAACAAAATCGTTCCAGAACGTAATAGATTAATATTCATTTTGTTTATTGTTCTCGTTCAGTTTTGAATCCCTGTTCACTACTTTGCCGTGTAGTAATATTGTATTTACAATCCAGTGTGTTTGGTACAAGGAACGGGGTCTAGTTATTAATATTACAAGGTTGCAGACATTCTACCGAGTTGTTTTTATGAATAAAGTATGGATTGATATTTGAAACTGTCATACACTGTGTTGTGTTGCGTGTCAGTGTTTGTGAAACCGTACTGTGGGAATAGCCCTACAAACCCAGTAAAGGAGTAGACTTCCTTTGCAAACTTGCTGAGCAGAGCATTCTTGGCAGCGTCTGTGAGAACGAGCACGACGTTCATGTGGCCAGGCCTCAGACGAACCAGGTTACTGGTGTAGGTGATATCCGTCAGCTCAGTGACCTCCACAAAGCTTTTCTTTGGAGCTCTGCTGGAAAGGGGAATATTAAACAGCATGTTAAAGTGCAAACCTGAAAGACAGACAATCAGCCGGAATTACAGCAGGGGACAAAGGGAAATTCTTTTTTTTGTTTGTTTGCTATAACAATTTTATATAACTAATTCTACATTAATATGCATATAAAAACGACTGTTCTCTTAATATACTGTATTATCATCATATGCTGGTGACTGTTTAACCCTCTGCAGTCCATTTATTAAGTGCGTGTCAGGTCCAATTTATTTTCACATGCGCAGTTAATTTTAGACGCGCTGTTTAAAAGTATTTTTTTTCCCCACAGTCAAACGGGTTTAAAAGGCCCTGCATATCAACAAAGCACTCACTAGGCATCTCCAGCCCCGCCCCACCCTTTCGTTCGCTATAGCTTTCACATATGCCAAGAAATAAATATAATAATAATATTAATAGTCGTACATACCGATCAATCATCTCCTGATCACTCGTTTTTATCACCAAACGCCTCAATAATGCGATCCAAGTCATTATTTTATTACTATAACATCTGAAAAAAGCTCTGCAAATGTCCGTGATATTCTCTGAGTGCTGATGCAGTCACAGCCAGCTTGTTTCTTTATGGCCGCCCCTATCTGATCCCAGGGGCAGGTATGACTATTCATGAGATACGCCCTTTTTTTTTTTTTTTTTTTTTTTCGGCTTGTCTCGGCTCCTGTCGCTCCCACTCGGCCATTGAATGGTTTGCTCGGCTTTTTCCGGACCACAAATGACTAGAAACCTGTTTTTTGCGTCTTTTTGATGATGTCGGACAGGGTCCGACATTGGACCGGATAGGAATAATTGCAATGTCGGACCAGGTCCGACATAGGACCACAAAGGGTTAAAACTCTGAAGTATAAAGGCATCCCTGTAACCCCAATAGACTCTCAAACACGGCTCATCTCTAAGCACAGCTGGGACACCAGTAACCTGTCCCCCTGCAACACTACGTTACAAGTGGATGGAAGAAATGCCATTCTGTGCAGTATTTCTACCACACTGAGGGTACAGTGTTGGGGGGGGGGGGGGGGGGGGAGTTAATGGTAACACACTATTGTACCAGCTTTTGTGCAATGCAGTACCTGACCTTTTTAATATGTAAAGATGGCAAATAGTATTCAATAAGCACAGCCCAGTGCTAATGTATTTACCAGCTTGCTAGTAACACATCTCTGCTGCTGTGACAACCACTTACATAACTTTGGTTCAAACCTATTGCAATGCAAATGATGTTTTTACATTTTGCATCACAGGAAGCTTGGCTGGTCTAAATGCAGTTTAATAAAGAAATGCAATCAGTGTCCTCAGATTGTTTTTCTATTACACAGGTAGGATTCACAGCTGCAGTGTCCCCATACCTGGATGTATTTGCGTTGGGGGAGCCGTTCTCAGAATTATTTTGAGGTCCTTCTTTTGTCTTTGGCTTGGTTTGATTTTCATCACTCGAGTCACTGAAATCAATGAAAGATCACAACTCAATATACAGTAATCCATCCATATCCACCCTGACCGTTTATCCACGACGATCAAGCTCTTCAGCAACGTCACCCACGTGTACAGCGCTAATGCTAAATCTTTTCTCTTAAACCTGTGCATGTGGCTAATGTGTAAATGAGCTGACACTAATGTAAGTGCATACAGCACTAAAATGTATTTATTTTATTGTATTTTACTTAGTCACATTTATATAGCACCTAACATCACATGGACCCCAAGGTGCTTTACAGAAAGTTAAACTAATCCATTGAAACAAAATTTGGTAACAGAAAGAAAGCCATTCATATAAAAAGAATATAAACAACATAATAGGAACATGAATACAATTTGAAATTAGAAAAGGACAACAAAGCAGTTACATTGTATAATAAAAAAACATCATAAGAAGGCTAGTTTGTAAACTTGCGTTTTCAGTCCTGATTCAAAGGCAGTACGAGTCCTGGCTTCTCTGACAGAATAAGGCAGAGAGTTCTGTAGCCTTACAAGTTCTGTAGCCTTATAAGAAAAGGCTCTTCCTCCCATACTGCTTCTATTCACCCTGAGTAACCAGCAGCCCCCGCATCCTGTGATCTGAGAGTGCGGTTAGGAGTATACAGGGTGAGTAACCAGCAGCCCCGCATCCTGTGATCTAAGAGTGCGCTAAGAGTGCGCTAGGAGTGCACGAGGTCAGCAACTCCTGGAAATAACTGGGTGCTAATCTACTGAGGGCTTTATACGTTAAAAGCAAAGTCCTTAAAATTTATTCTAAACTGCACAGGGAGCCAGTGCAAAGAGGCCAAGGGGTAATATGTTCACTTGTTCTGGTTTTAGTATTCTTGCGGCAGCAAACGTTCTGGAATAGCAGAGAAAGTGCATTGTAATAGTCAATTCTTAATTAAACAAAACCATGCATTAGCCTCTCAGCATCAGGTACAGAAATAATAGGTATAAGTTTAAGCTATATTTCTCAAATGATAAAATTATACTTTAATACATTTTCCTAATACAAGTCTCAAACGATAGATCAGGATAAAAAATGACCTCCAAATTTCTCATTTCCGTTTTTTGTTCTGATGAAAGACTGGCTGCCAAGGTCTAACTTATGTAAATTGATATTTTTTAGTTGATGCTGTGAGCCCGCCAGCATGACCTCTGTTTTATCAGAATTCAACATTAAGAAGTTATGTGACATCAAACACTTGCAGGCAGCAATAGCACCCCAGTAGAAGGATTGCCTGGATTTAAAGACAAGTATAGCTGCGTGTCATCTGCACGCAATGGAAATTCACTCCATGCCTGAGGATAATGTCACCTAATGGCAGCATATATAATGAAAACAACAAAGGACCAAAGATAGAGCCCTGCGGAACACCACAGACAACTTCTGACAATTCAGACTGCATCTCCCCAATAGAGACAAACTGGAACCTATCGGAAAGATAAGACCTAAACCAAGATAGGACACCTCCTGGCAAACCCACTGAACTTTCAAGACGATTCCATAGAATGGAATAGTCCACAGTATCAAAAGCAGCACTAAGATCTGGGAGAATTAAAACTGAAGGAAAGCCAGAGTCAGAGCTTATCAAAAGATAATTTATTACTTTAACAAGGGCCCGTCTCGTGCTATGAAATCCAGACTGGAATTTCTCAAATACAGTATTGCAAGTTAGAAACTTGTGTAATTGATTAGTAACAACTCTCTCCAGAACCTTTGATAAAAATAGCAGACTGGATATTGGCCTATAGTTGCTGAGGACTTTAGGGTGGAGGCTTTACCACCGGAACCTTAAATGCAGAGGGAGCTATACCAGAGGAAAGTGATTCATTCATAATTGTTAAAATGCGTGTATTAATAACACAGAAAACATCTTTCAATTATTTGGCAGGGATTGGATCGAGGGCACAAGTAGTAGGTCTCATATGCAGAACTAATGCTGTCAGGTCTTGTAAGGTAATCAGAGAAAAAGCCTCCAACATCGCTCTATCAGTCTAACAGGTTCAGGTAAGAAAGAATGGTCTATAATAGAAGGAGTCTGTAAAATCTGATCTCTAATGTCAAGTCATTTATTTTGGAAAAACTTTAAGAAGTCATTGCAGTAAAAGAGGAGCCAATTGTGCGGGTAGAAGCATTAGAAGGTGGATTTACTAATTTATCTATGGAACTGAAAAGAAACCTAGGATTATTTGTATTTGTTTCACTCAGGTTAGAATAGTATGAAGATCTAGCCTGGGACAGAGCCTTCCTATATTTAACAAGCAAAGTAATGAAGATGCAGATCTGTGTGCCGATTATGACCCTCCGTTTCAGTTAAAGATACAATATCAAGGTTATAGTCCACAATAAAATCACTGATTAGGGAGCTTTATGAGACCTAACATTAAATAAAGCCAAGTGTAGAATGGGTTCATTAGAGCATGTGATTGAGCAGAGGTAACAGGGATATGTAGATTAAGAACATAAGAAGAACATAAGAAAGTTTACAAACGAAAGGAGGCCATTCAGCCCATCTTGCTCGTTTGGTTGTTAGTAGCTTATTGATCCCAGAATCTCATCAAGCAGCTTCTTGAAGGATCCCAGGGTGTCAGCTTCAACAACATTACTGGGGAGTTGGTTCCAGACCCTCACAATTCTCTGTGTAAAAAAGTGCCTCTTATTTTCTGTTCTGAATGCCCCTTTATCTAATCTCCGTTTGTGACCCCTGGTCCTTGTTTCTTTTGTCAGGTTGAAAAAGTCCCCTGGGTCGACATTGTCAATACCTTTTAGGATTTCAGTATTCCTTCTTCAATTTCGGTATCTCCCATATGATATTTATAATGCACATTTTTATTGCCTGCGTGCAGTACCTTACACTTTTCTCTATTAAATGTCATTTGCCATGTGTCTGCCCAGTTCTGAATGCTGTCTAGATAATTTTGAATGACATTTGCTGCTGCAACAGTGTTTGCCACTCCTCCTATTTTTGTGTTGTCTGCAAATTTAACAAGTTTGTTTACTATACCAGAATCTAAATCATGAATGTAATACTGATCCCTGTGGTACACCACTGGTTACTTCGCTCCATTTTGAGGTTTCTCCTCTAATCAGTACTTTCTGTTTTCTACATGTTAACCACTCCCTAATCCATGTACATGCATTTCCTTGAATCCCTACTGCATTCAGTTTGAGAATTAATCTTTATGCGGGACTTTGTCAAAAGCTTTCTGGAAATCTAAATAAACCATGTCGTATGCTTTGCAATTATCCATTTTCAATGTTGTATCATCAAAAAAGTAAAGTAGGTTAGTTAATCACGATCTCCCTTTCCTAAAACCATGCTGACTGTCTCCCAGGATATTGTTACCATATAGGTAATTTTCCATTTTGGATCTTATTATAGTTTCCATAAGTTTACATATAATAGAAGTCAGGCTTATTGGTCTGTAGTTACCTGGTTCGGTTTTGTCTCCCTTTTTGTGGATCGGTATTACGTTTGCTATTTTCCAGTCTGTCGGTACAACCCCTGTGTCAAGAGACTGTTGCATGATCTTGGTTAGCGGTTTGTAAATAACTTCTTTCATTTCTTTGAGTACTATTGGGAGGATCTCATCCGGCCCAGGGGATTTGTTTATTTTAAGAGCTCCTAGTCCCTTTAACACTTCTGCCTCTGTTATGCTAAAGTTATTTAAAATTGGATAGGAACAGGTCGACATGTGGGGCATGTTGTCCGTGTCCTCCTTTGTAAAAACCTGTGAAAAGTAATCATTTAATATATTTGCTATTTTTTTTTCTTCATCTATGATTTTGCCATTTGTGTCTTAGACATTTAACCTCCTCTTTGAATGTTCTCTTGCTGTTATAATATTGGAAAAACATTTTGGAATTGGCTTTAGCCCCCTTAGCAATATTGATTTCTATCTCTCTCTTGGCCTTTCTAACTTCCTTTTAGACTTGTGTTTGCAGTTCCAAGTACTCTTTCTGTGTACTTTGTTTTTGGTCCCTTTTAAACGCTCTGTAAAGTGCCTTTTTTCGCTGAATATTTTTTTTAATTGATCAATTAAACCATTTTGACCATTTTGTTTTAGATTTAGATTTAGAATTGTCTACTTTTGGGATGTAATTGTTTTGCGCCTCTAGTACTACATTTTTAAAAAACAGCCATCCTTTTTCTGTGGATGTTTTCTCTATTTTACTCCAATCTACTTCTGTTAGTCTCTGTTTCATACCTTCATAGTTTGCTTTTCTAAAATTGTAAACCTTAGCTTTAGTCATTACTTTTGGGGTTTTAAAAAATACTTCAAATGAGACCATGTTGTGGTCCGAGTTTGCCAATGGCTCTCTGACCTCTGTTTTAGTTATTCTGTCTTCATTATTTAAAGACTAAATCAAGGCATGCCTCCCCTCTAGTCGGTGCCTTGACAAATTGCGTTAGGAAGCAGTCATTTGTCATTTCCACCATTTCAATTTCGTCCGTCGTGCCCCCCATCGGGTTTTCCCATTTTATACAGGGGAAGTTGAAATCCCCCATTAGTACGGCTTCTCCTTTTTTACACGCATTTCGAATGTCATTGTATAACAGATTATTTTGCTCAGCGTCTGAATTTGGCGGTCTATAGCATGCTCCTATTATTATGCCCTTTGAATTTGTGTCCATTATTCTGACCCATACTGATTCTGCATTGTTTTCTTTGTCCTGATTTAACACCTGGGCTTCAAGACTATTTCTTATGTATAGCGCTACCCCTCCGCCTCTTCTGTCCTGCCTGTCTTTCCTATATAGTGTGTACCCACTACTATTATATTCGTCTCCATCACTCTCAGACAACCAAGTTTCTGGAACACACCCCTGGGTCTGCTCAATGGCAATGGCAGAGAGTAGTGGAACCGGTTAGATATCTGACTTCAATTTCATGGCAGCCCTCTTCAGACTTCCTCCCCTCCCCAGTTCCTAGTTTAAATAGTTTACTAAATCATTTTCAATATTAGCAGCTATTTAGGTGTAATCCATCGCTCTTGTGGTACCTTGATGTTCCATGAAAGCAGTCCCAGTTGTTCATGAATCCCAACCCTTTATACACCAATCAGCCAGCCAAGTATTTATATCCTAATTCTACTGTTCATCGCCTTTACCAATAGCCGGTAGTAAACTGGAGAACACGATTCTGCATCCTTATTCTTTCAGCTTCCTTGTTTGTGCTTTATAAATTCTCTTTTAATGCCTCAGATTTTCTGCCCTTATGTCATTTGTACCAGCATGTACGATTACCACAGGCTCAGTTTTATAATCATTTAATAAGCTGGGTATTCGATTACCACAGGCTCAGTTTTATAATCATTTGATAAGCTGGGTATTCTGGACTCAATGTCCCTGACTCTGGCTCCAAGGAGGCAAGTAACAACCCTGTGTAGAGGATATTTACGACAGCAGCTGCTATCGACATGATGTAATACTGAGTCACCAACAAGCAGCACCTCCCCCTCGATTTCACCCCTCACGCAGTGATCTGTGCTCAGTACTCTACCTATTATACATACAGAAGTATTCACCCCATACCAATAATGTCACATTTTGTTGAATTACAAATAATGTATGCAGTTTTTCAAACAAACTTTTTTTTTTTTATTCAAAGCTGTAGTGGTTAAACTGAACACTGTTATATGAGGAGGTTAAATGTCAGCAAAACTTGCAAAGAAAATGTACAAAATGAAATTTACTGGTTGCATTCATCAAGTATTCATCCCCTTAAGTCAGTACTTGGTAGAAGCACCTTTTGCAGCAATTACTGCTATGAGTCTTTTAGGCTAGGTCTCTACTAGCTTTGCACAGTAAGATGGTGAAAAATTTTGCTCATTCTTCATTGAAAAATTGCTCCAGTTCTGATAAGTTTGTTGGGGATCGTCGATGGACTGCAATCTTCAAGTCTCGCCATAAATTTTCGATTGGATTCAGACAGGACTTTGACTGGACCACTCAAGAACATTAATTCTCTTCTTGTTCACCCACACTGGTGTGGCTTTGACTTTGTGCTTCGGGTCATTGTCCTGCTGAAATGTGAATTTCCTCCCCAGCTTCAGAGTCTTGGCTGACTCAAACAGGTTTTCCTCAAGGATTCGCCTGTACTGTGCACCATCCATTCTCCCCTCTATCCTGACAAGCTTCCCAGTCCCTGCTGAAGAGAAGCATCCCCATAACATGATGCTGCCACCACCATGCTTGACAGTTGGGATGGTGTTGACTGGGTGCTGTGCAGTGTTGGGCTTGCGCCAGACGTAACGCTTGGAATTTAGACCGAAAAGTTCAATTTTTGTCTCGTCTGACCACAAAACCTTTTTCCACATGTCTGCAGTATCATCTACATGCTTTTTCGCAAACTCCATACGTGCTTTAAGATGAGGCTTTTTGAGTAATGGCTTCTTTTCTTGCCACCCGTCCATACAAGCCAGCTTTGTGTATGGACCGGCTTATTGCTGATGTGTGAATACTGACTCCCACCTCAGACACAGAACTTTGAAGATCTCTCAAGGTCATTGTTGGCTTCAGAATGGTATGATGCATCTTCCACTTCTTAATGATGGACCTCACTGTGCTGAGAGGAATAATCAGCGCCTTTGAATTTTCTTGCACCCTTCTCCTGCGTCAATGCCTCTCTACCACTTTATCCCTGACTTGTTTCGGAAGCTCCTTGGTCTTCATGGTTGCTTTGTTGGATCACTATGTGAGTTACAGCTTGAAAGTCTTTATATGAGGGAAATTATCTACAAGTTAAACCACTTTGAGTACACACAGGCTGAAACCATTTCACTAATTTTGTGACTTTTCAAACAAATCATTTATACCTGAGCTGATGAGATGCAGTAGCTGCAGTAGCAAAGGGGTTGAATACTTATGCAACTGAGATTAATCTGTTTTTCTCTGTACATCTTACTCATTTATATTCTATATGCATTTTTTAACTTTATCAATGTGGAGTAGTTTGTGTAGATTCTACATGTAAAGTATAATTTGAAAGCGTCATGGAGTACGCTCAGGTGCCAACAAAATGTGAAAACTTTGCAGGGGGTGAATACTTCTGCAAACCACTGTATATTTTTAAATGCTCCTGAAGACAATAAAATGCAAATCCTAACTTACCTGAAAGCCTGAATAATAACGGTTCCAAACAAGATGAAGAGTGCAGAGAAGATCAAGGACAGGAGAGGCATAATTTCACGCCTACAAAACAAATGGATGGGGAATAAGGTTCCAATTGTACTGCAGTTTGAGCCATTCTGGGTTTACTGAACTCCTGGGTTCCAGAACTACCCTGGATGAAATATGTATTTAAACAACTGAATCAGACCCTGTTTAATACAGCTGCAGGAACAGCTTGTAGAAGTAACCCTATGGAGTTGAGACTTTCATGCTGTGAGGAGTACGATTTCAGAATTATACCAAAGAAGGTGAGTTAAGAAAACCAGGATTAGTGTGTCTAACTGTTCAACGAGGATTAGTGTGAGTGTCTAACTCTGTTCAAGAGCTTTATGGCCTGGTTTTCCATGTAATACTTTACTATGTGCATGCGGTTTGTCAGTAGGTGAGAATATAGGCCATGGTGTTTAAACTGAGCTCATGCAGGTGCAGGCAGTCGGAGAAAGGCAGGGTAAAAATGGGAAGAGTTTCAGGGCAGAAAAACTAGATTATGCAAGTTTGCAATGTAGCAATGTTCCAAAAGGATGTGAAGTGAAGGACCAAGGTGTTTGATACTGTAGACGTCCATACCAGTTGTTGTGCAGTAAATCATCACCAATCTGGGAGACATAGTCATACGCAGCATAGATCCACTGCAGAAGAAACATCTAAAATAGAAAAAAAAAAAAAATCACAAAGAGTGAAAAATACTGCAAAGCTAAACTAAAATCCCCAAACATAATACAGGTTAGGACCCCAAACTAAACTCTTTTTGTAGTTAGCATTGAGCTTTTGATATGCTGTCACTAGGCACCAGGTAGTAAAGGGTTATTGCAATTTCAAATAACCTCCAACAATGAATGCTTTGCAAACCTGTGATATCTAAAAGATGCCTTGAACATTCATCGGACTCAATACTTATAAAATGGTAGCATTATTGTGACTAGTACTTGAGCAGTTCTAATACCCTCAGCTAAAACATTAGACACAAATGAAATGGAATATTACATACTTTAAGATCTTGAAAGATTTTCACTAGAGCAACTTTGGCTGTAGTGGCACGGCCCCTTCTAATATGAGAACATGCTGCCCCATTTCATCCATCTGTGCATGAAGAGGATTCACACCATTGCCTTGTTTTAAAGATCATTAGCACCAGTTCTACAAGGCCAGAGAACACCCTGTAGGGTTTACAACAAATGCATGACTTTACCTGTGCTGCAGCCCGTGTGGTATGTATCACAGAGACAGATATACATTTCAACATAGAGGTCATCACAATTACTCTGATATTTTTATTAAGAGATAAGAAAATGTACAAATGTGAGGAGGCCAAGCCACCCATGTAAAGGGTTCCTTGTGGCTCTTGATCTCTCTCTCTAATTTCCAACTGTGACCTCTGGCTCTGGTTTTTGTGATGCGCTTAAAGTATTGGATCAGGTTAACTATATGACTCCTTTTAAGATTCAGATGGGGAATGAAATTGAACACATTTTGCGAATGAATTTGGGTAGCGTTTGCAGGAACTGCCTTCTGTGTGTTGCTGCAATCTCATCCACATCAACACTCAACTCCCTCAACTAGGCTAATAATCTGATTGAATGAATTGTGGGAACAGAAAAACAGCATCAGCGTTGTTGCAGGGGGGAGGTATTATTGCGATACAGACGCAGGACATTTCTGTTTCGTTTAATGAATGTTGCCAGGAATACATTGGGAATAGCTAGCTCATTTATGACCCAGGATGAATGAATAAAAATATCAGAACAGTTGATTAAATATGTGACACTTATAACACAACATACAAAGGTAAAGTCATTGGTTTGTTCTAAACTGAGTGTTTTACTCTCTTGTAATACAGGTGAAATACTTTGAAGTCATGAAACTTACAGAAGCAAACTCGTTGTTGAGCTCTGGAAGTACAGCAACGCTGGTGAGGAAAGCAGGGTCCTTCTGCAGCAGCTCCAGCTGTTCCTGAAGTTGAAACTTCTCCTCTTCACTTCCATTCCACCCGCCTGGCACTGCTTTATAGCTCACCTTTCCTGCTGTGTTGCGTCTCTCCAGAATTAAAACCTACAAATAAGAAAGAAATACATCAATACATATGCTCAAGCTCACTGGAGCCTGGCCAGTAGGGTGCGCTGCAGCATGAGGAGGTGAACCAGTAACAGGGAGCAGCAGAGCCAAGGCCTTGATGCCTTGTTTCTATAATTTGTTTCATTATATGTAAAGTATTTTGATGGGTTCCATAATTCCATTGTTTTATAAATTTTAATGGTTAAGTGCCATGGGATCATTCATATAAGCTATTATTATTATTATTATTATTATTATTATTATTATTATTATTATTATTATGCAATGCCCTTAACAATGCAGCCAGGTATACAGTACCTGAGATGGGACTCTCTCCTTGTCCTTCAGCAACACATCACACAAGGCTTGTTGCTGTTTCTGATAGACGTAGGCAAACCTAAAAATCTCTTTGGTGTTAGAAGCAGCAAACGAGAGGAATTCTTCATTTCCATTGGTAAAGGAGTCCTCTGCACTGGTTACCAACAGGACACAATACCTAAAAAAACAGGGTACACATAGAAGCTCGTCATGAGATCTGAACAACTTCTCTCTTTGATGAGCAGGACTTGACAGTCCCTGTCCTAACTATCACAGCAGTTTCGTCCAGCGACATCTTGGACCTGATTTGTACGGTCGAATCTGCTACCTGCTCTGTAGTTTAGTTTGCCAGTATGGGAATAAGCTGGCTCCATTCTTGGCTCATACTATTAATCTGTCCTTCAGCATTGGCAGTGTCCATCCATCTCTTCAATGTGCCGCTGCTGCTCCAGTCTCCATGCTGCAGCTCAAGTTAACTCAGCATCCAGCAAACCCCACCCCCCTGCATGTGAATGTGTGACTGACTGACCCAACAGGGCTGCCACAGAGCCTCTTCTGTGAAGTTTCAGCTCTATAGAGACAGTACACCGAGTTATTGTCTTGGTGCTTGCTACACAGCTGTATTCTTTGATTGGTCTCACTTTACAATAGTCAGCGTGCTATGACATAACCTTGAGAATATGCTACAGGGGATTCTTTGTTTTTGTTCTCAACTCCCATTTCTAGTTCTCAAATTCAAAGATTTTTGAGCGTGTTGTTGCCAAGCAGCTCCTGCATCCTCTACAGACAGTGACCCATTTGAATGTTTTCAATCTGGCTTTAGACTTCATCATAGCACAGAGACCGTGCTTGTTGGGATGCTCTTATCAATGCTGAGAATGGAGCTCATTCTGCTAATGTACTTTGGGGTATTTCAGCTCCATTTGACACCATTGACAACGTGTTGCTTTGGAACTCTAGAGATAAACAAACAGGACTTAAATAGTCCTCTCTTCAGGTCGAACACTACTGCAAACATTATAAAATGATAAGGGAACCGTTTATTATGAAAAATACTAAAAAATGTAGTTCAAAGCCAGGTATTTAAGCAAAGAATATTGAGATTTCCATCTTAAAATACAGTGCCTTGCGAAAGTATTCGGCCCCCTTGAACTTTGCGACCTTTTGCCACATTTCAGGCTTCAAACATAAAGATATGAAACTGTAATTTTTTGTGAAGAATCAACAACAAGTGGGACACAATCATGAAGTGGAACGAAATTTATTGGATATTTCAAACTTTTTTAAACAAATAAAAAACTGAGAAATTGGGCGTGCAAAATTATTCAGCCCCCTTAAGTTAATACTTTGTAGCGCCACCTTTTGCTGCGATTACAGCTGTAAGTCGCTTGGGGTACGTCTCTATCAGTTTTGCACATCGAGAGACTGACATTTTTGCCCATTCCTCCTTGCAAAACAGCTCGAGCTCAGTGAGGTTGGATGGAGAGCATTTGTGAACAGCAGTTTTCAGTTCTTTCCACAGATTCTCGATTGGATTCAGGTCTGGACTTTGACTTGGCCATTCTAACACCTGGATATGTTTATTTGTGAACCATTCCATTGTAGATTTTGCTTTATGTTTTGGATCATTGTCTTGTTGGAAGACAAATCTCCGTCCCAGTCTCAGGTCTTTTGCAGACTCCATCAGGTTTTCTTCCAGAATGGTCCTGTATTTGGCTCCATCCATCTTCCCATCAATTTTAACCATCTTCCCTGTCCCTGCTGAAGAAAAGCAGGCCCAAACCATGATGCTGCCACCACCATGTTTGACAGTGGGGATGGTGTGTTCAGGGTGATGAGCTGTGTTGCTTTTACGCCAAACATAACGTTTTGCATTGTTGCCAAAAAGTTCGATTTTGGTTTCATCTGACCAGAGCACCTTCTTCCACATGTTTGGTGTGTCTCCCAGGTGGCTTGTGGCAAACTGTAAACGACACTTTTTATGGATATCTTTAAGAAATGGCTTTCTTCTTGCCACTCTTCCATAAAGGCCAGATTTGTGCAGTAGACTGATTGTTGTCCTATGGACAGAGTCTCCCACCTCAGCTGTAGATCTCTGCAGTTCATCCAGAGTGATCATGGGCCTCTTGGCTGCATCTTTGATCAGTCTTCGCCTTGTATGAGCTGAAAGTTTAGAGGGACGGCCAGGTCTTGGTAGATTTGCAGTGGTCTGATACTCCTTCCATTTCAATATTATCGCTTGCACAGTGCTCCTTGGGATGTTTAAAGCTTGGGAAATCTTTTTGTATCCAAATCCAGCTTTAAACTTCTCCACAACAGTATCTCGGACCTGCCTGGTGTGTTCCTTGTTCTTCATGATGCTCTCTGCGCTTTAAACGGACCTCTGAGACTATCACAGTGCAGGTGCATTTATACGGAGACTTGATTACACACAGGTGGATTCTATTTATCATCATTAGTCATTTAGGTCAACATTGGATCATTCAGAGATCCTCACTGAACTTCTGGAGAGAGTTTGCTGCACTGAAAGTAAAGGGCTGAATAATTTTGCACGCCCAATTTTTCAGTTTTTTATTTGTTAAAAAAGTTTGAAATATCCAATAAATTTCGTTCCACTTCATGATTGTGTCCCACTTGTTGTTGATTCTTCACAAAAAATTACAGTTTCATATCTTTATGTTTGAAGCCTGAAATGTGGCAAAAGGTCGCAAAGTTCAAGGGGGCCGAATACTTTCGCAAGGCACTGTATTTCTATATTGTCACACCTTTGATCTTTTATTGGACTCTTTCTAGTTCAACTGAATTCGTGACAAAGAACTGTGAATTTGTCACAAAATTGTGGGTTAGTTTGAAAATTGTGGATTCATCAGTGAATCTATATTGCTTGCATTGAAAACGCCACAGTATTCACACATGTCTTTATACCATATGCTACAAACCAAAAAAGTGCTGGAGTTGAAACTTAGTCATTCTTAAGATCTATTCATATTTTCAAATGAATGACTTTCAGTTGAATTCCATGTTTTAAGTGGGAACAACAACTGTAAGCGATGAATCACTGATTCTATATAAAAGGATATCATAAATACTGACACAGTGTTGTCAGATAGGACACAGAAACAAGAACCCGGTAACAGCTGAGCTCTTACTTTCTCCGCCGATGGAACTGTTTCACTGGGCACAGCTCCTCGAAGAGCTTCTGGTTTACAAGTCGGGGAACCAAGAGGAACTTATTGTTGGAAACAAACTCATCAATGATTTGCTTCTTCATTCCTCTAGCCTGAAAGACAGGAAAAGAGCCTGATTAATCTTCAGAATGTCTCCAGACTTGATGCAGGCTTATTGGCATGGAAACGTACTCCTCCAGAGGAGATGGGTGGGTTAGTATGTGTGTATCATAGATACATCTTGAGCTGGGCTTGTTTCCTACAGAACTGGAGCTGCTGAATCATTTTATTTGGGCTTGGTCACACTGGGACATGTCATCTGGGCATAATTATAAACTTTATAATGCCTATGGTATAGAAATTTAAAGAGTCAATTTTGTACATTGTTATATTAAAAAGTGTTAAACTAACAATGTATAATTATGTATTTTACAAAAAAAGTGTGACAGATGTAATTTCCTCTTTACTACAAATTCCATAACTTAACATGTAAATTACTTTGCAAATGCACAACATAAAAGCAGGTTTACATTCAAATATATTGAACTCTAAACAAAGAAATGAGGGCCAAATATCAAAAGGGATGTGCGTTTTGCAAGGGCAGCTGCAGGGATGGATCCCTAAGTTCTGCCTTGAGGAAAAGTTGTGCTGCGAGTGAAATCTAAAACGGGTGCTGTGGGAGAAACCAACCTTCCACTTTTTTTTTTTTTTTTTTTTTTTTTTGGTGAAGAAGCAAGTTCACCGACAACTGTGAAATTCCAAAAATATGTTTTCCACAAATCACAATGTTGGGAAACATTTTTTGCATGTGTTTGACTTACCTACCCAACTAATTTGAAAGCCAGGTGAAAAGCTGCCCAGACGGGACACAACAGGGCAAAACATCTTGAAAACTGTATCACAGCCTCTATATATTAAAAATCACTGTCATAGGTCTATCACTGTCTATCATACTTCTTTAATCGTGTGGTATAAATTAGACGTTTCTCATAGGTTTAGCGTCCCTATGGACAGGTTTACCTTGGTTTGGAAACATTTTAATGTATTAAATATGAACTGATAATAATTATTTTTAATATGCAGACTATAGTGACGCAGTAATCGCATGGTATCGTTTGTAATACGTTTCACATTGTTTAGTGTCAAACCTTACTTCTATTCTTTTTCTTTTAGTCAGCTATTATTCTAGTCTCCTCTTCAGTAGAGCTGCCCTTTCTGTGCTTTTGAGCCATCGTCTCACCTCGGACGCAAACACACCTGCATCAGTTGAGTTAGTCCGAGTTGTGAGATATTTAAGATATTCACAATGCAAGCAGAGTGGCATAAAAATTGCAAAATTAAAAAAAAGAAAAGGTTTTCCCTACCATTAAAAACGCAAACATTGACTCTATCCTAATAACGCCTGTGTCACCTGTGTAATAATAAAGCAATCGTGGCTGATAAATAAGGGACAAGTGCATTTTTGTTAAACAGTCTACTGTTATACTCTGGATGAAAACACAAGGCTTTTACTGTCATTTAGAACCAACATCTTTTCTGAATACTTATTGTTTGGTCAGATTCTATAACAAATCTGAAATATCAAATATTATACTGTAGAAGGATGCAAACCTCCCAACTGCAAATCACTAAACATCCCATTGCATTGTACAGAATCTCACAATTGAGTTCAGAGAGATGTTAAATACCTGAATGATGTCAACAGGCTTGTCTGTGCTCTCCTTGAAGAGTAACATGGTGGGAGCATATGTGTTGATCTTGTACTGCTGGAGCAAAGCCTCGGTCTCAACCAGACCCTGGTCGACGTATCCAAATCGGACATAATCTTTATAGGCAAAAGCCGTCAGCTGTGTGAGGGAGAGAATCATTATTGGAGGGGACATGGAGTTTGAATTGTTCCTCAATATGTGATGCTTAAATCTGCACGTAAAACAAGCACACAGTACATTGTTAGAGAATCTTCTTTACAACGTCAAAGTTCTAGAATGGTAAAGCAGCTTGCATTAGACATGTTTCATTTCAAAGGAAGGGCCGCTCACCTCATATAAAAGAGGTACAACAGGCACTTGGTCAAACAGCAGCACGTGTGGTTTGTTTTCTTCATGCCAGCTATTCAAGAACTGCATGTAGTTCTGATCCGTGACCTGAGAGCAAGAAGCAAAAGAGTGTTAGGCCAAAAATATCAACTGCAATTTAAAAACGAAAATATGCAGCGCCGAGTCTCCAAGACTCATCATCAAACATTCAGGATCTGAGGAGCAGAATGACTGGCAGCCTTTGTGCCAGTCTCCATGTATCACTGAATGGGCAACCAAGACCCCTCACACTTGCAATTTAAGCGTCCCAGGGCCGCCTTTCCTCACATGTGAATGCTCCAAAAAAGAAACGGCAGCCCAGGGCTGCTCTAGATGTAGGTCCTGTTTGGATGTGACCCACCAAACTTGTGATTCTTTTCTGTGCTCAACGCCAGCATCTCACGACGACCTGGCTGGAGAACGCTGCAGCTCGATTCTACAACAGCCACCTGGATGATGAAGACTAACGCAGAGCTGAACTAACATGAACTAGGTACATGTTAGTTAGGCTTCTGGGTAGTGTAGTTTTGAAAGCAGTCCATTATTTTTAATAGGAGAATAACAGCTGTAAAGACAGTGTGCGCAGTTGGGCCGATTCAATTAGACTGCACATCCTAAAAGCAACACTTGGGCCGATTAGATCATCCGCTGCCAGTTATAGTTTCTCAAATTTAAGACCACAAACATCTCCCATCTAGTTCACATGCAGACTGTGCCGGGATTCAAGTGAATGATTAATTAGCAACCGAGTCCCAGCACAGCTGTAGATAAAAGCCAATTCCATTACAGTAACATGGAACTACAGCTTTTGTAAATGTGCTTTTGTAAAACGGACTGTCAAAGAGGGTCTGATGGAAATGCATTTCATTAGCTTCTCTGAAGGCATTTCTTTCCAAGTGAATCTCTCATTATTTTGATCACCTTGCATACTTGTGTCAAATCACAGAGCCGTCCTGGTTGTCAATGGTGGCCCAATATCCAACTGACCATGTCCAATACTGGATGTGTATTTCTAGCATGGTATAATCTACATACCTTCTCCACAAGTCTTGCTGGAAGCAGGTTCTCCACAAACTGCCGCAGATGCTCCCTCACTACAGCATAATGAAAAAACGTAACTTTCCCATTAATGAGTCCAAGTATAGAGGGTGTGCGGTGTGCTCCGAGGTGGTTCGCCAGGCGACGTTCATATCCCACATCCACTACACCAATCCCCATGCCTGCAAGTGGGAAGCACAGCACATAAGAACACAAGAAAGGTTACAAGCAGCTTCTTGAAGGATCCCAGGGTGTTAGCTTCAACAACATTACTGGGGAGTTGGTTCCAGACCCTCACAATTCTCTGTGTAAAAAAGTGCCTCCTATTTTCTGTTCTGAATGCCCCTTTATCTAATCTCCATTTGTGACCCCTGGTCCTTGTTTCTTTTTTCAGGTCAAAAAAGTCCCCTGGGTCGACATTGTCTATACCTTTTAAGATTTTGAATGCTTGAATCAGATCACCGTGTAGTCTTCTTTGTTCAAGACTGAATAGATTCAATTCTTTTAGCCTGTCTGCATACGACATCTTGTTGGCCTTTTTTATAGCTTCCCCACATTGTCTAGATGAAGACATTTATGAGTCAACATAAACTCCTAGGTCTTTTTCATAGATCCCTTCTTCAATTTCAGTATCTCCCATATGATATTTATAATGCATATTTTTATTGCCTGCGTGCAGTACCTTACATTTTTCTCTATTAAATTTCATTTGCCATGTGTCTGCCCAGTTCTGAATGCTGTCTCGATCATTTTGAATGACCTTTGCTGCTGCAACAGTGTTTGCCACTCCTCCTATTTTTGTGTCGTCTGCAAATTTAACAAGTTTGCCTTCTATACCAGAATCTAAATCATGAGCACAGCAAGTAGCTTACACATCTACAGTTCTACTCCTTACCTGTGCAATCATTCAGAGAAGTCTATTATTATTACTGTGTCATTTGTTTATTCTCTAGACTTGGTGTTTTGTTAATTATTGTTGCTAAATGTGTAACACAAGTGTCAAAGTGTATTAAGAACCAGCATCATCTACTAGAAAGCTGCTGTGTATCGCCCGTGACATAAAGGGAAGCTTGATTTATTATGAGTATAACCCTAACCCTAGATAATCCTACTCTCAACTACTGAAGAACGTTCTCACCCAGTCGCATCACAGCTCCAGATACATGTGAAACTCTAGTGTTAGACATGTACAGTCAGCTCTCTCTACCCCATTGACGGGATCCAAGCAGGGGTCATGAAACTCTACACAATACATGAAAAAGGAGCAGCTCTTGCTCCTCCAGCCACAGTTCTTATTGTAAATGTCGTTCAGTGTAAGAAGCAGCACTTACCCAGGGCTTCCAGCTCCTGTACAACCTCTTTCCACACAGGCTCAATGTGAATGCAGCTGAAACACCAGTCCGAGGTAATCTTAATAAGGTACGGCCTTTTAAAACTGTCGGGGACAATGTCGTTCATATACTGAGAGAAATGCAACATGTACTTAGTGTCTGCAAAGTCTCTGCTCCCTTTGTTGAACTGGTAATGAAAGAAAGATTCATCGAAGTAGAAGCTGTCGTGGAAGTGTTGAAACTGCTGCCGCTGCTGCTGTGCATAGCCTTGGTTTCCAGCCGTTTCTCCGTACCGGTCATAGTTAGCTCTCTTCTCTTCATTCGACAGAAGCTGTTTCAAAATGTAAAATAAATACATAAATGTTGATGTTGCATCAGAATAAATATCAGCATTTCAAGGAGTTATTTTAAATAATACCAATTTTAAACATTAATATTCCTGTTGAAATTTCGATGAACTTTTATACTTTGTATATGACATTAATGAATTTCTAGTACTGTACATTAAAACAAAATGTGTACTGTAAAATGTAATGGATACTATCAACTTCCTAGTATTTCAGGTTGTCTGTGTTTTAAATCCTATTGTAGTTTGTTTGTATATTCTGCTTAGATCATTATTTGCCATGCTTACTATCTATTGTAGCAAAACATGCTCTGAACAGACCTCAAGGCTGATTTTCTAAAGGGACGTGGGGAAGCACAGCAGTGTTGCAATGAAGGGGGGGAAGCACAGCAGTGTTGCAATGAAGGAGAAGCATAGCAGTGTTGCAATGAAGGGGGGAGCACAGCAGTGTTGCAATGAAGGAGAAGCATAGCAGTGTTGCAATGAAGGGGGAAGCACAGCAGTGTTGCAATGAAGGGGGAAGCACAGCAGTGTTGCAATGAAGGGGGAAACACAGCAGTGTTGCAATGAAGGAGGGAAGCACAGCAGTGTTGCAATGAAGGGGGAGAAGCACAGCAGGGTTGCAATGAAGGGGGAGAAGCACAGCAGGGTTGCAATGAAGGGGAGAGCACAGCAGTGTTGCAATGAAGGGGGGGAAGCACAGCAGTGTTGCAATGAAGGGGGGGAAGCACAGCAGTGTTGCAATGAAGGGGGAAGCACAGCAGTGTTGCAATGAAGGGGGGGAAGCACAGCAGTGTTGCAATGAAGGAGGGAAGCACAGCAGTGTTGCAATGAAGGAGAAGCACAGCAGGGTTGCAATGAAGGGGGAAGCACAGCAGGGTTGCAATGAAGGGGGAAGCACAGCAGGGTTGCAATGAAGGAGAAGCACAGCAGGGTTGCAATGAAGGAGGGAAGCACAGCAGGGTTGCAATGAAGGGGGGGGGAAGCACAGCAGTGTTGCAATGAAGGGGGAGAAGCACAGCAGGGTTGCAATGAAGGGGGGGAGCACAGCAGTGTTGCAATGAAGGGGGGAAGCACAGCAGTGTTGCAATGAAGGGGGGGAAGCACAGCAGTGTTGCAATGAAGGGGGAGAAGCACAGCAGGGTTGCAATGAAGGGGGAGAAGCACAGCAGGGTTGCAATGAAGGGGGGAGCACAGCAGTGTTGCAATGAAGGGGGGGAAGCACAGCAGTGTTGCAATGAAGGGGGAAGCACAGCAGTGTTGCAATGAAGGGGGGAAGCACAGCAGTGTTGCAATGAAGGAGGGAAGCACAGCAGTGTTGCAATGAAGGGGAGAAGCACAGCAGGGTTGCAATGAAGGGGAAGCACAGCAGGGTTGCAATGAAGGGGGAAGCACAGCAGGGTTGCAATGAAGGGGGGGAGCACAGCAGTGTTGCAATGAAGGGGGAAGCACAGCAGTGTTGCAATGAAGGAGAAGCACAGCAGTGTTGCAATGAAGGAGAAGCACAGCAGTGTTGCAATGAAGGGGGAAGCACAGCAGTGCTGCAATGAAGGAGGGGAAGCACAGCAGTGCTGCAATGAAGGAGGGGAAGCACAGCAGTGCTGCAATGAAGGAGGGGAAGCACAGCAGGGTTGCAATGAAGGGGGAAGCACAGCAGGGTTGCAGTGAAGGGGGAAGCACAGCAGGGTTGCAATGAAGGAGGGGAAGCACAGCAGGGTTGCAATGAAGGAGGGGAAGCACAGCAGTGTTGTAATGAAGTGGGGGAGAAGCATAGTAGCGTTGCAGTGGGCACTGAAGCCTGGGAACACCTAGTTTCAGAAACAGCAGCTCCAATGAGTCTTTTCAGAAGCGTTTGTTTGTTTTGCTGGAATAGTTATTAATCAAGGCAATGACCTAAACAGAAACCATAGATAATTATATAGAACACACAGAAAATGATATTGAACAAGTAAAAAAATATTAGCAACCTGTAGATGATATTAATATGTGTATGTGGGTAAAGCATTGGGACAGATGGCAACAGGTTCTGTACAACATTCATAGTTTACCTCATAAGATTTAGTAATTTTAATAAACATATCCTCTGCTCCAGGGCTTTTGTTCTTATCTGGATGCCTGAGGGGGTGGAAAAAACAACTATAAATATAAAATAGACAAGTTCAGATGTATAGGAATCTACAATCTATTATAAACAACTATAAATATAAAATAGACAAATCCATCAGATATGAATCTAAAATCTAAACAACTATAAATATAAAATAGACAAGTTCATCAGATATATATTAATCTAAAATCTATTATTTTACTTTTTATTGTGGCAAAATGGTTAAAGGATTAAGTAGTTAAGATATTGGCAAGAAATTCCAAACCAAGTGGTGTACTTGCAAACTATTTGAGAGTTACTAAGTGATCTATTGTTCATAATTTATGAATCCCTACATATGTATTTTTTTGTTTCAAGTATGTATTAGAAATCTGGAACTGCAGCCATTTGACTGCTATCAGTATTCCACTTAAACAAGAGAAGAACTGTGTATTGGCCAGTGAAATAAGAGTAAAGTACCAGCTATTCCCAAAGAAAGTACCAGTTGCCAGCACTAGCCTTGGCTAGATAAGCCATGTCTTAATGCTCATGAGCACCACCGCCATCTACTGAACACCTACTGTGTACTGACAAACACAAATGGAAGCTCAGTTTACAGTTGCTGTACACTAGATGGTGCTGGAGCTTCCTAACAAAGATACCTGGGCTGATCTAACTGGTGCTACATGTCTATGGCTGGTAAGTAGAACAAAAGCAGCTTCTGAACTCAGACCAAAGCACCTTAAAACACAGACTCCACTTAAATTAAACACACATTATTTTAGTAATTGCAATACAAACTCAGAATGATTGCAAATATTAAAACTAAAAATAGAAGCTATATCTCCTTAATTACGCATCTTTTCCTCCACAGAAAAGCATCTCCTAACCATTTGTTCAAGCCTGGGTACCAGCCTGCACCTTCCAGCCAAAGCTACCTGCCTACTGAACATATGCAGAGCAATGAGAGGATCTCAACAAAACGCATGGTAAAGTGGAGAGTGTAGAAACAGAACCAGCCTGCTGTGGTTTGCAGTCCCTGGCCACAGCTGCTTAACTGGCTAAAACTTTTAGTAGTGGTGGCAAATGCATCATGAAATAAATGTTGGTTGGTCCCATAAGGCTCGGAGAACCAAACGACAAAGTACACAAGGCTTCTGATCAATTACCTTATTTGGCCATCTGGTCAACAAATAATCAACTGGATATTGTTCTCCAGCAAAACCATATCCACACTGAAAAGTGTAGACTGTGCAGGTAAGTCTACTAAAAGCATGTATCTTAAGCCCCTTTCACACTGGCATGCTGTACCCGGTTCAGGACCCGGTGTCATGCGGGTCGGCTATGTGATTTCACACTGCTTTTGATAAAGCAGGGTTGACCTGGGTGACAAGACACAAGTACACAATGAGCGTATCAATGCCCCGGAAGCAGCTTGTTACGGACGCTTCCATCCAAGCTTCTCTGGATTGAACCGTCGGCCCAAATGTTGTTTAGAGTAAATGTTTCTTCATCTCTGCCGCAATCTGGCTCATGGTGTGTCTCAAATCAACACAAAATATGGCTAAACCGAATAAACAGAACTGTTCCTTGCAGAAGTGAAACCTTCACCCAGGTGTGGATGTTTGTTATTTCATCGGCTCACGAACGGCCGTCAAGCATTTTGTCTAGCTCAACCTGGGTTAAAGCGTGTCGACCCACATCCCGAGGTGGGTCGCTGGGACTCGGGTACGACCCAGGTACGTGGTTTCACATGACCCGGGATTGCGACCTGGGTAGGAGTGCCAGTGTGAGAGGCTTTACCATACCCAGACTGGCTGTAATCATGAATGCAACAGCACGGGAGCGCACTGGTGTGCAGCGCAGTCAAAACATATTTTAGGCTTAGAGAAATATTCAAATATACCCCACCCCCGACACCAAACAGTTTACAAATTAGCAGCGCAACAAGTTAACAGAAAAGAGCAAAGTTCTTACCATTCTCGAGCGAGTTTCTTGTAAACCTTCTTAACTTCAGCTTGAGTGGCACTCTTTCCGACTCCTAACACTGTATACGGGTCAAACTCGCCAGCAGCAAGCGAGGCAGGGCAGCAGGACACCAGCAGGAAAATCGACACAACAACTTGCAATGTTGAAAACACAAGTCTTAATCTTGTCATTTTCATTCGCCTAAAAAATATGTTATTTAATCAATGTCAAACATTTCTTAATAAGCACAGTTGTTTCCGCTTTCATAATAAATTCTGCGTTGCATTTATTCATAAAACATCATAATTTGAAAGGCCAAGACTGTGTAACTGTTTAATAACGCAGTAGACTCAACACACAGAACAATTCACATGTTCAGTATTGGAATACGCTACCTATGATGTCCCTTCGTCTGCCGTCGTGTTCCTATATAAACTAGGGCTATAGGGTTCTGCTGGGGTCCCTATAGTATTAATACGTGAGAATGAAGCTTTGCAAGCTTACGGGTTTTGCTGTCTCCTCCAACAATGGAGACTTTTTCTGCACCTGAAAATAAAACAGTGTTTTTAACTGAAAAAAGACCAACATGTATTTACTAAGCTCTAATGTACTATTAAAAAGGTTTAAAGCCATTGGTTTGGCTAACAGTAATTTAATTATTAATAGCAACAAAAACACTGGATTTTTTTTAGCAGAGTATTTAAGAGAGCACATCCTATTAATAAATTTGACTGTCACCCTGATATTGTAGGCTTTGATAATGATAGAGACAAATAAAAATACATTTTGTAGCATTCCAGAAATAGAAATACATACAATTTCCTATCAGCAATCCGATTATATACTCCACAGCTCCAAATCAATAGACGACTGCACCGCTTCCAAGTTCACATAACACGCCTTTTCAGTCGCAGTCCTTTAGGTGTATTTTATTGTAAAATGACTCGCTCTCTCACACCTAGTAAACCACAGTTTAACTCTCCATCCAGATTGCACTGCAAATTTTGAGCAAGTGCTTCCGGTCACCCAACGTAATAGCATCATTTACGAGAGGCGTGGCTTCAATGAAAACAAGGAAGGAACTCACAAAATGTAACCTGCGCTGTATCGTTTTCAGGGACGCATCGTGAGTTAGAACTGATTAAAGGCATTTCAAACGAAACTAAGTATGTGTCAGTGCTCGGCCAACCACAAAAGCAGGTTCTAACAAATGACAAGTAAGCAAGGGAGATCACATACGGAACTGGTTTGGTAAGCACTGCTATTACACTGTTACGTTACATTCAGTTTCAATGCGCAGTAAATTAATACACTAGTTCTAAACTTAGAACACCGGTAACTTTACATTCTACGGGTATTTTACTACACATTACATACATGTGCGTTCAGGGTCCTAAAATTGATTGTGTGTATCATGTGTTTAGTGTTAGAACAGTGAATTCCATGTGTATGTACATCTTCAGTGTTACTGACACCGCCTGACTGGGACTGACTGCTGTGTTGAATCGTCGCTGGTTTACACAGGTATGGCGTTTGTGTAGTATTGTAACTGTATCGATTATCAGCTCAGGCGGATAATGTATATCGGTTGTTGTTAGGAGTGTCTTACTCAGTTATTCAGTTAACAAACGAATCTGTGTTTTTACCCAGTAAGCGTGTAGTTTAGCACTTCAGTAAAGTACTGCTTGTCTTCTATTATGATTGGTATTTGAAATAACTCGTAGTTTGTAGTGTTTGTTACCTGTGATATTCAAACACTCGTTGTGAACACTTCAGAGGGCTCTTCAGGAGTAAGTGGAAATGTAAGGTAATGGGGGTTCTTGTTTACATTTGCATTTGAATTTCAATACAATTCAAAGTACATTTTATATCACTAATTACATTGTGCTTAACACAAAAGTCTTTTGCTTCCAAAGTAGGTATTAGGCTTGTCAAAGAGGCAGGCAAACACATTTGACACAACTGTACACCTTTGCTCACCTTCCTTTGTTAGGCAGGACTGATATATGTTTTTAGAATTAAGAAATCCAGGTAGAGCGAAAGGAAGACATGGTTGTGTTAATACTGTATCTCAATCAAAGCATAGTGTAATACTGTATCTCAAAGCATAGTGTAATACTGTATCTCAAAGCATAGTGTAATACTGTATCTCAAAGCATAGTGTAATACTGTATCTCAAAGCATAGTGTAATACTGTATCTCAAAGCATAATGTAATACTGTATCTCAATCAAAGCATATTGTTAGCCTAAACCACTTCTGTTCTTAGTGTTGTATAGGCCACCAATACAGAAGCAAAACATGAATTTAAAAATGGGCATAGTTTTTTTAACCAGCAGGGATGGAAATAAGACTCCCATTGCACAGTAGTTAGGTCCATTCCTGGCTTTATTACTGTGAGTTTAATAAGACACATCTGGGCTTCTTACCTATACACTGGAGCTAATCAAGCTAGTGTTAAAATCCGGAATGGGTGAAACTGTTATGCAATAAGAGTCTTATTTCCATCCATGACCAATATCATTGTACAGGTAACAACTGTCTGAAATATGAAAACCCTTTTAGACAGTCCTGAAGGGAGGAGCGTTCATTATGAAAATCCAATTGTATAAATTTCACTTCTCCATAGGTTTGGTGTGAATCTCACTACCTCACCAGCAGCATTAGTCTAGTCAGTTTCACTTCATTTTAATGTGTTGCAATAGCTACTCTGAAACTGCAACACACTATAAATACCTGGCTATAAGTTGCGGTGTGTAGACACATCTCTGATACAGGGTGCTGACTTAAAGATGTACTTTATACAATCAACATTTTCCGAATACAGTATTTATTTCTTTACATGTTTAATATATCGTACTAATCTTTGAGCTGTATTATTCTCTAATTATAATAACAAATCCAGCAAAAATGCTTCTGAAGAGTTCTTAAGACTGATTGTGAGGATGTGACTGTGGGGAAGCATATTAGCGTCGCACAGACTTCAGTGAACCATGCTGCACATTTGAAACAGACTTTAAAGTTATAAGTGTATAAGGATGTTAACAGTGAAAAGAGAAATGACAGGTAGTTATTGAAACAGTGTAGCAGCGTGTGGGGATGGGTAATGCTGTATTTGTGGAACCCTGCAGGTAGTTATTGAAACAGTGTAGCAGCGTGTGGGGATGGGTAATGCTGTATTTGTGGAACCCTGCAGGTAGCTATTGAAACAGTGTAGCAGCGTGTGGGGATGGGTAATGCTGTATTTGTGGAACCCTGCAGGTAGCTATTGAAACAGTGTAGCAGCGTGTGGGGATGGGTAATGCTGTATTTGTGGAACCCTGCAGGTAGTTATTGAAACAGTGTAGCAGCGTGTGGGGATGGGTAATGCTGTATTTGTGGAACCCTGCAGGTAGTTATTGAAACAGTGTAGCAGCGTGTGGGGATGGGTAATGCTGTATTTGTGGAACCCTGCAGGTAGTTATTGAAACAGTGTAGCAGCGTGTGGGGATGGGTAATGCTGTATTTGTGGAACCCTGCAGGTAGTTATTGAAACAGTGTAGCAGCGTGTGGGGATGGGTAATGCTGTATTTGTGGAACCCTGCAGGTAGTTATTGAAACAGTGTAGCAGCGTGTGGGGATGGGTAATGCTGTATTTGTGGAACCCTGCAGGTAGTTATTGAAACAGTGTAGCAGCGTGTGGGGATGGGTAATGCTGTATTTGTGGAACCCTGCAGGTAGTTATTGAAACAGTGTAGCAGCGTGTGGGGATGGGTAATGCTGTATTTGTGGAACCCTGCTGCTTCCTCTTTAAGCTTAATGACTTCTGTCTTTTATACAATGTTGTACAAACAACATGGGCAAGAGCCCCATTGTGATCATATGAAAGGTTATGAAGGAAAGTAAATCAAATCCTATAGTGTTCGGAGATTGTTAATACAGGTTCCGCACATGTCATATTTCAGCCAAATAGTGTCCATATGTCTGCAGGAGAATGCCCTTAGACCGTGTTTGTATATCACAGTTCATCTAATGCACAGTGTCAACCCTTAACAAATCTAATATTAGAATTACATTGATTAAAATGGCAAAAACAATCTCTTCACGTTATTTTATAAACAATCATCCTATCCCATGTCATTATCCAGTTGTAAACTATAGTCCCCATGCTAGAGACCATTCACAAGTCACCAGGTAAACCTGCCTTTTTAAGCCTATATGCACTTGCATGGGTTCAGTTAAAACTCCAGGAGACTGATTGTGGGAAAATACTACGAGGGACTGTTTGGCCAGCACTGATAATGTTGTCACATTCTGAGATGTTCACCCAGAGTCATTTGTCTGGATGTTCTGAGCTGGCATGGAACAACCCTTCACATTTCTGATCAACAAATATACTGATGCATTAGCATGCAGATTTATATAGGAAAACAAATAAACCTATTATATACTAATGCATTAGCATGCAGATTTATATAGGAAAACAAATAAACCAATTTTCATAGTGGACTTTTTTCTTCCTTTATTCTACAATAGAAATTTTTTCTAGGGTCATAATGGATGCCAGACACAAGAAAATTCTGCAAAGCAGCCGCTCCATGCTGGTGCATGAATTGGATCCATCTCAGCTGTACGACGGACTGATTTCCAGAGGAATTTTCAGTCAAGACATGATTGATGAAATAAAGGTAGACTCTCACATTTGATCTGTCTATGGGCCTGATTCGATCTTACATTGTGGCTTCATGGCCAGCTATACAATCCTGTTGTAAGGTTTTATTCAATCAAAGCTTCAATTCAGCCGGAGCTGTGGAGCTGCGCTCCGGTAAAGATTTCCACACCTTCACTTCAGCCTGTGAAAACAATACAAAATACCACTTTACTACAAATAATTATGAACATAACATCATTATTAGTAGTTTATTTTCATGGCAATTAGTGTCTCTTCTTATCTGAATGTGTATGTCCGTCCTTCCTTTCCCTGGTTGTTGCTTGTGCTCTGTGTGTGTGTGTGTGCGTGTATCATGTGCAACTGTAAACGAGTTAACTGCTGTGTAAACTTGACACAATGTATTTGCTTTGTTTCCGTGATTGAAATTAGTCACTACTATCGGCAGACCTGAAACAACATATCGGTTTGGTTGCCTGAGAATGTACGAGCTTAACTAGTTTGAAACAATATAACGAATTGAAGTACTTGACTGAATGGCCTGAGAAACGATTTAGTATACGGTCGGCACTGGTTTATGGAAACCTTTTTATTTTCTTTATAGTAATTTGTGAATCTAAAACTGAGAATGTAACGCCTGCATTTTTGTAGCACTGCAATTTTCTTAATGTGCTGGGAATCGGAGACCTTCTCTGTGGAAGTCCAGGGTTGCACTTGTAAATAAGGTTGAGTTGGAGTTTTACGTGTAAGAAATGCTTTTAAAACCAAACTGCTTTGGCTTAAAATTAAATAAATGTAATTGCTTTAGATTATCCTGTTTTTTATTTATTTATTTTTTAGATGTGCTTGGGGCGTGGGGGATTCTCAGTGGTTGGGCTCTGGGAAATATTCCATGAGAATTTAAGCCCTGAATACAGATCTAGGTCCCAAGCGACTCAGCTAGTGAAAGCACTGTCACTGGCCTTGGGACTCCCGTGGAGTTAAGCCCGGGACAGACAGGCGAGGCACGCAAGGCATTTTGCTGCATGTATCGCTGCTATTGTTTTCACATGGTGTTGCACAGATCAACGCGGGACGGTACCGCTAATCCCGCTGAGCAGTGCCGCTTAAATCGAATCCAGAGTGATTTTTTTGGGGGTATCGCCGGTGGATTAACCAATCACAGCCAACACGTGCTTGCCAGGAAAACTCATGAATGAAACTGTTGTCTGAAGTATTTGGTCCCTCCCATATTTCATACAAGGACAGGCAGCGATACAGGCAGCAAAGTGCCTCATGTGCCGAGCTGTGCCTGTCTGTCCCTGTAGCCAATTTGATACTGTTATCACTTTCTGCCTTTTTTATTATTTCTGTAGTTCATTACTATTTTTACGAAGTAACTGGCTGTAAAATGATATATTTTCTAACACTTTAGTAGTACACCTGCATATAGATGACAGAAAAACAAGTTTGATAAACAGTAGATTATATGTGGGGCATTACAGCTATGGCCAAAAGTTTTGCATCACACCCTATAGAATTCAGAATGTTACATTACCATATTGAATTCCATATCGCTTTTTAGTTTTCCAAAAATTGAAAAATGTTACATTTTTTAAAAAAAGAGCAGCTCCCATGCTACCTGTGTGTGATTGGAGCAGGATTATTTAGTATGACCTGCCCAATCAATACCTTTGCTCACAGAATATCCAGTAAGACACCCTACAAAAAACCTAGTAACTTCTGGTACATGCAGAAGTACCCCAGCATTATACATTAACTAGGAATGGTAACACCTTGGTTATTCAGCTTCTTTTTTCAGTACAACTTTGTGGGATATTTGTTCATTGAATACGTTAAAACCACTAGTTTCTTTCTGCAATAGAGACTGCCAAGTGCAGCTGCATTTGCAACTAAGCAAGTAAGTAAGTAAGTGAGGGTGCTGTGTTTTTAAAGGGGGGGTGTTGCTGTTGTTGTTTTTCTGTGTTCAGGGTGCAGGACCTCGCAGAGATCAGGCCAGGCAGCTTGTGATAGACCTGGAGACTCGTGGAAGACAGGCTTTCCCTGCCTTTCTGGAGTGCCTTGTGGAAACAGACCAGAGCCATGTGGCAGACCTCCTGAGCGCTGGCCTTGGGATTCAGCCACCTCGTTCCCTTCCCATTCAACCCATCCCAATGCCCATCCCAATACCCATCCCTCACAATGATGGAACACAGCGTGAGTATGATGCCCTTCGTTCCCTTCCCATCCCAATACCCAATCCAATACCCAATCCCAATCCAATCATATCCCAATACACATCCCAATACACATCCCAATACCCAATGCCAACCCTATACCCATCCCAATACCAACCCTATACCCATCCCAATACCCATCCCAATACCCAATCCCAGTCCAATCCCAATACCCAATCCCAACACCCATCCCTCACAATAATGGAACACAGCGTGAGTATGATCCTGCAGGTTACATATGGGAATTACTGGATTGTATCTAGTGTCCCCCCCCCCACACACACACACATTTGGAAGCAAAGTTTCTTTTGACCCAGGGTGCTGACATTTTTACTGTAAATGAAAATATGAAACTAGCAGATGAAACTATCCATCTCTATCCATTTTTAAGGACAATAACATGTTAGATAATAAAATGCTAATTTATAATATGTAAGTGCAAATAAAAGTGAGTTAAATGGTGTGATTTTATTTTGCAGAAAAGGAAATGGACAAACCAGACAGAGGATACATATCTAGAAAGGGCAGGCATGATCACCCCATTCCATGTGAGTCCATTACACACCACATGCCTTTTACACTGCATGCTTATTAAAAACAAAATCTGTTGCTGTGCTTGTATCATTATTATTAGAATTCCAGTGTCAGGATTATTGCCCACATTGCCAAACAGATAACACAGCAATAAGCACCCATGATGTCACGCGGAACACACAGCTTTGGTTTTGTTTTCTAATCGGCAGGTCCGATTCCAAACATGAGTGCATTAGAGTTGACATCTTGAAAAGAGCTTTGAAACAGACTTCAGTCTATTACATGTAAAAAGTTGTTAGGATGTTAACAACGAAAAGAAAAATGACAAGTACATCATTTAAACAGTTGTAACAACACATGGGGACGTATAACGCTATATTTTAAGAAACCTTGCTACTTCCTTTTAAAAATACAGAACATTTCTGATCAAGAAAATCTATGCAAGAAGTGACAGGGCTCTGTTTGTTTTAGGTTCTGAAGGAGATGAGCCGCCTTCTATTCCCAGAATAAGGAGAGACAGTCTTCAGGTACAGACCTTTAATCTTGGATGTCAAATGGGGAAAACTTTTATTGTTCTGTTAAATAAGCATAGCTTGATTTGAAAATAGATTTATACTAAAAAAAACTTTACAATGCTAATGCCTAATTTACCAAATTCCATAGTTCAGTCTTCTGTGAACTTGTATCATAAAGTAAACTGGTTGACAGCCCACTTAATTTCCATTCCCCACAAGCAGTGATAAGCTCCTCCCCTTAAAACCTAATTGTGAAAACACAATGAGCCAAATAGACACTACCTGCAGCAGCTGAAGGTTACATTGCATCTTCAAGCTCTAGTAAAACCCCAACAGCAAAAAGCAGTATAAAAGGTGGTTTGGCTTTTTCCTGAATGTTGTTTTTGAGTATGCAAGCCAAGCCAGTCCAAATAGAACTCCTATTACTGATCTCGATAGCAGGTTAGTTAGATCAGAGAGCTGCCAGTATATACAGTATGTGACCACGAGAGGAAGCTTCAGATCCGACTACGTTGAGTTTGTTTGGTTCTATTCCTTACCCTCGACATGTTCAAAAATAACAAACTTCTTTTTTTTGGTTTCAGCTGTCTTACACAGTCATTCTGCATTGCTAGTCAATTGACAGTATTTGGGCTACCATTGTACTTGTGGGACAGATTTCTAATTAATATTCAAAGGGAAGACAATTATCTCATCAGGGATACCATTATATTTAGTGAGCAAAAGGTCTGGAGAGAAAAAACTGTGCAACAAAAGCCCCACCCATGATGTGAAACATTTAGAGGCACAGTGCACTTGTGAGATCATTCCAGTTGTTTGCATGTGGTTCGAGAGGAAATGAATCGCTCTGTTACAAAATCCACCACACTGCTAAGCAGATGCAGAGCTTGATCTAAGGAAACATTTGCTGATACCAGCTGTAAATACAGGTTCAAACTTACTTTATTTTCTAAACATTGTACTTGTTATCTAAACACAACACTAGGAACATTCATAGTGCTGTGGTTATTTTCCACATAAGGACAGTCGTAATATTCAGCTATCATCCTTTGTGGAATAACTACAGGACTATGAAAGTCTACAGGACTCTATGAATGACTACAGGACATGCATGACTACAGGACTCTATGAATGACTACAGGACTCTGCATGACTACAGGACTTATGAATGACTACAGGACTCTATGAATGACTACAGGACTCTATGCATGACTACAGGACTATGAATGTTCTCACACTAATGGTCAGGTCTCCCTGGGGGTCTCAAAATCCCTTATTGGGATCAATAAGCTACTAATAACCAAACAAGCAAGATGGGCCGAATGGTCTTCTTTCATTTGTTACCTTTCTTATGTCCTTATGTTCTAAAACAACATGACAAGCAGCCCCACTTTACTATATGACAGCAGAGCAATGCAGCAGGTTTTTAAAATGAAGTAGACATTGCATGTAAACATTATCAGACTAAGAATACTAAAGTATAACTCTTTGATATTGCATGTAAACATTATCAGACTAAGAATACTACAGTATAACACTTTGATGTGTTATTCACGTAGATGCAATAAAATCTGAATTGATATATTTTTCATTTCATTGTAAATGACTCTTCAGTAGGGGGTCATGCCAGAGCAAAGTATCTCTCTCCCTCTCACATCTCTCTCTTGCTCTTCCTCTTTGTCTCTCTCCCTCTCTCTATTTATTTCTTTATTTTTTTTGCAGATGTACAGAATGGATGCAAGGCCTTGCGGTCAATGCCTGATTGTTAATAACGTGGAATTTCATCCAAACAGTAACCTGAAGAACCGCACAGGATCTGACATTGATTGTGCCAGACTTGAGAAACGGTTCAAGTCATTTCACTTCATTGTTGAGGTGAAGAGAAACCTCACATCGCAGGTAGAGGAATTCACCTGGATTGATTTTGCATCCCGCACTTATGCTCCCAACAGTATACACTCTGCTATTTAAAATAAAAAGGGACATATTACTTAGTTGTTTGGTTCTGGCTTTGTCATTGGCAGGTGTTTCTCTCCATCCAAAGAATAGGACTTAATTAAGTCTGTAGCAAACGCTTTTTAAAGGGGTTGCCAGTGATCATTTGGCTTGCACATTTTTAAAGGGGCGGCCAGTGATAATTTGGCTTGCACATTTTTAAAGGGGCGGCCAGTGATAATTTGACTTGCTTGTTCTTCGTCCCAGTGGCCTTACCTATATAAACTTGACTTCTAATTTGCAATGTCGACCCAGGGGACTTTTTTGACCTGAAAAAAGAAACAAAGACCAGGGGTCACAAATGGAGATTAGATAAAGGGGCATTCAGAACAGAAAATAGGAGGCACTTTTTTACACAGAGAATTGTGAGGGTCTGGAACCAACTCCCCAGTAATGTTGTTGAAGCTGACACCCTGGGATCCTTCAAGAAGCTGCTTGATGAGATTCTGGGATCAATAAGCTACTAACAACCAAACGAGCAAGATGGGCCGAATGGCCTCCTCTCGTTTGTAAACTTTCTTATGTTCTTATGTTCTTAAGTGTGTTTACAAGCCCAGTGATGGCCAAACAGGGAATTCAGCTTGCCTTGACTTTGGAAAAGAAACAGAGAAACCACAGAAGGGAGCTAATATATACAAAATAACTGGTCACTTTATGAAATTTCACTCAAATATTTTTTGAAAATATGGTTAACAGAAGCAAAGTATATCTGTAAACTTTACCATTGAAATAGAACAAAAACTAAGAAAACTTTTTTTTTTATATGGTCACATATAAAAGTAATAAGAAATCCACCTTGACATTATTTTAAGAGAACTTTGCACATCTCTAGTTTTTAGGAACCATGTCTATAATGTTGCTTTGGTGTCATCCTGTAAATACTCTTAACCTTTCTCCCAATATAGGCAATAAGACGAGAGCTGTATGCCTTGTCACAGAAAGACCACACCGCCTTCGACTGCTGTGTTGTAATAATCCTGTCCCATGGCACAGAGGTTAGCGGGTTGGGATTGAGGTTGGCGTTGGCATTGGGGTTAGGGGGTTGGAGTTAGAATACCTTGTCACAGAAAGACCACACCGCCTTCGACTGCTGTGTTGTAATAATCCTGCAGTTAGAGGGTTGGGGTTGGCATTGGGTTTAGAGGGTTGGGGTTGGCATTGGGTTTAGGGGGTTGGGGTTGGGGTTAGGGGGTTAGGGGGTGGGGGTTGGTGTTGGGGTTAGGGGGTTGGCATTGGGGTTAGGATTAGGGTTGGGGTTGGGGTTAGAATACCTTGTCACAGAAAGACCACACCGCCTTTCACTGCTGTGTTGTAATAATCCTGTCACATGGCACTGAGATAAACTGACAGAATGTTGCTTTTCTCTTATTTGTTGCTGACATACATACATACATGTAAGTTTCATAAATTTTTCCACCATGCACATCCATTCATGATCAGTATTGGGGCGTGACACTCTAATCTAATCTGATTAGATTTTTTAGTAACTGTAATGGCTCCTTTTTCAGGTAGGCAATGAATTACACTTTATGTAAACAATTACACAGTTACTATTTATTACATTTAAAAAAGGCTAAGACATGACGTGGGAATCAGAAAGTGCTTCCACAGTGCAAGACAAACCTTGCATGTCACAGGAACACGCTTTTCACAGCTGGAAAAGGGCACCAGTGGGTTCCATAACTGGATCTCATAAGAATATTTCCAGTTGCAGCCTGACCAAACTGAAAAATATGTTGCTATAAAATGTAAACTGTACCTGAGAAGTAACTATTTATAACTGTAACTAGTTAAAATGTTGTTCAGGTAACTTGTAACTGTAATGGATTACTTTTTCAAACTAACCTCCCCAACACTGTTCAATATGTAGGTCTCAAATGTGCAGTTCAATTATTACATTTTTTTAAAATAAAAAAGCAAATAAACATGTTTTAGTAAACATGATATCTGGTACTACACTAGGTTAAAGAAATCTCTGTTTGCAAGTCATGCTTTAAGACTGTGGTACGCTTCCTGGGTCATTTCATCTGTTCCTGTTAATAACCAATCAGCTGCTTCCCCTGTTGACTGATATCCTTTCAGTCAATAACGTTACCAGAAGACACTGCTGGGGTGAAACTACCCAGGAAGTAAAGCAGTAACAGACCTGCTGGAAGTCAAGGCAAGCACATTCTTTAACCTAGTGTGATACAGAGGTCTGTTTAAAATGAAATCCATGCTTTCTTAACATGCGTCTCTTTGAGAAGTGCCCATTTCAGAGCTGTGTAGCCAATGGAAGTGGAATGGGACATATTGAAGGGATTATTGTGTTATCTACAATCACCTGAATTAAAGGTTTTATCTTCTCATTGTATTGAATTTAGTGACCCGGATTCAAATGATTACTCTCAATTCTGTTCCATAGGTGAACCACAACAGGTTTCCTGGTGCTATCCATGGTGTTGATGGCCCAATAGTTCCAGTTCAGAATATTACCAATTATTTTAATGGACAAAACTGCCCAACACTACAAGGAAAACCCAAGATCTTTTTCATCCAAGCCTGTGGTGGAGGCAAGTACTGTCGGCAAAAAATCATAGAGAAAAATAATTGAGAGAGAAACTTGGTAGGGTCTGAGAAGTTACATTTAACTAATGTATTGTTCTTGTTTAGAACCACTGTGTATGTCTTTGTGACTGTATAAAACTATGAGCTCTATTGAACTCTCACAAATATCTTTCTGTCTAAGCTGGTTCACGACAGTGGAAGCAATAACCTGCACCAGTGGATACATACTACATTTGTTCTACAAAAATACAGTAAACTGCACCTCTACAAAAATACAGTAAACTGTACCTCTGCATAAATACAGTAAACTGCACCTCTGCATAAATACAGTAAACTGCACCTCTGCATAAATACAGTAAACTGCACCTCTGCATAAATACAGTAAACTGCACCTCTGCATAAATACAGTAAACTGCACCTCTACAGAAATACAGTAAACTGCACCTCTACAGAAATACAGTAAACTGCACCACTTGCATGTTTGCATGTATCTGGAGAATCGCTTTTCAAATTGTCATGAAACATTTCATTGCTAATTTCTAATTCTAAACTGCTGTAGACTATTCTGTACAAACTGTTGGTATATGTCATGGCCATACTGCTAGCTGTCATTTAGATTGAACTGCTGTGCCAGGGGATGCATGTTACTAGCATGATTAAAAAGTTTCTAATTGCTGCTGCTTCTTGGTGTCTCAGATACAGGATTAGGGTTAGGGATGTATCTGCAGCTGCTGCTTCTTGGTGTCTCAGATCAGACAGACACAGGGTTAGGGTTAGGGATGTATCTACAGCTGTTTGTTCTTGGTGTCTCAGATCAGACAGACACAGGGTTAGGGTTAGGGATGTATCTACAGCTGTTTGTTCTTAGTGTCTCAGATCAGACAGACACAGGGTTAGGGTTAGGGATGTATCTACAGCTGTTTGTTCTTGGTGTCTCAGAACAGACAGACACAGGGTTAGGGTTAGGGATGTATCTACAGCTGTTTGTTCTTAGTGTCTCAGATCAGACAGACACAGGGTTAGGGTTAGGGATGTATCTACAGCTGTTTGTTCTTGGTGTCTCAGATCAGACAGACACAGGGTTAGAGTTTGGGATGTATCTACAGCTGTTTGTTCTTGGTGTCTCAGATCAGAAAGACATTGGGTTTGAGGTCTCTCCAGATGAGTTTGAGCCAGCGGCCGGTGGCATTGACAATCACACAGACGCCACGCCGATGTCACCCAGGGAGGAGCTTGGGAAAGACTCTGATGAGCCCGATGCCAGAGCAAGCCTGCCTACTCCCAGTGATATCTTAGTGTCGTACTCCACTTTTCCAGGTACAAAAACAGAGTTCATCTCAGATAGAACATAAAAACTAAAATAAATCTGTCACCACTACATAAAAAAATAAAAATCGAGATACAAACCCCATATTAGCAGGACTTTAGAAACTTTGCCTTAAAGTGACTGCCCTAAGTCCTGTGTGACTGTTTCACTGCCTAGGTCATTTCACCTCCAGTTTTACTGGCTGCAAAACATGTCAGTCAAAGGGAAGCAGGCGTTGAAGGACAATTTCATTCTCCAGGTGAAATGACCAAGGAAGTGCAATACTAACTGATAATAAGGTGTACACAGATTTGTGTAATTTTGTGTAGTGCCAGATCCGTTTTAAAATGAAAATACATGTTTTTATAACAAGTGGTTCTTTCAAAACTGCACATAGAACTATGTAGTGAATGGAAGTGCACAGCAGGTAAGATGTGTGGAATGATATTGGCTACAGGCCCTTATAAAAGTGGCACAGTTGAACATTTCCTTATTCTTTCCCTCTCATATCATTTGTAATTTTAAGGGTATGTGTCTTGGCGAGACACACAAGCAGGTTCTTGGTATGTGGAAACTCTAGACAATGTTTTGGAAGAATTTGCTGGATATGAAGACCTGCTTACTTTGCTGACGATGGTAAATATACATATATTTGTTTGTTTGTTTCTTGTTTTTGTTATATCCCACTGTAACAAACAAACACATTTTTTTCCAGTTATTTGAAAACATTTACAGTTCTAGAAAGTGTTTCTTTTTCAATTAGGTTTGTTGACCTGTATGTGAGTTTTACAAGCTTTATTCGTCATCCATAACTTCAAACACTAAATCATCAAGATCTTCTTAAAGCAAGAGGAAGTACTAGAGGTGTAGATTCTGTTACATGGAAAACTTACAACTGAATAATATCATTAAGGAACATCTATATTTAAGAACAAAATAAATGTTTGGAGAAGAGGTTAGGGTTAGAGATGTTTGGAGGAGAAGAGGTTAGGGTTAGAAATGTTTGGAGGAGAAGAGATTAAGGTTAGAAATGTTTGGTGGAGAAGAGACCACTCAGCTTCATCACGGCATGGCCTTCCTTTGCTCCTACTAAGGGATCTTATTAAATAAGACAGAGTGGAATTTTTTCTAGTGTTTAACAAGTTACTAGCTGACCTGTTAGGGCTTCCTACATTCTGTTCAAAACATACTTTTACTCAGCTCCCATGTGTGCCTCTCATCCTACTATCCCATTTAGGATTTTATAAACTCTTACTCGTCTTTTTTTGTAGGCTGAAGAGATTTATTCTTTGAACCTACCCTCATATCTCATGCCTAACCCTAACCCTGTCCTCATATCTCATGCCTAACCCTAACCCTGTCCTCATATCTCATGCCCAACCCTAACCCTGTCCTCATATCTCATGCCCAACCCTAACCCTGTCCTCATATCTCATGCCCAACCCTAACCCTGTCCTCATATCTCATGCCCAACCCTAACCCTGTCCTCATATCTCATGCCCAACCCTAACCCTGTCCTCATATCTCATGCCCAACCCTAACCCTGTCCTCATATCTCATCATAATCCAGCGTTCTAGGGGGTCTATGAAGAGTGCTGCGCAGTCTTGGCAAAGCTTTCCTACATTCGTATTCTACTCAATGAAATCAAGCTTTCTGTTTGCCTTTTTATTTGTATTTCCACAGTGACAAGATAGGGTTAAATTTGACATGCATACAGTGGCTCTCAAAAGTTTTCACCCCCCCTTGGACTTCCACATTTTATTGTGTTACAACATGGAATCAGAATGGATTTAATTAGGAGTTTTTGCCACTGATCAACACAAAAAAGTCCATAATGTCAAAGTGAAAAATAAAATCTACAAATTGTTCTAAATTAATTACAAATATAAAACAGAAAATAATTGATTGCATAAGTATTCACCCCCTTTGCTATGACACACCTAAATAAACTCTGGTGCAACCAATTGTCTTTAGAAGTCACATAATTAGTTGAATGGAGTCCACCTGTGTGCAATTAAGGTGTTTCAAATGATTTCAGGTTAAATACACCCGTCTCTGGGAGGTCCCACAGTTGGTTAGTACATTTCCTAACAAAAACTACATCATGAAGACGAAGGAACATTCAAAGCAAATCCAGAATAAGATTCTTCAAAAGCACCAATCAGGGGTAGGATATAAGAACATTTCCAAGGCATTGAATATCCCCCGGAGCACAGTAAAGTCCATTATTAAGAAATGGAGAGAATATGGCACAACTGTGAATCTGTCTAGAACAGGCCTTCCTCAAAAACTGAGTATCCGGGCGAGAAGGGCACAAGTCAGGGAGGCCACCAAGAGGCCTATGGCAACTCTAAAGGAGTTACAGTCTTCCACTGCTGAGCTGGGAGACACTGTGCATACAGCCACAATAGCCCGGGTGCTTCACAAAACTGGCCTTTATGGGAGAGTGGCAAAAAGAAAGCCATTGTTGAAAAAAACTCACATCAAATCTCATCTAGAGTTTGCCAGAAGGCATGTGGGAGACTCAGAGACCAAGCGGAAGAAGATTCTATGGTCTGATGAGACTAAAATAGAGCTTTTTGGCCTCAACGCTAAGTGCTATGTTTGGCGCAAGCCTAACACCGCAAATCATCCTGAGAACACCATCCCTACCGTGAAGCATGGTGGTGGCAGCATCATGCTATGGGGATGCTTCTCTGCGTCAGGGCCTGGAAAGCTCGTGGAGATAAAGGGCAAAATGGATGCAGTAAAATACAGAGAAATCCTGGAGGAAAACCTGCTGAAGTCTGCAAGAGACCTGGGACTTGGGAGAAGATTCATCCTCCAGCAGGACATTGACCCTAAACATACAGCCAAAGCCACACTGGAGTGGCTTAAAAACAAAAAAGTCAATGTCCTGGAGTGGCCCAGTCAAAGCCCGGACCTCAATCCAATTGAGAATATGTGGAAAGAGTTGAAAATTGCTGTTCACCAAAGGTCCCCATCCAACTTGACGCAGCTTGAGCAATTTTGCAAAGAAGAATGTGCAAAAATTGCAGTGTCCAGATGTGCAAAGCTGGTAGAGACTTATCCAAATAGACTCATGGCTGTAATTGCTGCCAAAGGTGCCTCTACCAAATATTGACTCAAGGTGGTGAATACTTATGCAATCAATTATTTTCTGTTTTGTATTTGTAATTAATTTAGAACAATTTGTAGATTTTATTTTTCCCTTTGACATTATGGACTTTTATGTGTTGATCAGTGGCAAAAACTCCTAATTAAATCCATTTTGATTCCATGTTGTAACACAATAAAATGTGGAAAAGTCCAAGGGGGGTGAATACTTTTGAGAGCCACTGTATGTGCGAAAATGATTAACATTTAAGCAAACAGCCATAAAAGCATTGAACCTTGGGCTCCCGAGTGGCGCATCCAGTAAAGGTGCTCCGCGTGGAGTGCAGGATGCGCCCTATAGCCTGGAGATTGTGATGCGCCCTATAGCCTGGAGATCGCCAGTTCTGGTCCAGGCTATTCCACTGCCGGCCCGTGGACAGGAGTTCCAAGGGGCGCCGCACAATTGGCCGAGCGCTGCCCAGGGTGGGGAGGGCTTAGGTCGGCCAGGGTGTCCTCGGCTCACCGCACACCAGCGACCCCTGTAGACTGGCCAGGCACCTGTGGGTCTGCCTGCAAGCACCCCAGAGCTGTGTGGTATTCCAGCTCTGAGGTAGCTGCATGGCAGGCCTGCAGAGTGAAAAGAAGCAGACAGCCGAGTCAGTGTGGGGGTTACAGTATGAGCCAGGCTTAAAATTGGGCATTTCAAATTGGGGAGAAAATGGGGTAAAAAAAAAAAATTGGCGATTCCAAATAAAAAAAAAATAATAATAAAAAAAAACCATTGAACCTCTTAAAAACCCATGGGCAACTGTTGAAGGTATTGTCTAAAACGTTTGTCTAACTTACCTCAGAATTTATGGATTAATTCTGCTATAGAGCAACTCAATGTAAGAAGAAACACAGCTCTGATAAATGCTTCAGGTGAACGTCTACTTGATTTAGTGTCTTATAGTTCTGTGCTTGACTTCCGAACTATCAGAAGTTCAAGTATACAAGCATGTTGGCTTGTGCCTGCATTGTGTGTACTGGTCTTTATCTGCTTCATTTAGTTTCTTATAGTTGTATATTTAAGTACATGGTGCGATCAAAATAATTCCAGTGCATCTTTCCTATTGTCATATATCATATATGATAAATGCACACATTATGGTAAAGGTGAATTATTTTTTTTGCACTGTAATTGATTTGATGCTGTTTGTAAAGAATATGTATTGAAAGCTCCTGACAGATACATCAGTATAGCCCAGCAGTGATTGGTACTGAAATGTGAGCCAATGCATCAAGCTTCTAGAGGTTTTATTCTATTATTTTATTTAACCAGGAAAATCCCATTGAGATTAAAATTTCTTTAAGGGAGACCTGGTCAAGGAGGTGCCATATAATACAAAACAAACCCACACATTGAAATGAACACAACCAATACAAACAAGTTCATCAAATTACAAGAAACCATTTTCTTGTCAAACTTTAGAAACTGAGAAATGTAGAATAGTCTGAGATGTAAGATTGTAAGCACTGTACTACTAGAGGGAATTAGCAGTTTATTCAGACCATTTTGAATTTTGCCTAGGATAGCCTTATAAACAATTACAGGTAGTGGACAAAAAAATGGAAACACCAATGTAAAGTCACTTAATAGGGTGTTGGGCCACTATGGTATCCCGCTCTGTGGAGTTCTCGGTGGACCGTTTTTGATGAAACTGGCTGCTCGCGCCCCAGGTTGAAATTTGCAGTCAATTGATCTGCAGTTGCTCACCTATTTTGCCTTGAACTTCGAATTAATGCACGGATATCACGATCCTGGAGTATGCGCTTCCGCTCACTGTTGCCCTTTGCTGATGATGTCTTTCCCTCGGAGTTCCATGCCGACATCACCTTAGACACTGTTGCTCGTGAAACATCAGCAAGTTGAGCTGTCTTGGTCACTGAAGCTCCTGTCAAACGTGCCCCAACAATCACCCCTCTTTCAAAGTCACTGAGGTCTCCTCTTGCAGCCATGCTAGCCATAATTAGACAACCAGGCCTGTCCAGCATTTTTATACATAATAATAATAATAATAATAATCTTTATTTATAGAGCGCCTTTCATACAAGGCGCTGCACAAAAAACAAAAAAGAAGGTAACAGAACACAAAGATTAAAATCAAAGTTAATAAAACGGCATAAATTGATGAATAAGTTAAACAGTTACAAAAAAACAACAAAAAAACATCATATATCGCAAAAAAGAGAAAAGACACAATTTAAAACAACTAAAAACAACAATATATAAAATCAAAAAGCTAAATTATAAAAATAGGTCTTAAGCCTAGATTTAAAAGTAGCTACTGTAGGTGAACCTCTGACATGGTCGGGGAGAGAGTTCCACAGCTGCGAACACAAAAAGCAACCTCTCCTTTCCTCCTGAGCCTCACCCTCGGAATACAGAGGAGGCTACTATTAGTCGACCTCAATGCACGCCGAGGCTGATAAAGAGACAACAACTCTGAGAGGTAATCTGGTGCCATTCCATTTAGTGCTTTAAATGTAAGCAATAGAATTTTAAAATCAATTCGATATTTCACTGGAAGCCAGTGCAGAGAAGCAAGTACAGGAGTTATATGTGCTCTCCTTTTGGTTTTGGTAAGGACCCTTGCAGCTGCATTTTGCACAAGCTGCAGCCTTAATAAAGCTTGGCTAGTAAGTCCAGAAAAAAGAGCATTACAGTAGTCCAGTCTACATGAAATAAAAGCATGGATTACTTTTTCAGCATCAGATAAAGACAGAAATGATCTAATTTTGGCAATGTTTCTTGGATGATAAAAACATACTTTTGTAATCATTTTAATATGCGACTCGAAACTTAAAGTAGAATCAAAAATAACACCCAAATTTCTCACTTCAGACTTCAAATTAGGAGTTAAGTCCCCCAAATGTATTTTTGATAAATCAATTTGTTGCTGAGAGCCTACTATCAACACTTCTGTCTTATCAGAGTTTAATTGCAGAAAGTTTAAGGACATCCAAGTTTTGATGTCAGTGATACACTCAAATAAGGCTGATGTTGTGCTAATGTCACCAGGTTTCACAGATATGTATAACTGTGTATCATCAGCATAGCAGTGGAAATTTACAGCATGTTTATGAATAATCTGGCCTAGAGGTAACATGTATAAAGAGAATAATATTGGACCAAGAATCGAACCCTGAGGGACACCACAGGTAATATTTGCTAAACCCGACACAGACTCCCCCAGTGAAACAAAGAACTGTCTGTTTGTAAGGTAGGATCTAAACCAGTTTAGTACTTTACCATCTAGGCCCACCCATCCCTTAAGACGATCAATTAAGATGGAATGATCCACAGTATCAAATGCAGCACTAAGGTCCAAAAGAACAAGAATGGATATAGCATTTGAATCTGCACTCATTAATAAGTCATTTGTTACTCTTACCAGGGCAGTTTCTGTACTGTGATTTGAACAAAACCCAGACTGAAACTTTTCAAACATATTATTAGTAATCAGGAAGCCATTAAGTTGTTTAAGCACTACCTTTTCAAGAACTTTTGCTAGAAAAGGGAGATTTGAAATGGGTCTGAAGTTACTCAGCAGTGAACTGTCTAAGTTGGGTTTTTTAAGTAGGGGCTTAACCAGGGCAATTTTGAAAGAAGCCAGAACTATTCCATTTTCCAGCGAACTATTCATAATGGCAAGAATATCATTACACAAGTAACTAAGGACATCCTTCAGAAACCTTGCTGGAATGGGATCTAACATACAAGTTGTGGATTTCATGTGCATGACAATCATGTTTAGTTCCTGTGCAGTAATACAAGAAAATGATTCCATCACTGTTTTCCCCAGTCTATCTGAAATAATTAAATTAGAACCATAAGATGGAATTTGTTCCCTAATAGTCTTTATTTTATTTTCAAAGTAGTTGAGAAATTCTTCACACTTGGACGAGGGCACGTCTATGTTGCAGATGGGTGAGAATGAAGGATTTATCAATTCATCTATTGTTGAGAAAAGCACCCTGGAGTTATTTTTATTTTCCTCAATCAATTTGGAGAAATATGCACATCTTGCAGATCTTATAGCTTCATTGTACCTCGATAGATAATCTTTCATAATATCAAAATAGATATGTAATTTTGTAGCCCTCCATTTTCGTTCCATCTTACGACAGTCTCTTTTTATTTGACGGATAGTATTGTTAATCCAGGGAGCATTATGTTTAAGTGGAACTAATCTAGTCTTGACTGGAGCAACTGTATGAAGAGTAGTAGTGCAAAGGTGGTTAAATCTGTCAACTAATAATTCAGTAGACAGAGACTGCAAAGGAAATGATGGAGCTGAACTTATTATTTCAGAAAACCTTTGTACAGTTGAAGAATTAATGACACGGCTTTTAATAGTGTGGGCCCCACTCTTTCTGGGTACCGATACAATGGCTTCAAATAAAATACAAGAGTGATCAGAGATATTAGGATCAATTATGGATGAGATATTAACAACTAGACCCCGAAAGATGACAAGATCTAAGGTATGGCCATGATTATGGGTGGGCCCTGAAAATGCTGAATAAAATCATGACCCTAAGCATGCTGGGATGTGATTTGCTTAATTAACGTATAAGCCACACCTGTGTGGAAGCCCTTGCTTTCAATATACTCGGTGTTTACCTCATTTACCCAGGTGTTTCCATTTTTTTGTCCACTACCTGTATGTACCAATCTTCACGCAGATCAAGAAGTCAGACCAGCCAAACCATTTAAATCACAATAATGAACAGAATGATAAACCTCAATGCAGAGTGGCACACAGGATCCAGTTTTCTTAAGACCATGGTGGTAGATACTTTATAAATAATGTAATCATAGTCAATCAGAGGCAAAACTGTACTCAAGATAATTTGTTTTGTAGTTTGTTGTGAAAAACAGGATTTATGTTTATAAAAATACCCACATTTCAATTTTTATTTCTTTGAGAGTATATCAATATGGGTTGTAAAATTCTAATTCCACACTAACCATCCTCCCACATATTTGTAATTTATTTACCAATTTAATGCAGGTACCTTCCAGAATCTTCAATGTAAAGTTTGACATGTCCAGAGATTTTGTTTTCTAAAACCTATTGCTTTAGTTTTAGATGAGTTTAAAATCCAGCACATTGTGCTGAATCATATTGAAATCTCCCTGCACGTTTTATTAGCCTGGTCAAGTGAAGAGCCATTAAAATACAATACCGCACCATCAGCACACAGGTGCCATTTACAATGATCAATACTAATGAGCAGGTTGTTCATGTAAATTGCGAGTATAGATCCCTCAGGAACTCCTTTTGAAATTCAATCATCTGTGAAATGAAGCCATCTGATTTTGTGTTTTCTTCTCACCTATACTGATATCAACAAGTCATTGACTCAGAAACTAATGCTCCTCTGTGTCCTCCTGCTCCTCTGCGTCCTCATGCTGCTTTGCATCCTCTTGCTCCTCTGGGTCCTCATGCAGCTCTGCGACCTCCTGCTCCTCTGCGCCCTCCTGCTCCTCTGCATCCTCCTGCTCCTCTGCGTCCTCATACGCCTCTGCGTCCTCATGCTCCCCTGTGTCCTCATGCTGATGCGTCCTCATGCTGTTCTGCGTCCTCATGCTGATGCGTCCTCATGCTCCTCTGCGTCCTCATACTCCTCTGCGTCCTCGTGCTGCTCTGCATGCTCATGCAGCTCTGCGTCCTCATGCTCCTCTGTGTCCTCATGCTGCTGTGTGTCCTCATGCTGCTCTGCGTCCTCATGCTCCTCTGCGTCCCCATGCTGATGTGTCCTCATGCTCCTCTGCGTCCTCATGCTACTGTCTGTCCTCATGCTGCTGTGTGTCCTCATGCTGCTCTGTGTCCTCATCCTCCTCTGTATTCTCATTCTCCTCTGTGTCCTCATGCTGATGTGTTCATGCTCCTCTGCGCCCCCATGCTCCTCTGTGTCCTCATGCTGATGTGTCCTCATGCTGCTCTGTGTGAAAAACCTTAGAAACGTCAATGAACTAGGGTTGCCGCGATTATTGTTTACTGTGGTATTTTCGATATTGTATTACTACGATACTACTAATCGTGTGGATTTTAAAATACCGTTGAATACGATAAAAATCGAACAGTTTGATAATCGCAATAATGGGAAATTAGACAGTCAATTTGCTCTGTGCTGCTCATGATCTTTGCTGTTTTCAATTTGTATCAGTGAAGCACAATGTTTGTGCATTTTTTAGAAGTCTAAATGCTCCGGTAAACATAAATAATAATCACAGTACTCATATTTTAGCGTTTTTTGTTGTATTTATTACCGCGGTTGCATTTTAGTAACAGCAATAGCGACAGGTTGAATATGTTTTCGGTGTTTGAAATGGATAATTTCTACTTGCAAAACAAAAACTATGGAAGAAAACACAAGATTCTACAGAAATTGCAAAGTGACAGAAAGTTATACAGAGTCCCTTTGGATAATGTTAATGCTGGCTTAAAAAAAAAAGTTTATCATTGTTATTATAGTTTAATCTTGAGGTTAATGTTTTTGATACTGTAAACATTTGAAATAACACATGATTTCCATTACACGAGAGTAGATGTTAAAACTTCATGCTGATTTGAACTCGGCTCTCGCCAAGATAAGCACCAACTAAGACGTAGCTTTACAGTAAACTAATGTGATCCATATGTGTCTCCCTCCATTTACGTTTCCTTCCATATGATGATGTAGATATCCTTCTGTCTGGTGTTAATGGCTGAAGTGTAATGCTGGCTCCAGGGATCAGCTTATTTTGCCTCCCTGGCGCATCAGCACACACAACGGCTGCGATGCTGGCTCCGGGGATCAACCAAAGTGCGGCCTCCCCAGCGCATCAGCATGACAACCGTCTGGATTGAGCTAAGTAGGGTACATCTCTGGGGTTTTCAAGTGGGCACCTTCCATCCTCAGTGTTTCGTCGACTAGCCCACGACACCTCAAGAGGGCTCGACGGTGATTCTGGCGTCCCAGCATCACCCCCCTCCGTCCCCCACTCAACTCAGCCCAGCTTACTTACCTGTCCCCAGCCAGAATCTTTCCGTCTCAACCACAGCCAGTTGCTGCTCCTCTCTGCTGCTTCAGATAAGTTCTTCACTGTGCGACGCAACTCTTGGCCACTGAATCCGACGTCTCTGAGAAACCGGGTTGTAGAGTGTGCCACAAATCCTCGACAACCCACTTCCACTGGGTAAACCCGAACTCTCCATCCTCGCTGTTCCGCTTCAGTGGCTAGTTGAGCATACCGCAGTTTCTTCCTCTCATACGCCTCATCTACAGCATCCTCCCATGGCACTGTTAACTCTACCAGGTGAACAAGGCGTGCTGATCCAGACCACAAGGCAATATCTGGTCGAAGGTTAGTGGTGGCAATCTCAGGTGGAAAAATAAGCCGTTGACCAACATCTGCCAGCATATTCCAGTCTCTAGCAGCTTCCAGTTGTCCTGGGCGAGGATTGGTTTTAACACCTTTTCTTGGTGGTTGCTCTCCTGGGCGGAGGAATGTTGTCTTTTGTGTGTAATGTTTTGATGGAACAGGTGGCAACTTATTGGTCATGTTACGCTTGTCTTCCAATGCTAAGGCCAAACATCCTCTCCTACCCAGAGGTTTAGGTTCTGTGGTGATGGGAGAACATCATATGTTGACCTGATGAGGAAACTGATCCTGCTCTGTTCCATTGACCATAGGTCTTGCCAGCCAATCTTGCGTTGTTCCACACTCTCCCATCTCATCCATTCTCCCTGTTTGGCCTGGGAAATGGCCTTTATACACCTCATCCTCTCCTCCTGCTTTTGCACCTCGTTGACTACCAGCTTCCTCCTTTGAGCTGGGGCCGCCTTGTGCCATGTAGGAGGAGTTGAACTGAAACCAAGACCCCCTCTTCCATGCTGAACTTGCCCCATGATATCACCAATTCGAAGGGCAGCCTTTGCATCTTCCACAGCTTTCTTTGCCGCCCACTTTCTTCCAGTTTTCAACACAGGTGCTGCCTCCCTTACGCATTTATCGCGTGACTCTACTAATGTCATTTCCAGTCTGACCTTGGCGCACTTAAACTCCTCGGTTAGAGCAGAGACTGGTAGCTGCAGTATTCCTTTACCATAAAGTCCCACTCTGCTGAGGCAGCGTGGAACTCCCAACTATTTCCTGATGTATGAACTGATTAAAGCTTCCAGCTTCTCTACTGTTGTCAAAGAAACCTCGTACACAGTCAGTGGCCACAGCAACCTCGGCAGTAGACCAAACTGAAAGCACCAGAGTTTTAGTTTACCTGGTAGAGCGCAGCTGTCTATGCTCTTCAACCCTTCCACTGCTTGTTGTCTAACTTCTCCCACACGAACTGTGTCCTTTAGATCCCCGTCGTACCATCTCCCAAGACTCTTCACTGGCTTCTCAGACACTGTTGGTATTGCCTCACCATTAATGAAGAATGTTTTATCTACTACTTTGCCTTTAATTATAGAGATGCTCCTTGATTTAGTGGGCTTGAATTGCATTCGTGCCCATTCAATGTTATTGGTTAATTTGCCCAATAATCGATTAGTGCAGGCTACTGTTGTAGTCATGGTTGTCATGTCATCCATGTATGCTCGAATTGGTGGTAGTCGCATTCCAGAAGCCAAGCGCTCTCCTCCTACTACCCATTTTGATGCCCTAATGATTACTTCCATTGCCATGGTAAAAGCCAGTGGAGAAATGGTGCATCCTGCCATTATTCCAACCTCTAGGCATTGCCATGTAGTGCTGAATTCTGAAGTTGAAAAACTGAATTGCAAATCTCCAAAATAGGCTTTCACTAAATTTGTTATTGTCATCGGTACACTGAAAAAATCAAATGCTGCCCAAAGTAGTTCATGTGGCACTGAACCATATGCATTAGCCAAATCCAGGAATGTCACATGGAGCTCCTTCCTCTCCTTTTTAGCTGATTGAATTTGTTGCCAGATCACATTGATGTGTTCTAAGCAACCTGGGAAACCTGGAATGCCCGCTTTTTGTATTGAAGTGTCAATGAAGCAGTTCTTTAATAGGTAAGCTGACAATCTCTGAGCAATAATGCTGAAGAAAATCTTGCCTTCTACGTTTAATAGGGAAATGGGACGAAACTGACTGATGCTTGTAGAATCTTTTTTTAGGTATAAAGACTCCACCTGCTCGGCGCCATGCTCTTGGTACAACCTGTTTTTCCCATGCCACTTTCATCAATTTCCACAGAATTCGTAGAACTCCTGAAGCACTCTTGTACACTCTGTATGGAACTCCATTAGGCCCTGGAGATGATGAAGCCCTTGCTTTTTTCACAGCTTGCTCTATTTCTTTCCACTTATTTGCACAGTCCTCCATTTGGTATTCTGGTGGATTGATAGGTGGGATGTCTGACGGAACTGACATAGGCTCCTGCCTTTTTGAATCTGTATGTGTTTCCTCCAAATATCTCTCCAGCTCAACCTTAGATGCTTTTAGTGTGCCATTCTTCTCACTGGTGAATAACTTCTTTACAAATTTGAATGGGTCTTTATAAAAGTTCGCTCTCGCACGCTCCTTCTTTTTGTAGCGTTTCCGTAGGCGCTCAGCTCTGCGCAATGTTGCAAGCTTATCTTTTATGACCCTTTGTAAGAGATTGAGTCCCTCCTTCTGACTTTGTTCTGCTCTTCTCCATTGGTTCCTCAGCTGTCTCCTTTCTCTAACTAAGCGTTCAATCTCCTGCTGCCGTCTAGACTTTCCAGGAATAGTTTGTACTTTTTCCTTCCTTTTTTCAACTCCAAACCTCTCACTTCCATATGCGTAGATGATGTCCCCAAATTTATCCAGCTTCTTTTCAACTGTTCCACTTAATCTTTCCAATGCAACGCAGAGATCTGTGTTTACTGTGTCCCATGCAGTTTTCTCACAAGCTCTTGGCCATTTAACTCCAGGCTTGTGCCCGTTGAGGTTCTTTTCTCTTTTATGCTGGTTTGTCTGACCGGGTTCACAAGGATCATTAGGTTCATCACTAACTGTGTCCATGCAAGTCCTCCTCACATCTATGACAGGGGTGCTGATATCCTGCGAACTGTGGTTTGCTTCCTGTCGCTGGATTTCATTCGACTGACTTGACTGACTTCGTAAGAAGTACTGATCAATGCGAGGCCCTTGTCCCTTCTCCCTCAAGCATTTCATTCTCCCTTGATGAATCTTCAAACCCCTGACCGTTGTCGCCTTGCTCCAGCCGCAGACACAAACCTGGAGTTCCATGTCTTTGTTAACTGCAGATTATTAATTATACTGAGGTGGGGAGTAAATGGTAACGTGATAAACATTTACAGTGTAGACTATTTTGTATTATTTATAATGACTTTGCCGATTAGAGAGTGAATACGGGTGTTTCCAAAGAGATTCCTAAATGCTGTCTTAATTCTGTGCATCCAAAGACATGTAATTACGTTTTGAGAATGAAGCCTACTGTTTGGTATTCTTAAACCAGCACTGTTTGGTTATTCTGTCTTAAACCAGCTGTGCAAAATGATATATTAAATAAAACGCCTTTTATTGTGACTATGGTACCATTCAGTGAGTGAAAATTGTAAAGGGTACTTTAGCTGAAACCTCCCGACAGAGGGGAACCCTGTCAAAACAAGGTTGAAATCCCTTGCTGTAGGCCTATATCACTAACTGTTTACTAGTTTGGTGTTGCAGTTTATAATCCAATTCTGAGTGAACAAAATTCAGTAGGATGGGAAGTTGTTAGCTTGGCTGTAGAAATGTGATTGGTACTGGTAAACGTCACGTATACAATAAAGGAAATGTGTTTCAATCAGGATTGTCAGTCATTCACATCAGAACGTTTCTATAAATACATAAGATCATTTAAAACACTTTAAAACAAAGTGAGTTGTACCTGTTAACTTGAATTTACAGTACATTATTTCAAACCACTTACACAAATAGAAAACAATTACTGCCATTTGTAATGCTAAAATGATGTAAACTCATTTAAATATCGTATCGTACATATTGAAATTTCAATAATCGTAGAATAAAAACGGCTCTCAATAATCTCAAACTGCCCTTTTGATATCGTTTCAACCCTGAACACAGACGCACATACTTCATTCTGTCCACGGCCAAGGCCTATCATCCACAACTGTTACAATGGCAAACACTGTTTTAATGTTTTCATCTATTCTGCAGGTAACAGACAAGGTGTCACAGATTTCAGCTAAAGGAATCTTCAAACAGATGCCTGGATCCTTCAATTTCCTGCGGAAACGCCTCTTCTTCCAAGTGAACTATTGAATGACCAGCCGAATACTCTGTCATAATTTTCCTACACTATTCAATTTACAACTTGATGCAATTAGCTTGTCCCCTTTGTGCTAAATGAGTCAAACTGCAAAAGGCAAAGTCTCCCAGTAACAGTGAAGTATTGAGTGCCTGGAAGGGCAAGGTATTTAATGCACTGTGCTGAACAGGTGAAATGAACACTTCACCTTGTGTTCGACAGATGTGTGTGTCTCAAGAGGAAAAACTTCAGTTGCTTCCAGTGTCACACTAAACATTCCAAGTTGTTTGTATTTGTGGTGTATTTCATGGAATGACTTTAATTTGGCACAAATTTCCCTACAAAGTTGCGCAAGTAGAAAAGCACACCTCAATCCCACATTCCCTGATACCTTCACAGTTCATAGCGGTGCAGGATTGGGCCAGGTGGCATGGTGGTTTTGAATGCTGAGCTGAGATCACCAAACCCAGGCATCCATTTGCCTGCTGTACCACTGAAACTTGCGTATTTGCAGTTTTGCACTCTTAGCATGGAAGGGACCAATCACATAAGTGCATTTCAATATTGTCAGCATTACATTTTGTACAGAATATATTTTTTTGATTGAAAGAAATTGTCTTCATGTGTGAATACTGTGTCTCTGTTCCTAATGAACATGTTTACTAGTCACAGGAAGTAGTGTAACATACCGCATGCAGTGACAATCTGACAGGGGAAACATTGATCTTGAGATTCCATTGGAATACATAGATTTTTATATCGAGAGATTTATTTTCATATGTAATTGTTAGACCTAATCTTGTACTGCTTTAATGAAGTTCCAACTGTATATCACACAGTTTTGTTTTTCTGTTGATTTTATTAGTATTTCTTCAAGGGTTTGTTTTTGATATCTTTTTAATGGACCAGCTTATGTTGACAAGTTAACACAAGAGAATAACAATATCCATGTAAACCTAGTGATGGAATTACAGCCAAGTTTTAACACAGACAAAACAAATGTCAAGTGGATATAACTGCTATTTTTGTATTTTCCCCACTTGTCTGAGGAAATCTATGTCATTTGGTGCACCTCATTCTTCGGTGTATTAGGTATTTAGTTATTTTGCCCTTTGATGTCAAGGAAATCAATATAATAATGAATAATTGTAAAGTCTCTTCTTATAATGCCTACAGTTGATGGACGTACTAAATGAGAGGTAGACTACTTTAAGAACATAAGAACATTTATGAATGAGAGGAAGCCATTTTAAGCTTGTCTGGTTCCGAGCAGTTGATTGCGCTCAGAACTTTGCCAAGTTGGGGTCTAAAGGAGCCAAATGCTTCTGCCTCAATCACATGACTAGGTAACCCATTCCATCCCCTCACTGCTCTCTATGTGAAGAAGTGTCTCCTTCAATAACGTGACTAGGTAACTGTGACAGAGAACGAACGAGTCTTGGTTATAAATCTCCCTCCCGACATGTGAGGGCGCTGTGAAAAAGGAACAAGTGTGCCCCACATGGTCTGACAATTTATTCCAGGGAAAGGTGGAAGTTGGCCATCTAGAAAGGGGGTGGTGCCACGGTACACCAAGTCATCGCCCCAGAAGGGAAGCGATGTGGCAACCGCGGATTGGAGGAAAAACAATTGCACTCGCCAACCAAGGGGGCGTGACTGAGCGATCTTATGGTTGAGATGAACCTAAAAGGACCGAGAGTAAAATAACCATGAGTGATCAGTGTTTGTTTTGTTTTGGCGAATACTAATTGAAGTTGTTTATTATTAGATAGCTAACACGTACCGGGAGCTGTCGCTTGTAAGGCCCGCATCAACCCAGACAACACTTCACTGTTGTACACCGATAAATTGTATTTCACAACTTGCACGTAAACCACTCACTCTGGACTTGTGGTCGTGTGTGTATTTGTGTGTTAATACTTGTAGTATTATTTTGGGACTGCGACCTGTTGTTTTGGAACAGTGCAATACACACTGCTGTGTATTGCCTGGGATTATTCTTTGTGGTCGCCAGACCAGGATTATAAAAATAAAACCTGTTGTTTGTCTTCTGTTTCATAATCGCATCACCTCTACACCTGCGCACGGCAGGCCACAGTGTTGTTCTGTTCTAATGGGAGGAAGATTAGAAATCTGTCCTGGGTTCTTGTTATACATTGCATAGGACCCAATCAGAATAAGGTTTGTTTTTCAGTCTAGCAGACTAAAGTTAGTGACTGCTGCTAATCTTCCTATCCTAGACCAGTGGTGCGCATACTTTTTAATTGCCACCGCCCCCCACATATTCCCTTAGCATACATTAAGTTGCACACCCCCCTCCCGCCCCGACACATATTAGAATGTTAGACCATAACTTTATATTTTAACAGGTGTTTTTTTTCCAATGATTTTGTGTAAATCGCATATTTTTCCTTAACCACAAAAAGTCCAGATTTAGTTAAACACATGCGCATCACAAATCCAACATTTAAATTCATTCTATATATATATATATATATATATATATATATATATATATATATATATATATATATATTAGCTCAAAGAGCCAGCTGCCCAACGTTTCGATATGTTGTACATATCTTTCTCAAGGGAGCCTTTTTTGAATCCAAACATTGGAGGTATTTATAGGTTTTTGACGGCATGACAACTACTTGTTATTGTTTACATTCAAATTCATGATTTATTCTTACATGATGTAATGGTGTTCTATATATTGTGACATCATTTTTACTTCTATCTTTGAATCTGTATTAATTCTAATTAACACTACGTTATATAAACTTATATTTTTATTATATCATGCAATGCTGGCTTTGAGGATCAGTCTAGATTTGGCCTCCCCAGCGCATCAGCATGCACAACTTTTGAATGAATTTTGTTTATTTATTTAAATGTTATATATTTATTGAAGTTAATTAGTTCATTCTGTTCTGTTGAGTCCCGCTGGCATAATCATATATATATATATATATATATATATATATATATATATATATATATATATATATATATATATATATATATATATATATAATTTTATTATTATTATTTTAGCTGACGTTAAACCTGGGTTTCTAACAAATAAATCTGTGAATTTAAATTTTTTTTACACTTGGCGATTCAACCTTTACCTAACAGATCTGAAAAACATTGTCGTTCACAATTAAATCCGAAAAAATCAATCTGGGTTTTCACAAAATAAAGTGTGCACACTGGGAACGAAGCAAACAACACAAATACAGAGTACAAAAAATAAACCACAACTGTAGCTAGTCATGAAAAGAAAAGACTGTCTCCTTTTGTGGAGACGAAATAAAATAAATAAAACACAAAGAACTAGAGTATGGGTACACCACACACTAAAACAAGGAAACGGTTCTGATTGGCTCATTGCGATGAGAACAGTGCGTAGGCAGCACAGTGCATCAGATGATCCTTAATGGTTAAATTTAGGGTTAGGTTTTAGGGCTGGGGTTGCTTAAGGTTAGGGTTGGGGTTGGGGTTGGGTTAGGGTTAGGGTTAGGGTTGGGGTTGGGGTTGGGGTTGGGGTTGTGTCAGGGTGGGTTGATGTCGGAGCGGTGCCGAGCTCAGGAAGTGAAAGGTGGGCGTGCTTGGCAAATGCCCTGGAATCATCTGATGCCCTGAGGACAGTTTATAGTGGATATTCCTTTCCGCTACAAATAAAATACAAATAAAACAAATTTATTTCTATATTTGCTCGCTTCATTCACGCCGTTCTCCTCGCTTGCGGTGTGCATTACTCCATTTAAATCAATAGTTTAAATAGTTTTTTTATTTGCTTGCTCGCGTCGTTTGCGTCCAGTGTGCATAGCCTTTTAACATGAAAGCTCACGCCCGTTGACCTGTTTGATTTGGCATTGTATGCTGCAAAGCTGCGCTACACTCCGACTTTAACAATGTGTTTGTTAACATTTATTTATTTTGCTAAATCTGGACTGTTCTGATGAATTCTAGGAAAAAACAATGTTTTACATTAAATCCGGAAAAAAATACCTGAACATTAGTGCTTTTTTTTTTTTTTTTTTTTTTGCACTTGTCGCCCCCGTTCACTGCAGTTTCACTGACACACTTGTCACTTCAAACATTATTTCTCCGGTTCTACAAATCCTAGAGTGATCGTCAATGACTCATTTAAAAAGGTAAGAACTTGGACTAATTAGCTGTCATTTATGTATTTATTTAAAGTGTTCTATCCTTTAAAAAAAACATTTTTTCACAGAAATGCCCCTTAGACCATGGTGACTATATGAGTTTGCTCCCAAGCAGCCTTTACACAAATTGGATGTAATGTATAATTCTTGCTGCAGATTTGTGCTAGATTGTCTTTGACACACCATTGTAATATGTCTGTAAAACTAGGCTGACTCTCATTAACAATCTTTTTAAACTGGATCAAAGAGAAATGGACCTCATTACATCCGCGAAGGGGGAGGGGGAGGGGGGAGGGGTTGGAGGAATACTGATCAGAAGTTCAAGGTCTGAGGTTTGTGATTGATAATTTACTGTAACATTTAACGCAGGTGAAATGAAGCAGTTCCATCAACAGGCTGGACTGCAGCATTATATATTTAAATTTGTATATACATAACATACTCCTCACAGACAGATAAAACAAATACTACAAGAAAATACATTCAATGACAAGCGTTTCTACTGTCTTCAATGTGATCTGAGTGAGGTTACTTCCTGGTACCTGACACTACTTTAAAAAGACAGCTTCTTTGGGATGGTGACCATAGCGAGAAAAACAAAACCCCCCAAAGGCTCCTGACTGGGTGTGTGGTTAATGAGCGAGGGAATGCTGGGATAGTCGCTGCTTTATTCAGAGTAAACATGTGTGGAGCGTTCACAGTTTCCTGTGCTTACTCCAGGCACGCCCTGTGCTTCTCCAGGGTTTGTAGCGCTGCTTCAGCGAGTTGCCGCCTGTGCATTGCCTTGCTTTCACTGTCCACGCTCACATCATATTCATGGTGTAACCCAATGGAGCGCCAGCGAAGTCTAAAGCTGGTAACCCCTTCATGACCAGGTACAGCTGACTGATTAACCCTTTATACCCTGTCTATGTGCATTCGGGATTCCCATGATCCTGGAACATTCCTATCAAACTGTGCTGGAATGATGGCTGTGGCAGTTTAAGGAAGGGGGGTCCTGTATTAGGGGACCTAGAAGCTGATTGTTTTTCTTGTGCAATCCAGGTGTCATTTCTTGCTGTGTTTGTCAGGCCAGGTGCCTCTTCAGGGAGGCTGTCCCGTGCCTCACTGCCTCGCTCTGCGCTCAGCCTCCACCACCACGCTGCTGTTTGTGACTCGGATCCCGTACCAGCCCGCCCAGAACTGCGTGTCGCTGCCTCCATGGCTGAACTTCACGAACCGTACCCCACGCCCATAGCCACTGAACACGTGTGTCATCTGAAAAAAGGGACACGACACTGAGCTGCACATCAACAGGGACTGAACACACAAGGGTCTGTGAAACAGCACAGCCCCCTCTCCCCTCCCTCACTGCTCTCTCACCTCCTTCCACTCCATGAAACAACAGCACAGCCCCCTCTCCCCTCCCTCACCTGCTTCCTCAACAGGGACTGAACACACAAGGGTCTGTGAAACAGCACAGCCCCCTCTCCCCTCCCTCACTGCTCTCTCACCTCCTTCCACTCCATGAAACAACAGCACAGCCCCCTCTCCCCTCCCTCACCTGCTTCCTCTCCATGAAACAACAGCACAACCCCCTCTCCCCTCCCTCACCTGCTTCCACTCCATGAAACAACAGCACAACCCCCTCTCCCCTCCCTCACCTGCTTCCACTCCATGTCATTCCACTGCGGGAAGATGACAGGCTCAGGTTCGAAATGCTGGATCACTATGTGTTTTGCAGAGAGCAGCTGGATGCAGACCTCGTACTTCGAGCCACAGTCCCGGCGTGGAGCGTACCTGAGCACAGAGAGAAAGCGAGAGAGAGAGAGAGCGAGCACAATGTCACTTTAAATAACATAGTTTTATGATGTTTACAATGTAATTAAACAAATCTGTGTAAAATATCACAGAAAAAGAGACCAAACAAACTGAAGACGAGTACAAATGTACTGAAACAAAAGGAAAAGAATAAAGACAGAACAGAGTCCAGAGAGAGAGAGTTTAAAATCCCTTTATTGAACCAATAACAACATTACATAAAACAGACAGCTACAAAATGAAAACCATTACAGCACAGACAGCAATAAAAACTGTCAAAAATCAACAAATGTTACAATATAAATATTCTTTAGCGTGACGGTTAAAATAACAAAATGAGCTCTCCCTCTTCACTGACATCCTACACAGCTCATCCCCTCACAACACCTCTGTGTAAACTTGTCCAAGCAAACACTCCAGGCATCGGTAAAACCAGTGGATAAAATTTTATTTTTTCAGGATTTAAAAATGGCTAACTTCACTTGACCAAGGATAAAATTAACAAATCCGCATTTTTTTTATTTTCATTTTTCTCAGTTTGAAATGTCCAATTGTATTTTTTGGCTCAGCTCACCAATACCACCTCTGCGCTGACTTGGGAGCTGCGAAGACGAGCTCACGCTGTCCTCCGAAGCGTGTGCCGTCAGCCAACCACTTCTGTTCTCTCTGCAGGCCCGCCATGCAGCCATCCCAGAGCTACAGTGTCAGAGGACAACGCAGGTCTGGGCAACTTACAGGCAAGCCCACAGGCGCCCGGCCAGTCTACAGGGGTCACTGGTGCGCGGTGAGCCGAGGAAACCCTAGCCGACCTAAGCCACCCCCCTCCGGGTGGCGCTCGGCCAATTGTGCGCCGGTCCCTGGGAACTCCCATCCACGGTCAAGCGAAATTAAGCCGAAGTTGAGGTTAAAAAGTTTAGATACATTTAAAAGGTCCCGAATTAAAAAAGAGACTGTCGGCACAGCGTCCAGGCTCACAGCAAGACTGATGCCGGTGCACCACCGACGCCAGGCACTGGCCAGCTTATAGTCACAACAGAGCAGAGACACTGGATGCCAGTTCTTAAGGTTGCACAAGTCCCCCTTTTTAGGCAGCATGCCGCGGCAGCTCGGAGGGAGCTGTCCCTCCCTGATGCACCCAGTCACCACACGGTACAGGAAATTGATCACTTTACTGTGTAAAGGATGTAGTCCCTACACTACACACCGCTGGTGTCATAAAGACATTCTGTCTGGAGACACGCCTCTTTTTAAATCTTGCAAACAACACTGCAGAATTAGGAAAGAAACAATTGAGAGGATTCATTCTGTGTTTACATTAAAAGGGGCGCTATTTAAATTACAATTGGGTAATACACAGCAGTGAACCTGTTTTAGAGCAACGAGTCAGTCAACACACCTTTATCAGTGTTTCATATTTTATCCTGGTCATTATTATAATGCCAGTAAACGCTACACTTCATTTGTGCAGTACTGTACAGAAAGGATTACTCTGTTACTAAACTGTTTCATATTTTTATTGTTATTGTAATGCCAGCAATAGGCTAAACAGGTCTTTTCAAAACACCTTTATTTGTAGACTGAACTACTGTGTTAGTGGAAGACTGTAAACAAGATTCTCACAACTGTGCTGGTCATTTGGTTTTCTGAACTGTTGTAATATAATTCTTAGGTTTTCCTGCTTATGTTAATGCCAGCAATGAGCCAAGTGATGTTTATAAACATTATGACAGGTTTGAAGTGTCTTCAGGAGCTTCACTTACTATTACAGCAACAAGAGTCTGATTGAAAAAAAAAAAAAATAATAATTAAATTTACTTATTTTAACTACCAACATTATATTTATGTTAAAATGCCATATTTAATTATGAATACGTTGATAAAAAGTGGGAACAAATGGAATTGGCCATTTTTGAAAAACGGAATTTGGTATTCCCAAGAATGGGACAATTAGTAGCCCTGAAGATGGTTCCAACTGAAGGCAGTGCAGACGCCCGTGTTTTATGCAATCGTATAAAAAGCAATGTTATGCAGGCCACCAGTTAAGCATGCTGTCTGTATCTGTGAGAACAACCGACAGAGCTGCATAGGATCAGAGGATGATTCAAAATCAGAGGCAGAGCCACAGTAAATGTCTTGTTTAAATTTAAAGTAATTTGTAAAATTGTTGATATACTTGTGTTGGAATATACAATTGTTTCATAATTGTATAATGCAACAAAAAATATATTAATGCGTGGCCGAAGGTTTCTCACTGATAACTGACACTTTCTCAGTCAAAACGGCAAGTTTCTCAGTATCTAAAAAGCTTAGAGGGAACGCTGGTACCTAACAATGCATGCAGGGCTGAACTGGGCCGGTTCCCATTGCTCCTCAAAATTAAAAAGAGAGCAATAAAAGTGTCCATCTAAACCAGGCCCACCCACGCGCCTACCAGCACATAGCACTGCAAAGCGACGCACAGCGCCCAGAACAGAATCCCCTCAGCACTGCAGAGCGACACACTGCACCCAGAACAGAATCCTATCAGCACTGGAGAGCGACACACTGCGCCCAGAACAGAATCCCCTCAGCCAACTGGTACTGAAGCTCACTCAACTGATCCCAATGAACCGCTGTGAGCGTCAGAACACCACCAAGAAAAAACAACTCAGACTCAAATCATGACAAAAATGTACATCAATTTAAAAATCACAGAACAAACTAGAGTGCTATGGCCCTAAAAAGAGACTTTACCCCGGTTGAATACCTGGTCAGGGTCAAAGACACAAAACTGAGGCAAATCCTGACCAAGTACAGACTCCGTGACCACAGCCTGGCCATTGAAACTGGCTGACAAAATATCCTGGCGCGCCAGAGAAAACTGCTGTGCTGTCACTGTGCAGTGGGAGAGGTCGAGACAGAGCTGCACTCCCTGTTACACTGCCCCAAATACAAACACGTGACAGAATTCCCTGGCAGTCCTGTTAGGAGAGGGACAGCAGGCAGCAGAACGAGCTGCACAGCATGTCGCTGCCTGCCATTGCCTAAGAGACGCCAAAGAGGCACTCTGCACTGGGACCCGTCACAACAGTGAATATGGGGGGGGGGGTGTTTACAAGATGGAGGGGTGTATAGAGGGAGGGGGGGTACGGGGTTGTCTGTTTGTATTGATCAGTTGTTTAAATGCTTTGGCAAAACATAATTTATTATGTAATGCCAATTAAGACTCTTTTGAATTTTATTTTATTTATTTATTTATTTATTTAATTTATTGCATTTATATAGCGCTTTTTATACAAAAGTATCGCAAAGCACTGTACAGTGCATTGCAGAAAAAAAGAACAAACCACAATACATTTGTATAGCAAGTCACACATACAACTGCCACACTCAGACCATTTAAATAACACCCACGAAGATAAGAAAGCCATTTTATAAAAGTGCGTTTTTAGTCTTGACTTGAAAACTGTAATGGTCCCAGCTTCCCTGACAAACAAAGGCAGAGCATTCCATAATTTAGGAGCTCTATAAGAAAAAGCCCTACCTCCCGTGTTGCTTTTTTTGACCCTAGGAATAACCAGCAGCCCCGCATCCTGTGATCTGAGTGCGGTTTGGAAGATACAGGGTCAGTAACTCCTGCAAATAACTAGGTGCTAATCCATTCAGGACCTTGTAAGTTAACAGCAACATCTTACAATCAATTCTATACTGCACAGGGAGTCAATGTAAAGGGCCAAAACAGGGGTAATATGTTCACTTTTTCTGGTTTTAGTCAGAATTCTAGCAGCAGCAAGCAGGATACCACACATTTTGGGACACCAGAAAAAAGTGCATTACAATAATCAATTCTAGATGAAACAAAGACATGCATTCGTCTCTTGGCATCAGATACAGAAATAATTGGTCCAAGTTATATTTCTCAAATGGTAAAAAGATACTTTAGTAACTTCCCTAATATGAGTCTCAAATGATAGATCAGGATCAAAGATGACCCCCAACTCTTAATTTCTAGTTTAAGTTTTGATGAGAGACTGCAAGGGTCAAGCTCATGTAATCCCACATTTCCTTTTAGTTGGTTCTGTGAGCCCACTAGCATGACCTCTGGTTTATCTGAATTCAACATTAGAAAATGATTTAACATCCAATGCTAATAACACCCAGGCAGAAGAGATTCCTGGCTTTAGGGACAAATATAGCTGGATATCATCAGCGTAGCAATAGAAGTTCACTCCGTGTCTGCGGATAATGTAACCAAACGGTAGCATATATAATGAAAACAGCAAGGGACTGTGACAAAGTATATAGTATATGTGCGCTGTTATTATTTATTGTATTATGATTTGTGTGTCCACAGCCTAAGAAGGAGCTCTGCCCACCTCCACCAGTAGAGGGTGAATACCTGCTGGTTCCGCCTCCACCGCCGTGGGAGGACTGCTTGCCACTAGAGGAGCTGGAGCTGCCTCCACCACCCATGCCGGTTCGCCATCACTCGAGGATGTCTTTGCTTCACCACCCGGGGATGCCTGCCTTGCACCGCCCAAGGATGTCTGCCTTGCACCACCCAAGGATGCCTGCCTCGCATCACCTAGGGTTGCCTGCTGCTCCACATCGCCTGGGGAGCCACCAGTTACAAAGTACGAGGGAGAAGTGGAGCTCCCGCTGCCGCTTTCATGGCCAGGGGCTCCCCTCCCGAGTTCACCTCCCGAGGGTCCGGGGCTGTTGCCGTCGGAGGGTCCGAAGCTGCCGCTGTCTCTCCTTTTTCCATTTCAGGAGGGCCCGGAGCTGCCTGGGGGTCCAGAACCACCGCTGTCTGGTGGTCCGGAACCGTTGCCTCCCGAGGAGCAGCTCCTACCCGTCCTGTACCATCCAGGGCTACTGAGTCCGCTTCGCCCGGGGTCGCTGCCAGCCCTGCATTGCAGCAGGAAATACTGTGGCCGGAGCCCTACAAAGGGGAGCTGAAGGGGGTGGAGGTCAGGAGACCAGCTCCCCCCGCAGCAGTTTCGCTGCTGGAGAGCATGTGGCTGGAGCCCCCGAAGAGGGAGCTGTCAGCCACAAAGAAGGGGGGGAGGTCAGGAGACCACCTTCCCTAGCAGGACTTTCACTGTCGGGGATACTGTGGCTGGAGCCCCAGAAGAGGGAGCTGTCAGCTACGAAGAAGGGAGGTCAGGAGACCACCCCCCAAGCAGCCGTTCGGGTGCCGGGATTGCCTTGGCCGGAGCCTGCCTGTGTGCGGTCAGCTTGGCCGCTACAGCTGTTGAGGTGGGAGGAGGACCTCCCACCATGGCCGCCACCCATGCCCCATTGCTGCCCCGGGACTTTGGGACTAAGGGGGGGAGGTGGCCATTGAGGCCATGTGTGCTGCGCACAAGGGGGGGCGGGGGGGGGGGTATGTGGCAAAGTGCCCGCCCCCTATGTATATAGTATATGTGCGCTGTTATTTATTGTATTATGATTTATTGTTTATAAATGACGGCGAATAGCCGTGTGTGTTTTGTTATTGTTTGGCAGCATGGATGGGGTTAAACCCCGTCATAAAAACCTTGTGAAGAAGGTGACCATCTCCCGAGTCAATTAATTGATTAATTGATGTTAATTGGGAGTTGGTCACCTGTATAAAAGCCTGCAGTTTTCTGCGATCTGTGTGGACAGCAGTGGAGAGAACGAGAGCGAGAGAAGGCGTCTGAAACGAAAGAAACTAAAAATCAAGGATCAGTGAAGGCTACTGCCCAGCCTGACTTGTATTGCTTAGTGTTCGTGATTTTGTTTTGTTTGACTATTTATTTTTACTCTGTGTTTATTTTTGTTCAAACCTTTTATTTTGTTGTTTGAGAATAAACGGCGCCCCAGCACTTGCCTCTGTGTTTGTTCCTGCATCTGGCCAGATGTCACCACTCAGCCATTCCTGTGACAGGGACTTAAAATGGAGCCCTGTGGAACACCACAGACCGATAATGCCGATTTTACCTCCCCAGTAGAGACAAACTGAAACCTTAGATCTAGAAGAATCAATACTGATGGAAAGCCAGAGTCAGAGCTTATCAGCAGATCATTCACAACTCTGACGAGGGCTGTTTCGGTGCTACAAGCAGCACAAAAAACAGACTAAAACTTCTTGAATATACCATTAAGAGTTTTTTGTAATTGAATTGCAACAACTCTCTCTAGAATCTTATCTAAGAATGGTAGGTTGGAGACTGACCTATAGTTATTGAGGACGTTAGGGTCCAAATTGTGTTTCTTACGCATAGGCTTTACCACAGCTACCTTAAGTGCTGAGGGAACTATACCGGAGGAAAGTGAACCATTTATCATTTTTAAAATGTGGGTATTGGGCTCCCGAGTGGCACATCCGGTAAAGGCACTCTGCATGGAGTGCAGGATGCACCCTATAGCGTGGACGTCGCTGGTACGGGTACAGGCTATTCCATTGTCAACGGTGGACAGGAGCTCCCAGTGGGCGGCGCATAATTGGCTAGCTGGGAACAGGTAGACACAGAAAGAAGTTAGTGGGAACAGGTAGAGACAGAAAGAAGTTAGTGGGAACAGGTAGAGACAGAGAGAGGCTGAGAGAGGTTAGCTGGGTGCAGGCAGAGACAGAGAGTGGTAGAGAGAGGTTAGCTGGGCGCAGGTAGAGACAGAGGCAGAGAGAGGTTAGCTGGGTGCAGGTAGAGACAGAGAGAGGCAGAGAGAGGTTAGCTGGGTGCAGCTCCCGTGCACCACCAGGGCACTGTCCCGACTCCACACTAACGAATCACTGAATGAAAGACAGACAGGGAAAGACAGGGGAATTCTTACCAGTCGCTGCAGACAATGTCGGGCCGGATCTCATCAAGCACGCGGACTGAGTAGCCTTCCTTCTGCAGATCAATGATCTGGGACTTCATACAGAGACTGAGAGGAGAGAGGAGAGAGTCAGAGACACACTGGGACTTCATGCAGGGACTGAGAGGAGAGAGTCAGTGATACACTGGGACTTCATGCAGGGACTGAGAGGAGAGAGTCAGAGACACACTGGGACTTCATGCAGGGACTGAGAGGAGAGAGTCAGTGATACACTGGGACTTCATGCAGGGACTGAGAGGAGAGAGAGTCAGTGACACACTGGGACTTCATTCAGGGACTGAGAGGACAGCGTCAGCGACATCAAATGAATATATTTCTATTTCATGTGGAGGGTAGAAACCTGTGTAAAAGCGGGTCTGGGGAGGTACTCACGAGTACGATGTGACAAAGTACTTCTGGACGGTCTCATCAGGGAGGGCATGCTCCGGGTTAATGGGTTCGATCTTCCAGTTGTCGCCTCCGTTTGAGCACAATGTCCAGTTGTTAAAACCCTCTGAGAGACAGACAGAGGAGCACTGGGTCAGTCTGGATCCCTCTCCTAGTTTAGAATGCACTCCTAGAGTGTCTTGGACTGATCTCTGTTCACTCTGAAACATAACCCAGTCTCTCAATACTACTGGACTGTACTCTTACACGTTTCTGTCAAAGTGCTCAGAGATCCTGTGCAATATACAGTGACCTCACTGTGATGTGACCTTCCTGGGACCCCTGTAATGGGACCCCTCTCTGACCCCTCTGTACCCACCCTCGGCTCGCGGGTTGCTCAGCAGGTTCCTCCTCCATTGGCTCAGGAAGTAGAAGAGTCTCCAGTCCGCCGGTGAGGAGGCGGGGTCTCTTGGTCGTAGCCCCTCCCTCTTGCACTTTCTCTTCCACAGGGAGGCGCTGTCCACCACGTCACGCCACAGCGAGCTCACCAGCCGGCAGCGATGGACAAGGTCCGAGGCTGGCACTTGCACCAGGATCTCCTCCAGCAGAAACACAGACACTTCACTGAACCGGGACTGCATGCTGCCGGGCTGCAGAAAGGAGAGGGGGAGGGGGAGAAAGAGAGAGGGAGAGAGAGAGAGAGAGAGAGAGAGAGACAGAGTAGTAGTTTGCTTTTAAAAAGTTCAGTTTACTTTCAAAAGAGAAACAGCAGATGGCAGTGACAGTTAGAAATTGCAACAAATTGTAGCAAATTCTCCCGGTTGCCATGGAGAGCAGTGAGAGTGCAGACAGCAGGGAGATCCAGTACCCTGCTGAACTGACACAGGCCAGGAAGCAGCACAAAGTGAGTGTGCCGAGAGAGAACCCGGAGTGTCTGTTCACAGACTACTCTGGGACAGGAGACAACAAGATGAAAATCAACCTCATCTTCTATACTGAACACAGCAATGCCTGGCACACTGCTGTGTGTAAGAAGTACAGCAACATTACAAAAAGGGGGATCTGCCAAGGTAGACAAATCCGTATAGGAGAAGACTCTGACCCGGACAGCACAGTCCTGATTATTAATGTCTACCACAATGGGACCTTGTTGATCCAGGGCAGTGAGGTTAGCCTGACCTCCTTCGAAAAAACCTTTAAACAACTAAAAGAGGAGGCACAGAAAGAGAAAACACACACTACATCCAACAACCCCAAGGACACCGACCCTGAAGATTCAGCTCCAACCTCAGACAGCAACCAGCCCACCCCAACGACCCCCAGCACATACAGGAGTGTCTGGCCCTGCTGGAGCTGGAGTTTGTGGAATTTAGAGAACTTACACTGGCCAGGCTCACGGAAACCAGCATCACCCACCCAGCAGCTCAGAGATGAGATAAGCCAGCTCAAGAGAGAGAACAGGGTGGCCATCAACGAGCTGATGAGCGAGATGAAGGACCTGCAGCAGGAGAACAAGAGCCTAAGGACCCAGCTGACCAGCGCCAAGGAGGAGATGCAGCGCAGAGAGAAGACCATCACCAAGGAGCTGCAGGAACTGAGGGAGCAGCTCCACAGATACACAGCTCCTCCCACATAGTGTGGTACAGAGGGGAGCTCGCCAACTACATCAGCCCAGTAAAACGGGGTCAAACACACACATGGCTCAAAATTAACAAGGGAATAATCCAGTGTGAAAATTATATATACTGTACCTGTGTGCAGCATACACCCCCCCCTTCTGAATCCCCCTATTATAACAAAGAGTATTTTAACCCCCTCCACACAGAGAACAGCCATTTCCAGGCCCAGGGAAATGTGCTGCTCTGTGGGGATTTCAATGCCAGGACAGGCTCAAAGCCTGACGGTATAAACACTCTGGGAAACAGCCAGACATTTGGACAGGCCCATTCGTACCTCACATCTACCACAACACAGAGAAACAACCCTGACCGTGCTGTAAACAAGAATGGGAGAGAGTTAGTGCATCTCTGTCAAGCCTTGGGTCTGTACATCGTTAGTGGCAGGATCAGAGGGGACTCTTTAGGGAGGTTTACTTACTGCTCAGCTCTTGGAAAAAGTGAAATGGACTATGCCATCACTGACATGGACCCCTCCTCTCTAATGCATTCAATGTCAGGCAACAAACCCCCCTGTCGGACCCCACTCAAATCACTGTGTTCCTGAAAAGAAGAGGGCAGCCTAACACACAGACACAGCCCAGTAAGCTGTACAATCTGACAGCATCAGTACTGAGATGCTCAAACACAGCAGCCCTGAGTCACAAGAGGTAATGCTTAAATTATTCAACATGGTACTAAGTACTGGTTACTTCCCTGACATCTGGAACCAAGGACTTATATCCCCAATTCACAAGAGTGGAGACAAATTCGACCCCAATAACTACCAAGGCATCTCTGTGAGCAGTAATCTAGGGAAGGTATTCTGTAGTATAATCAAAACCCGCATAATAGCCTTCCTTACCAAACACAGTGTCTTGAGTAAGAGTGAAATTGGCTTCCTACCAAATCTCCACACCTCTGACCATATTTACACCCTGCACACCCTAATTGACAAATATGTATACCAAAAAAGTAAAGGCAAAATCTTTGCCTGTTTCATTGACTTTAAAGAAGCATTTGATTCCATGTGGCATGAGGTTTATATTATAGAATTCTTCAAAGTGGTGTAGGGGGTAAAGTCTATTATATAATAAAATCAATGTACACAGAAAACAAGTGCGCAGTAAAAATTGCCAACAAAAGAACAGAATTCTTCACTCAGGGCCGTGGGGTGAGATAGGGCTGCAGTCTGAGTCCAACTCTGTTCAATATTTACATCAATGAGTTAGCGATGATGCTGGAACAGTCTGCAGCCCCCGGCCTCACTCTCCACGACACACAAATTAAATTCCTGTTCTATGCAGATGACCTGGTCCTGCTGTCGCCCACAGAGCAGGGGCTGCAGCGGAACCTGGCTGTGCTGGAGCAGTACTGTCAGTCCTGGGCCTTGGCAGTAAACCTTAAAAAGACCATGTAATGATTTTTCAAAAAAAGGCCAGATCGCAGGGAAACAGATACCATTTCACCCTAGGCAACACCACCCTAGAACACACCACAAACTACACTGACCTAGGCCTGACTATCAGTGCGTCAGGGAGATTTAACCTGGCAGTAAATGCACCAAAGGAAAAAGCCAGAAGAGCTTTTTATGCCATCAAAAGAACATTCTATAAAATGAATATACCTGTCAAAATATGGCTAAAATTAATTGACAGCATCATCCAGCCCATTGTGAGGTACGGGGTCCAATCAGTCAACAGGATTACACTAAATGGGACAAACACCCAATCGAAACCCTGCATGCTGAACTCTACAAAAACATACTACAGGTGCAAAGAAAAACACCAAATCACACATACAGGGCAGAATTAGGCCGCTACCCAACACTTATAAATATTGTGAGCGAGCTTGCCACTCACTCGGGTTCGTGCCCCTTTAAAAACTACGACCCAGCACACAGAAATGGATTTTAAACGCACGGTTGCGCTCTTTTTAATTACAAACCAAACAAAACACAAACAAACTCCTAACTCTGTTTTTGGAGCGCTTACTATACACACTGGAACCTGACTCACTCGCAGGACGGCTAAGCCGTTTACCTGCCCCAAACCTGAACAGGTTGAAACTGTACCTTTTTCTCCGGACTGCTCAGAAGCAGAGCACCTCTCCTGCTTCCTTCTACTCAGCAGCCGGGAGCACACTGGCTTCACTCCTTAAATACCCTGCACCTGGTCCTAATTTAATAACAACCACCAGGTGCAGGGGATAATTAAACAATAAAACAATTAACCAATTTAAATTAAACAATAAACAAATACAATTAAACTAAAACCAGTGTGCATTTCCACATGTTTTCTGTGCAGGGAGGTTTTAACCCCCTCCCTGCTGTCTCACATATCCCTCCCCTTGTCTTTTCAAGACACCGGCCATTTAACGGCCACCTCCCTCCACCCTTGAAAAACCACCCACACCCAAGTCCATAAATGTAAATTTTCGCTCTTTTCCACGGGCGGGCTTGAGGGTGGGTCGGTCCCTCCGGCTTTCCCAGGGAGGGACCCAGGACCAGCAAGGAGGGACCCAGACGGCATGTCCAGGGCAACCACAGCGCAGGCCGGTGACCGGGAGCACGGACTGGCAGGCAGAGGCGCGAGGCTGTGGACCGGCGCAGCGACGTCTGGGATTCCAGGAGGAGCAGAGCAGTAGGAAGGGGGAACGAAGCAACCAGCAGGGGGAGCGTCAGCGACGTCTGCCCATTGCGCAGTGACGTCTTCCTCCTGCGCAGCGACATCTGGAAATCCAGGGGGAGTGGAGCAAGGGACCAGGCAGGCGACTGTGCCTGGCTGTCCTGCGACCTGGGAGCTAGGTCAAGCGGAGGGAGGTCTGCACATTCAGGCCCGGTGTCCACACTGCCGGGACAAGGGACCTCCCACGGTAACGCCGGCCTGGCTTGCAGGGGTGGTGGTCAGGGCTGTGGTGGAGGCAACTCCCTCACCTCCCACCCCTTCTTCGTGGCCGGCTCCTCCGACAGCAGGGGAAAAGCTGCCGGCTCCTCCGACAGCAGGGGAAAAGCTGCCGGCTCCTCCGACAGCAGGGGAAAAGCTGCCGGCTCCTCCGACAGCAGGGGAAAAGCTGCCGGCTCCTCCGACAGCAGGGGAAAAGCTGCCGGCTCCTCCGACAGCAGGGGAAAAGCTGCCGGCTCCTCCGACCGCAGGGGAAAAGCTGCCGGCTCCTCCGACCGCAGGGGAAAAGCTGCCGGCTCCTCCGACCGCAGGGGAAAAGCTGCCGGCTCCTCCTTTTCCGGCTCTGGAGGTAGTCGCACCTCCCCCCTTTCACCTTGGACCGGTAGCTCCACCCCCTCAGTTACCTGGACTGGTGGTGCCCCTCCCATATCTTCTACCATGTAACAGAGCCTCATGGCTGCCACTTCCTGGAAGGACACCGGGTGGCACTGTTCCTCCCAGGCCTCCCACTGCTCCCCATCTCGACGCCAGAGTGCATTGATTACCCTGGGGAGGTCGTAATAAAGGTCCTCATCCGGGTCCATCAGCCCGTCTCTCACCTCTCGGGATGTTGGGAAACCCAGTGGCACTGGAGCTACCGGTGTTGCTGCTGACGCTTGGGCCGGCGCATAGGGATATCCGGCCCAGTTGTGCCCGTACTCCTCGCAGCGACCACATCAGTCAGCCGGTGGCCCCTCTGGGCATGCCCGCCAGCAATGGTCCTCCGTCCCGCACCAGGAGCACCAAGGGAACAAGCTGGCTGGGTCCTCCAGCGGTTGCTGTTGCAGCTTCTGCTTGCTCTTCTTGCCCATTTCTTTTCCCCCCCAAAAAAATGCACTTCTTCTCTGAGTCTCCTGGGGCGCTGCCCCACTTCTGGTACCAATTGTGAGCGAGCTTGCCACTCACTCGGGTTCGTGTCCCTTTAAAAACTACGACCCAGCACACAGAAATGGATTTTAAACGCACGGTTGTGCTCTTTTTAATTACAAACCAAACAAAACACAAACAAACTCCTAACTCTGTTTTTGGAGCGCTTACTATACACACTGGAACCTGACTCACTCGCAGGGCGGCTAAGCCGTTTACCTGCCTGTGGCAAAGTGGGTGGTAGGGGGAACAGGTGTAGCAGTGATGCGGTGCAGGAATGATGGGCAGACAACTGTAATCCAGAAAATAAGCTTTTATTTTCCCTCCTGGTCTAGTGACCACAAATAATAAGCCCCGGCAATACACAACGATGTGTAAAGCTCGGGGCTGAAGAACACAGGTTGCAGTCCTGATAAAAGAAACAAAAACACGGTCACCCGTCTCGGGTGCGTGCAGTCGTGATGGTGGTGCGTGAATATACTTTATTCCGTGACAGTTCGTGAAGTGGTGATCCGGCTTGTGCTGGCCCAAGGCGACAGCTCCGGATGTGTTTAGCTGTCTAGTGATTTCAAAAGACACAGACAGTTAGTTTACAGAGACGAACAAACACAAACCCACACACACACAACTCTTTGCAGAGTAATACAGGGATTACGTCCTTCTCGGTCCTTGGCTTAACCCAAACGAAGGAAAAGAACAGCGTTACCCTGGCCCCTATATGTAATCCCGCATGATATCTAGGTAAACGGTTGCAGCTGCCTTATTACTTGCAGCTGCCCCTTGTTTACCTGTCAAATCAATACGGTCTTACAACAGAGTCTCGCTTCCTTCCAGGCTGACCCACTTTCCGGTCCCGGAAACGAACTGTCAGGCCAGCCCTTCCAGATACTTCTCCTCCCGTTCTTTAGCGCCCTCACAGGTCGGGAGGAAGATTTATCACCAGAACTCATTGTATTTCTGTCACATATCCCACCGCTCAGAGTGGAGCCGAAGGAACACTCGGCTAAATCTACCTTTCCCATTGCTCCCCCCTCCCGGGAAAAATAATCCGCATTTTGGTGGTCTTTCCCCGCACGGTGTATCATATGGTACATGAAGGGCTGCAATGCCAGATACCACCGAGTTATCCGGGCATTGCTGTCCTTCATGGTGCTTAACCACTGGAGTGGGGCGTGGTCTGTGACAAGATCAAATGAGTGTCCCAGCAGGTAGTATCGTAAAGAGTGAGTAGCCCATTTAATGGCCAAACACTCTTTTTCGACTACGGAGTAGTTACGCTCCCGAGGTAACATTTTTTTGCTCAGGTACAATATCGGGTGTTCTACTCCAGCTACTTTTTGGGACAAGACTGCACCCAAACCTACATCCGAGGCGTCGGTGTGGAGGATGAATCTCTTGGTGAAATCTGGGGTAATAAGAGTGGGGGCCTGGCAAAGTTTACGCTTAATCGTATCAAACGCCCCCTGACACTCAGCTGACCATTTAATTAAATTTGGAGCACTCTTTTTGGTGAGGTCGACTAACGGGTTAACCACTGTGGCGTACTCGGGGATGAAGCGGCGGTAATAACCGGCTAAGCCCAGTAGTGACCTCACCTGAGTCTTGGTTTTGGGGATCGCTGCATCAACCAAAGCCTGGATTTTGGTGACCACAGGTTTCACCCTTCCATTTCCCATTACAAATCCCAAATATTGAGTCTCTGTTTTGGCAAACGCACATTTTCTCAAGTTAGCTGTCAGCCGGGCTGCCCTTAGAGACTGAAGAACGGCTGCAACCCTAGCCAAATGCTCTCGCCAGGTGGAGCTGTAAATCACCACGTCATCAATATACGCTGCTGCATATTCATGATGTGGGCGTAAAACCTGGTCCATCAGTCTCTGAAAGGCAGCGGGCGCACCATGTAGCCCAAACGGCATGGTTTTAAAGTGGAACAGCCCCTCTGGTGTTGAAAATGCGGTTTTCTCTCTGGAGCTGCGGGTTAGAGGGATTTGCCAGTATCCCTTCGTCAGGTCCAGAGTGGAAATAAACCTCGCTTTTCCCAGTCTGTCTAAAAGTTCGTCGACCCGAGGCATGGGATACGCATCGAACTTGGCAATAGCATTCACCTTTCTGAAATCTACGCAGAAGCGGTTGGTGCCGTCCTTCTTAGCCACTATTACAATAGGACTGCACCACTCGCTCCTGGAAGGTTCAATCACTCCAAGCTCGAGCATATCCCGTACCTCTTTGCGAACGCCACTTCGTCGACTTTCCGGGATCCGGTACGGTCTCTCTCGCACTGTGACACCTGGGGGAGAGATAATGTCATATTCCACTAAGTTCGTCCTGCCGGGCACATCAGAAAAAACATCGCTGAACTCCTCAATAAGCTTACGCAGCTCTCTTTGCTGATCCGGAACTAATTGTTCCCCCATTGAAATCGCTCTTGTGCTCGGGGTCTCTGGACAGGGACCTAAATCATCCTCCATATTGCCTGGGGCTATAAATAAGACCTCTCTTGCCTGCCAGGGCTTCAACAAATTAATGTGGTAGATTTCACGTTCATTCCGGCGATCGGGCTGTCTAATTTCATAATTTACTTTCCCTATAGCCCGAATCACCTCATACGGCCCCTGCCATTTAGCACACAGTTTTGACTCTGATGAGGGAAGTAGCAGCATTACCTTGTCCCCTGGTCGAAAGGTTCGAATCCGTGCATTTTTGTTATAATGCTGCTCTTGTCGGTGCTGAGCCGATCTGAGGTTGTCTTGGGCCAAACGACCGACCAAATCCAGGCGATCTCTGAGTAGGAGCACATACTTCACTACATTTTTAGACGAGCCTTTGTGCTCCTCCCACCCCTCTCTCAGCAGGTCGAGAATGCCGCGAGGCTGCCGGCCGTACAGGAGCTCAAAGGGGGAGAACCCAGTTGAACTCTGCGGCACTTCTCTCACTGCAAAAAGGAGGTAGGGGAGAAGTGATGCCCAATGTTTCTGCTCTTGTGTCACAAATCGCCTCAGCATCGACTTTAAGGTCTGATTAAAACGTTCCACCAGACCGTCCGATTGTGGATGATAAACGGACGTCCTGATGGGACGTATTTTTAATATTTTGTACACCTGCTGTAACGTATTGGACAAAAAATTAGTTCCGTGATCGGTCAAAATCTCCTTGGGGATCCCTACTCTGGCCATAATCTGGGCTAACTCGGTGGCTATTGCAGCGGCACTAGTGGACCTCAATGGAACTGCCTCCGGGTATCGCGTTGCATAATCCACCACTACTAAAATGTGCGTATACCCGGAGTCAGAAGGTAGCAAAGGGCCGACTATGTCCATTGCAATGCGCTCGAAAGGAGTGGAAATAATCGGCAGTGGGACCAAAGGGGCGGGGCGCACTCGACCCGGCGCTACTCGCTGGCAGTCTGGGCAGGTGGCTACATATTTCGACACATCAGTATGAAGACCTACCCAATAGAATCGAGCCAATATTCGCTCCCTCGTCTTCTCGGCTCCGAGGTGCCCCGCAAAAGGGATATCATGCGCCAGCCTCATGACCTCCAGCCGACAAGACGGGGGAACCAATAATTGTGTTACAGGCTGTCCTGTGCCCGCGGCTAGGTTTACCCTATACAGTAATTGCCCCTTGATACTGAAATGTGGATATACTAGCGCCCCAGCGCCGTCAACATCCTTACCTTCAATGGACCGGACCTGTCCCCAAGCGTGCACCAGTGACGGGTCGTTTTGTTGGCCCCACACTAGGTCCGCGCTTGAGTACCACGGGTCCGGTACATTGAGAGGGGCTGGAATAACATCTGCTCTAGTCGGTCCAGTAACCTCGCTCTCTCGGTCACACTGCGTTCCCACTCCCTTCGACTGGCGTTTGTTACCATTGCAGCACTCTCCCACCAGACCCCAGCCTTGTCTCAACAACGCTCCCTCCCATTTTGCGGTCCGTCTCTCCTTATTCGTTTTTCTAGGACGGAAAAGAGGGGAAAACATTTCAGTGTGAAAAGGAAACACATCACCAATTCGTTCCTTTTTTTTTTTCTGCCACGTTTACGTGTGTGGCTGAGACTGCCATTTCTTTCATCAATTCTTTGAATTTTGGCCAGTCTCGGCCCAGAATAACTGGGTGTGGCAACCTTTCCGCCACCCCGACTACAAGGTGACGTTTTATCGGTCCTACCGATAAATATACTTTTAATGTGGGGTATGCCGCCGTGTCTCCATGGATACAGGAGATGGCCACCTGACCTCGTGGCCGCCACGACACACCGCCCAGGAGAGCTGTCCTAATCAAGGTTTGCTCACACCCTGTGTCCACTAACGCGTGGGTTTTCACATTCCCTAACACCACATTAATCAGACAAGGCCCCTCCCGACCATTTTCCCCCCGCTTACCAGTCTCAGGTGCCCAATTGCACGCGGCCACGTCACACTCCATGGCAGCGGGGCATGACCTGGCCAGATGTCCCGGCTGGTGGCACCTAAAACAGATAGGAGGGACAGAGGGGGCATGGGTTAGAAATCTGTCCCGCTGCTGGTATGGCAACGGGGCAGGGGCAGCACCTCTACCCCAGCTGGGGGCCAACCTTGGTCTCCATGGGGGGGGAGGCAAGGGGGCCCAATGGGGTCGGTGCTCTGGGAGGTCTGGGTCCCTGGAACGAGGGAGGTGGTGGTGATGATGTTGGAGGAGAGGGAGAGAGAGCGCGGCTGCTTCGAAGGGCAGGGGCGGACAGGATCCCAATCCGGGCAGAGGTCAGGGAATCCTCAAAATCTTCGGCCAATTTGACCGCCTCCTCCAGGGTGTCGGGGTTGTGGCGCCGTATCCACGCCTGGGTTTCGGCGCCGACCACATGGCAGAACTGTTCTACCACAATGGCTTCCCCCATCTGCTGGGCGGTCTTCTTCCCGGGGGTCAGCCAATGCACCATGTGGTCGCACAACCTCTCCGCAACCACCCTGGGGCGTGTCTCCGGGGCTCTCCGGTATTCCCGAAACCGCGCCCGGTGGGTCTCGGTAGTAATATTGAGCCGGCGGAGGATAGCCTGCTTGACTAGGTCATACTCGGTGGCGTGCTGGTCGCTCATAGCCTGGTAAGCTGCCTGAGCCTCCCCAATCAGGCAGGGTCCCAGCTGGCTGGCCCAGAACTCCCGCGGCCAAGCCGCCGCGGTAGCCAGCCGCTCGAATGCCACCAAGTACGCCTCCGGGTCATCCTCCGCCGACATCTTCATCGCCCGTGCCTTCGGGGGCGACATCACCGGTATTGTCGTCGGGGTCGCTACTGCAGCCACGGCCAGTCCTACCCGTTCAATGAGCGCTGTATAGCGCTCCTCCCTCCTTCTCTCCTCTGCGTCCCGTCTGCTCTCCAGTGCCTGCAGCAGCTCCGCCAGCGCGTTGCGGTCCATGATCCCGTTTCTGACACCACGTGTGGCAAAGTGGGTGGTAGGGGGAACAGGTGTAGCAGTGATGCGGTGCAGGAATGATGGGCAGACAACTGTAATCCAGAAAATAAGCTTTTATTTTCCCTCCTGGTCTAGTGACCACAAATAATAAGCCCCGGCAATACACAACGATGTGTAAAGCTCGGGGCTGAAGAACACAGGTTGCAGTCCTGATAAAAGAAACAAAAACACGGTCACCCGTCTCGGGTGCGTGCAGTCGTGATGGTGGTGCGTGAATATACTTTATTCCGTGACAGTTCGTGAAGTGGTGATCCGGCTTGTGCTGGCCCAAGGCGACAGCTCCGGATGTGTTTAGCTGTCTAGTGATTTCAAAAGACACAGACAGTTAGTTTACAGAGACGAACAAACACAAACCCACACACACACAACTCTTTGCAGAGTAATACAGGGATTACGTCCTTCTCGGTCCTTGGCTTAACCCAAACGAAGGAAAAGAACAGCGTTACCCTGGCCCCTATATGTAATCCCGCATGATATCTAGGTAAACGGTTGCAGCTGCCTTATTACTTGCAGCTGCCCCTTGTTTACCTGTCAAATCAATACGGTCTTACAACAGAGTCTCGCTTCCTTCCAGGCTGACCCACTTTCCGGTCCCGGAAACGAACTGTCAGGCCAGCCCTTCCAGATACTTCTCCTCCCGTTCTTTAGCGCCCTCACAGGTCGGGAGGAAGATTTATCACCAGAACTCATTGTATTTCTGTCACACTGCCCCAAACCTTAACAGGTTTTAAACTGTACCTTTTTCTCCGGACTGCTCAAAAGCAGAGCACCTCTCCTGCTTCCTTCTACTCAACAGCCGGGAGCACACTGGATTCACTCCTTAAATACCCTGCACCTGGTCCTAATTTAATAACAACCACCAGGTGTAGGGGATAATTAAACAATAAAACAATTAACCAATTTAAATTAAACAATAAACAAATACAATTAAACTAAAACCAGTGTGCATTTTCACATGTTTTCTGTGCAGGGAGGTTTTAACCCCCTCCCTGCTGTCTCACAATATTAAGAAAAGAGCACTCCAATTTTGGATGCACCTAAAGAAAAGTGAGTCATTACTCCAATATAAGGCCCTCCAAACCCAAGAGCTCAGCCCTGAAAAGAGTCCCATAAGTCTGCTGGCCCTGAAGCTCACTGCACTGACCCCCACTAATACTAACACAAACCAGCTTCAGGAACACTATCAGCCCCTAATCAGAGTAAACCAAATTATAAAACAAACCAAAAACTCATATGTGAAACATTGGGACATAGAAACAAAATCCCCAAATAAACTTGATTGTTATTGGTCCCTAAAAATAAACTATACCCAAGCAGATTATCTCAAAGCAGAGACAGGTCCTGATCAAGTACAGGCTCAGTGACCACAACCTGGCCATAGAAAAAGGCCGACACAGGCAGACCTAGCTACCCAGAGAGAACAGGCTCTGTGGTCACTGTGAGACAGTAGAGGTCGAGACAGAGATGCACTTTCTCCTACATTGCGAGAAATACAACCAAACAAGGGAAGTATTCTTTAATAAAATAGTAAATGCCCATCCACTTTTTCCAAACATGGCAGACCCAGAAAAACTGGCTGTACTCCTAGTGGAGGGACACACAGCCCCCCTGGCTGTACTCCTAGGGGAGGGACATATAGCCCCCCTGGCTATACTCCTAGGGGAGGGACATACAGCCCCCCTGGCTGTACTCATAGGGGAGGGACATACAGCCTCACTGGCTGTACTCCTATGGGAGGGACATACAGCCCCACTGGCTGTACTCCTAGGGGAGGGACATACAGCCCCACTGGCTGTACTCCTAGGGGAGGGACATACAGCCTCACTGGCTGTACTCCTAGGGGAGGGACATACAGCCCCCTGGCTGTACTCCTAGGGGAGGGACATACAGCCCCACTGGCTGTACTCCTAGGGGAGGGACATACAGCCTCACTGGCTGTACTCCTAGGGGAGGGACATACAGCCTCACTGGCTGTACTCCTAGGGGAGGGACATACAGCCCCACTGGCTGTACTCCTAGGGGAGGGACATACAGCCCCACTGGCTGTACTCCTAGGGGAGGGACATACAGCCTCACTGGCTGTACTCCTAGGGGAGGGACATACAGCCTCACTGGCTGTACTCCTAGGGGAGGGACATACAGCCCCACTGGCTGTACTCCTAGGGGAGGGACATACAGCCCCCCTGGCTGCCCAATACATAGCCGCCTGCCACAACCAAAGGGGCATGCAGTGACACTCTGCATGAGGAGCACAACTTGGGAGGAGAGGAAATGTATTACTTGTAACCACTGTATTATTTTTTTTGTATTTATTTATATATATATCATTATTTTAATTATTTTCTTTGATTATTATTTTTTTTTAGCATTAACAGTACTAATTTCTCTGAAATATTATCATTTTTTTTTTGTTCTTTAATTTGTTGCCAACCTCCCCTTAATCCTCTAATTTATTTGTTTTACTGTATTTTATAAATCATTTATATATATTCAGCCGATGAAGGACTTCTAGTCCGAAACGTCCTGATAATTGATTTGTAATCAATTATTCTACCTTTTTAAGTACCTGAAATATCCTTTTCTTTTTTCTTATTGATCATTTTGGTACACAGCAGTTTTCCTTTTTCTCAAACTATATATATATATATATATATATATATATATATATATATATATATATATATATAATCATGCAATGTATATATCCATGTATTGTATAACTGCTTTGCAAAACCTGCTATTGTAAGTCATGCCAATAAAGCACCATTGAATTTAACTGAATTGAGAGGGGTGAGAGAATAAAATAATTCCAAACAATTACTATACATCCAGAAATAAAACACACACACACTATACACACACACACACACACTATATATATACACACACACACACACACACACACACACACTATATATACACACACACACTATATATATATATATACACACACATACACACTGGTTTGCAGAAGTATTCACCCCCTACAAAGTTTTCACATTTTGTTACCACCTGAGCGTACTTTCAAATTGGACTTTACATGTAGAATCTACACAAACTACTCCACATTGATAAAGTTAGAAAAATGCATATAGAATATAAATAAATAAGATTTACAGAGAAAAACAGATTAATCTCAGTTGCATAAGTATTCAAACCCTTTGCTACTGCAGCCCTAAATCAGCTCAGGTCACAAAATTAGTGAAATGGTTTCAGCCTGTGTGTACTCAAAGTGGTTTAACTTGTAGATAATTTCCCTCAGGTATATAAAGACTTTCAAACTGCAACTCACATAGTGATCCAACAAAGCAACCATGAAGACCAAGGAGCTTTCAAAACAAGTCAGGGATAAAGTGGTAGAGAGGCATAGAGCAGGAGAAGGGTACAAGAAAATTTCAAAGGCGCTGATTATCCCTCTCAGCAGAGTGAGGTCCATCATTAAGAAATGGAAGGTGCATCATACCACCCAGACACTACCCAGATCAGGTCGCCCTCCCAAACTGAGCAGCCGGGCAAGCAGGAAACTGGTTCGGGATGTCACTATGTAGCCAACAATGACCTTGAGAGATCTGCAAAGTTCTGTGTCTGAGATGGGAGTCAGTGTTCACACATCAACGATAAGCCGGTCCCTACACAAAGCTACCCTGTATGGACGGGTGGCAAGAAAGTAGCCATTACTCATAAAGCCTCATCTTAAAGCAAGTATGGAGTTTGCGAAAAAGCATGTAAGGTTTTGTGGTCAGACCAGACAAAAATTGAACGTTTCGGTCTAAATTCCAAGCATTATGTCTGGCGCAAGCCCAACACTGCACTTCACCCAGTCAACACCATCCCAACTGTCAAGCATGGTGGTGGCAGCATCATGTTATGGGGATGCTTCTCTTCAGCAGGGACTGGGAAGCTTGTCAGGATAGAGGGGAGAATGGATGGTGCAAAGCACAGGCGACTCCTTGAGGAAAACCTGTTTGAGTCAGCCAAAACTCTTAAGCTGGGGAGGAAATTCACATTTCAGCAGGGCAATGACCTGAAGCACAAAGTCAAAGCCACACCAGTGTGGTTGAACAAGAAGAGAATTAATGTTCTTGAGTGGCCCAGTCAAAGTCCTGTCTGAATCCAATCGAAAATTTATGGCGAGACTTGAAGATTGCAGTCCATCGACGATCCCCAACAAACTTATCAGAACTGGAGCAATTTTCCCATGAAGAATGGCAAAAATGTCACCATCCTACTGTGCAAAGCTAGTAGAGACCTATCCAAAAAGACTCATAGCAGTAATTGCTGCAAAAGGTGCTTCTACCATGTACTGACTTCAGGGGCTGAATACTTATGCAACCAGTAAATTTCATTTTGTACATTTTCTTTGCAAGTTTGCTGACATTTAACTCCCTCCTCCTATAACAGTGTTCAGTTTAACCATTACAGCTTTGGATAAAAAAAAAGTTATTTTGAAAAACTGTGCATACATTATTTGTAATTCAACAAAATATGAAATTTTTGCAGGGGTGTTAATGCTTCTGCAAACCACTCTGTGTGGGTGGGTGTGTGGGTGTGTGTGGGTGTGTGTGTGGGGGGGGGGGGGTGCGTGTGTGCGTGTGTGTGCGTGTGTGGGTGTGTGTATATTTATATATAGCTGTAAACAACTTTCTTTTTTCTTTAGTACAGGACAATAAGGACATCTAGTGGCAAGTGTTGGTACAGCACCCTTGTGTACACACAGGCAGGGAATAACCCTTTACTCCGTGCTGGGGGCTGAGTGTAGGTCTACAACAGGAACTGTATTCATTCTCAGTTCTTATTTTCACAAGAACAGACCTCTGTAAAAAGCTGTTTATACCTCTTGTCGTTATTTGTTTTACCTAAAAGACACCTAAACTGTCTGTGAGCTCACTGACGAAGTAAACATGAGACATGATTCAGTCACGAGAGGAGCTCTATAACGACTACAACACAGAAGTGGTGGAGAATACAACAGGGTATCTGCAGCTGAATTATTTTCTGCGCAAAATTAAAGTTAGAAACGAAGCGCAAATCGCTTAAGTAGCTGACCGGTTACTCATAAACAATAAACATACCCCTGTCACACTCGAATACGACCCGTCCAAATGTTACGTGTACTGTTACATTATAACGACAAATAAACAAGAAGCCATACAGAACGATGACAAAATTAAAGTTCCGCCTCTTCATCCTGTCCCTCTTCCGCGCTTTAATTAAAAACTGACTAAATGCCACTGTATTATCTTACTGTTGCTTCTGGCTTCCCTACGTAGCTTTCCTTTTTTGCTTGTGATTGGCCCATTCTTCTTCCAGACTTGTCCTACGCAACGAGAAGTGAAGACAGATTGGGTTACACTTTGGAACAATGATCCTCTTTGTTATATACACAGTAAATAACAAAGCCTTGTACGGCTACTTCTTACATCATACGTGTTCATCCTTGTCTGCTCTCTCACAGTCCCCTCCCAGCACACTGTAATATCCTGGTCCCTGCGCGGCAGGGAGTATACATTTAAGAAACTTGCTATTTCAGCTCACCCTTTGAACCCGTAGACGGCGCACGGAAGGATCGTTTTGACGATCTCACTGTGAGCTCGGCAGCGTCGCTCCACACCGAGAAAGAAGCTCACATGGTTTGCGCGGTTTCACTTTCTGTTAGTTTTGTAACCTCTGTGATTAAAAAGGACAGCATCGTTAACTGGAATGCATCTGGGGTGGGGTGGGGTATATTTTACAATCACGCAGCTACAGGCCAGTCACTAGTGCAAACTTTAACTTCAAAGAAATACAGAATTCTTCATAACGCAGCAACATCAAACAACATACAAATCAGGAAATGAGAGCTCTGTGCACATTTGTACCCTCTATAGAAGTGAAGTGAAATGAGTCTGTTTCACTCTGAGATATGCAGCCCTCCTTCATATATCACACAATGTCACACAATGAGTCAGTGACTGAGAAGGGATTTGAACCATGGACCTCCTGGTTACAAGCCCGTTTCTTTAACCACTGGACCACACAGCCTTAGTTCTTAAAAAGGTGTATTACAAAGTGTGGATGACAAAATTTGAGAAAATGTCCCCACAAAGAGTAACTCCTGAAAAAACAACATTGTGGGAACATTTTCTCAAATTCTGTCTGCACATTTATAGTAATACCTGCCTACACTTACACACACACACACACACATACCTGCCTACACTTACACACACACACACACAGCATGTGATTATCTAGAGGTTTCTAATTCAATACGAGTACCTGTGAGAACTGGAGGGGATTTCTATGTGCATGATGCCCCCTGCCCCAGCCCGCAGTGCATTGCAATAGTATGTGAGAGACCAGACCCAGACCAGGAAGAGGCACAAGCAGCTCCAGAGAGATCCAGGGCTAGTCCTGGCAGTGTGACCCAGGGGGCCTTGCTGATGTGAGTGTGCAACCCACTCTGTCCCTTTAAGAGAAACACTGCAGAGAACCTGCGGAGACTGCACTGTCTGCAATCCCAGCTCTGCAGTGAGAGAGGGAGGGAGGAATGGAGGGTGGGCGTAGCCAGTGCCCTCTCATAACACAGACCGTCGATGCACTTCCAGAGCACTAGCAAACAGGTCAGTCTCGCTGTGTCACTGCTGTGTGGTTGCTTTTTGCTTCAGTGTTTACTGAGGGCTGGAGATCCGGGTTCAAACCCCAAAGGGTGAGTACACTGAGCCACTGGAACTGGAATGGTGGGGCCTCTAAACTGGGAAGAAGTTGCTGGGAATCAAAGATTGAGTTTAGATTTTGTTTTTGGTGTCTGTAAGAGTGATGGTTCTGTTTCTGCTACAGGTCAAGTTCTCTCACTTCAATAATCTTTATTTAAAAACCCAGCACTTCAAGCAGCAGCTGTGTCTGTGTGTTTGTGCTCTGCAGGGCAGTCTGAGGGGTGAGCAGGGAGGGATCATGTGTGGTCATGCAGTCTGAGGGGTGAGCAGGGAGGGATCATGTGTGGTAATGCAATCTGAGGGGTGAGCAGGGAGGGATCATGTGTGGTAACGCAGTGTTGTGGACACAGCCTCTCTGGTCAGTGTTATGATCTGTAGATTTCAATGCTACAGTAATAAGCAGTCCCTGTGGATCTAGTTTTAACCCTTCGGTTACTGGCAGGTTCCTGCGTGAGGATGTCTGAGCTCAGCGAGGAGATGGTTGCAGAGCTGCTGTCTCTGGAGAAGAGGAATCTCATTAAGAACCCCCATGGAGCAGGTCTGCACCCCCAGCTCCCCTGCTTGTGCTTTTATTCAATGATGCATCGCAGGCCTGTGGTGACTGCTTGCTGTGATTCAGCTTTAGTTTTGATGTTCATTTGGTGCAGTTCCCTCGCTACCCAGTAGTCCCTGCTGTTCCCTCTTCCGTATTCTTTCACAATGCAGTACCTTCAGCCTGCTTTCCTGTGCTTCTGTCTACATGCCTCAGTCATTGTGATCAGTGTGCAGTAGTGGTTAGGGCTCTGGACTCTTGACCGGCGGGTCGTGGGTTCAATCCCCGGTGGGAGATACTGCTGTTGTACCCTCGAGCAAGGTACTTTACCTAGATTGTTCCAGTAAAAAATCAAACATTATAAATGGGTAATTGTATGTAAAAACAATTGTAAGTCGCCCTGGATAAGTGCGTCTGCTAAGAAATAAATAATAAAGGCTTGCAGTGGTGATGTCACGGACCAGAAACAGGAACCAAAACAAGGAATGGTGGTGGTGAAACTGAGCGCTCAGCTATTTTATTAAATAATAAAACAAACAAAAGATTTAAACAAACAACAAAACCAAAAGGTGCGTTGGCCAGACAAATAAACAAATAAGTCTTGTGGCACGCTTAGCTGTGGTTTCTATTTAATTTCTCTCCTCGTTCGCTCTACCGTACTCTCCTCTGTACACTCTCCCCGAGGGTAGAGAACTGCAGGTTTATATACAGTGACCATCTCCCTATTAGCAACAATTAATCAATGAATTAACTCGGGAGATGGTCACTGTCTGCACAAGTTTAATAAGGATACGTGACTGTCAGCTAGCTAAATAAATCACTAGCTGATCAGTCGCGCATCTTCACAAGGTTTTTAAAATACAAAAACAATAACAAATACGCAGCGCTTTTATCTGCGCCGCAAACAATAATACAAACAATAATAAACAGTGCACATATATATATATATATATATATATATATATATATATATATATATATATATATATATATATAGGGGCGGGACACTCCGCCACAGTCATGCTGCGCTGTTTGTGTTGTCTTTTACTTTGCTTTTTACTGCACGTGTTTCTCCACACTGTGAGATTTGTAAAGCCCGGAACAGCAGTGTGAGGGCTGCGAGATATCTATAAAGAGGGATATCCCTCTCTCTCTTTCTCTCCTCAGCCCCTCCCCCTCCCCCTCAGAGCAGTTTGAGGGCTGGGGTATTGATATACAGTTGAATTGACTCTCTCTCTCTCTCACTCCCTCACAGAGCAGTTTGAAGGCTGGGAGATCACAGAGAATGGTGGCAGTCAGTGGCGTGTGGAGGAGCTCCCAGGGGATTGTGGGAAGGAATTCCCAGATGAGACGGTCCAGAGCTACTTTGCTACGTCCTTTGAGTACGAGCGAGTTCCTTACTCTCAGCTCCCTACTCTCTACTCCTAGCTCCCTCCTCCCAACTCCCTACTCCCAGCTCTCCGCCCCCTACTGGGCCCCCAAATCTCTACTCCTTGCTTCATACACCCTCCTCCCAGTTAATCAAATAGTAATGTACCCTTGGGGAGCCTCCTCATACCCAGCCCCTTGTGCAGGCCCTTCTGTCTCTCCATCGTCAGAGACTCCTAACTGCCCCTCTGTGCTCTATAGGCTGTGTCTAAAGAAGCAGGTGCTGGACCTGCGAGCTGAGGGCTACTCTGAGGAGCTGCTGGACACAGTGCAGCCCAAGATCACGGTGCAAGACTGGTGAGAATGTGTCTTAACCTCTCCTCTTTCCCTGCCTCCTTCACTGCCCTCTCCTCTCTCCTGGGTGAGTCACTGCCCTCTCCTCTCTCCTGGGTGAGTCACTGCCCTCTCCTTTCTCCCTGCCTCCCTCACTGCCCTCTCTTCTCTCCTGGGTGAGTCACTGCCCTCTCCTCTCTCCTGGGGGAGTCACTGCCCTCGCCTCCCTCTCTGTACTGTGCAGGTATGCAGGGCGCTCAGACTGCGGCTGCACTTACCAGCTGTGTGTGTCTCTGCTCAACGAGAGCCAGGAGACGGTCCAGGAGTTCAAACCAGACCTTGTGAGCTTGGAGCCAGAGAACTCGGACTGCAGCTGGAGCCAGGTCAGCAGTGTGTGTGTGTGTGTGTCAGTGTGTGTGTCAGTGTCAGTGTGTATGTGTGTGTGTGTGTGTGTCAGTGTGTGTACATGTCAGTGTGTGTATATGTGTGTGTCAGTGTCAAATGTGTGTGTGTCAGTGTCAGTGTGTGTGTGTGTGTTTGTCTCTGTGTGTGTGTATCTGTGTGTATCAGTGTGTGTGTGTCAGTGTCAGTGTGTGTGTGTGTCAGTGTGTGTGTGTGTGTCAGCATCAGTGTGTGTGTATCAGTGTGTGTGTGTGTGTCAGTGTGTGTGTGTCAGTGTGTGTGTGTCAGTGTGTGTGTCAGTGTGTATCAGTGTGTCTGTGTGTGTCAGTGTCAGTGAGTGTGTGTGTGTGTCAGTGTGTGTGTGTGTATCAGTGTGTGTGTATGTGTCAGTGTGTGTGTGTCAGTGTGTGTCAGTGTGTGTGTATCAGTGTGTGTGTCAGTGTCAGAGTGTGTGTGTGTGTTAGTGTGTGTGTGTGTGTCAATGTCAGTGTGTGTGTGTGTGTGTCAGCATCAGTGTGTGTGAGTGTGTGTGTCAGTGTGTGTATCAGTGTGTGTGTGTGTCAGTGTCAGTGTGTGTGTATCAGTGTGTGTCAGTGTCAGTGTGTGTGTGTGTGTGTGTCAGTGTGTGTGTGTGTGTCAGCATCAGTGTGTGTGTGTCAGTGTGTGTGTGTGTCCCAGTGTGTGTGTCAGTGTCTGTGTGTGTCAGCATCAGTGTGTGTGTGTCAGTGTGTGTGTGTGTGTGTCAGTGTGTGTGTGTGTATCAGTGTGTGTGTATGTGTCAGTGTGTGTGTGTGTCAGTGTGTGTCAGTGTGTGTGTATCAGTGTGTGTGTGTCAGTGTCAGAGTGTGTGTGTGTGTTAGTGTGTGTGTGTGTCAATGTCAGTGTGTGTGTGTGTGTGTCAGCATCAGTGTGTGTGAGTGTGTGTGTCAGTGTGTGTATCAGTGTGTGTGTGTCAGTGTCAGTGTGTGTGTATCAGTGTGTGTCAGTGTCAGTGTGTGTGTGTGTGTGTCAGTGTGTGTGTGTGTGTCAGCATCAGTGTGTGTGTGTCAGTGTGTGTGTGTGTCCCAGTGTGTGTGTCAGTGTCTGTGTGTGTCAGCATCAGTGTGTGTGTGTCAGTGTGTGTGTGTCCCAGTGTGTGTGTGTGTGTGTCCCAGTGTGTGTGTGTGTCAGTGTCAGTGTGTGTGTGTGTGTGTCAGTGTGTGTGTGTGTGTGTGTGTGTGCCAGTGTGTGTGTGTGTGTCAGTGTCAGTGTATGTGTATCAGTGTCAGTGCGTGTGTGTGTGTGTCAGTGTGTGTGTCAGCATCAGTGTGTGTGTGTCAGTGTGTGTGTGTGTGGCGGAGTGTCCCGCCCCTATTTATTATTATTTGTATTTTTGTTTGCGGCGCGGATAAAAGCGCCGTGTCTTTTGTTATTGTTTTTTATATTTATAATTTAAAAACCCTGTGAGGATGCATGACTGATCAGCTACTGATTATTTAACTAGCTGACAGTCATGCATCCTTACCAAACGCGTGCAGACTGTGGCCCAGGGGTAATAAGATAATTAACAGCTAGAGTATAAGAATCGGCCAGAGTATAAGAACCATAGAACCTGCAGCTGTCCGTGCTGCAGGGTTGGGGTGTACAGAGAGGAGGTACGGGGAGATAGAGAGGAGACAGAATATAAAAACAATTGCTAAAACATGCAGGATTAGCCAGCACAACACTTACTTGTTTGTCTGTTTATTCATTTGGCCCTCGTGCCCTTTTGTTTTGTTGTTTGTTTAAATCTTTCCTTTTGTTTTGTTTATTAATAAATCAGATGAACGCCATTGCATTCAGCTTCACCCGCCCATCCATTGTTTTGATTCAGTTACTTCCTGGTCCGTGACGTCACCACACCTCACCACTGCTAGCCATCCTGCTACAGTGTGTCAGTGTGTGTGTGTGTGTGTGTGTGTGTGTGTGTGTGTGTGTGTGTGTGTGTATCAGCATCCTCCTTTCCCTCTCCCCCTCTCCTCTCCTGTCCTCTCCTCCTATCTATCTCCATCTCCTCTCCTCTCCTCTCCTCTCCCCTTACCTAACTCTCTCTCTCTTCTCCTCCCTCCTCTCCTGTCCTCTCCTCCTACCTATCTCCATCTCCTCTCCCCTTACCTAACTCTCTCTTCTCCTCCCTCTCCTCTCCTCTCGCCCCCTCTCCTTTTCTCTTCTCTCCCAGGTGACACACACCTTCGAGGGTTACGGCCCTGGAGTTCACTTTGTTAGTTTTGAACATGGAGGTCAGGACTCCAAGTACTGGGACGGCTGGTTCGGGGTTCGAGTCACAAACAGCTCAGTGGAAGTGCAGCCATGAGGGGGCGCCAGCGCACCCTGGAACTCTACAATACATACCTGTCTGTCTGTCTGTCTGTCTGTCTGTCTATCTATCTATCTATCGATCTATCTATCTATCTATCTATCTATCTATCTATCTATCTATCTATCTATCTATCTATCTATCTATCTATCTATCATCTATGCCTGTCTGCCTTGCTCTTGTTCAGACATCACGCTGCTGAGCTTCTGCAATAGGGAGGGTTTAACCCTCCACTCCTTCTCTGGGTCTTGCTTCAACCAGGAAGAAATATCTATTTAAATCTGCTTTGAGCAGCACTGCAGTCTATTGCCGGCTGTATTTCATATCAATGTAATCTACTGTTGCTGTTAACTATTGCCAGGACCCAGGGGAACCTGTATGTACAGAATGAAAGAAACACTGTAGTTTATTTGGAAGTCCTGTCCTAAGCAGGTGAATTTGTGTTCAGACAACACGCTGTACATTTAAATAAATGTATATTAAATACATTGCTATACCATGAGTGTTTGGTGTTTTTATTATTTTTTTAGTACTAGCTCCAATCCCTGCAGACAGACAGACACACAAACAGATGCTTCAGTCCCTACAGACAGACAGACAGACAGCTTCAATCCCTGAGGACAGACAGATAGACACACATACAGCTTCAATCCTTGTAGACAGACAGTAGTTGCTGGAGTTGAGCGTAGAGCAGGGTAGTTGCTGGAGCGGAGCGTGGAGCTGGGTAGTTGCTGGAGCGGAGCTGGGTTGTTGCTGGAGCGGAGCGTGGAGCTGGGTAGTTGCTGGAGCGGAGCATGGAGCGGGGTAGTTGCCTGAGCGGTGCGTGGAGCGGGGTAGTTGCCTGAGCGGTGCGTGGAGCGGGGTAGTTGCCTGAGCGATGCGTGGAGCGGGGTAGTTGCTGGAGCGGAGCGCGGAGCTGGGTAGTTGCTGGAGCAGAATGTGGAGCGGGGTAGTTTCTGGAGCGGAGCTGTATAGTTGCTGGAGCAGAGCGTGGAGCGGGGCAGTTGCTGGAGTGGAGCGTGGAGCGGGGTAGTTGCTGGAGCGGAGCTGTATAGTTGCTGGAGCGGAGCGTGGAGCGGGGTAGTTGCCTGAGCGGTGCGTGGAGCGGGGTAGTTGCCTGAGCGGTGCGTGGAGCGGGGTAGTTGCCTGAGCGGTGCGTGGAGTGGGGTAGTTGCTGGAGCGGAGCGCGGAGCTGGGTAGTTGCTGGAGCAGAGCGTGGAGCTGGGTAGTTGCTGGAGCGGAGCGTGGAGCGGGGTAGTTGCTGGAGTGGAGCTGTATAGTTGCTGGAGTGGAGCGTGGAGCAGGGTAGTTGCTGGAGCGGAGCGTGGAGCTGGGTAGTTGCTGGCGTGGAGCGGGGTAGTTGCTGGAGCGGAGCGTGGAGCGGGGTAGTTGCTGGAGTGGAGCGTGGAGCGGGGTAGTTGCTGGAGCGGAGCATGGAGCTGGGTAGTTGCTGGAGTGGAGCGTGGAGCGGGGTAGTTGCTGAAGCGGAGCATGGAGCGGGGTAGTTGCTGGAGCGGAGCGTGGAGCTGGGTAGTTGCTGGAGTGGAGCGTGGAGCTGGGTAGTTGCTGGAGCGGAGCGTGGAGCGGGGTAGTTGCTGGAGTGGAGCGTGGAGCGGGGTAGTTGCTGGAGCGGAGCGTGGAGCTGGGTATTTGCTGGAGTGGAGCGTGGAGCGGGGTAGTTGCTGGAGTGGAGCGTGGAGCGGGGTAGTTGCTGGAGCGGAGCGTGGAGCGGGGTAGTTGCTGGAGTGGAGCGTGGAGCTGAGTAGTTGCTGGAGTGGAGCGTGGAGCGGGGTAGTTGCTGGAGTGGAGCGTGGAGCGGGGTAGTTGCTGGAGTGGAGCGTGGAGCGGGGTAGTTGCTGGAGTGGAGCGTGGAGCTGGGTAGTTGCTGGAGTGGAGCGTGGAGCGAGTTGCTGGAGTGGAGCGTGGAGCGGGGTAGTTGCTGGAGTGGAGCGTGGAGCGGGGTAGTTGCTGGAGTGGAGCGTGGAGCGGGGTAGTTGCTGGAGCGGAGCGTGGAGCTGGGTAGTTGCTGGAGTGGAGCGTGGAGCGGGGTAGTTGCTGGAGCGGAGCGTGGAGCGGGGTAGTTGCTCGAGTGGAGCGTGGAGCTGGGTAGTTGCTGGAGTGGAGCGTGGAGCGGGGTAGTTGCTGGAGTGGAGCGTGGAGCGGGGTAGTTGCTGGAGTGGAGCGTGGAGCGGAGTAGTTGCTGGAGCGGAGCGTGGAGCTGGGTAGTTGCTGGAGTGGAGCGTGGAGCGGGGTAGTTGCTGGAGCGGAGCGTGGAGCGGGGTAGTTGCTGGAGCGGAGCGTGGAGCTGGGTAGTTGCTGGAGCGGAGCGCGGAGCTGGGTAGTTGCTGGAGCGGAGTGGGGTAGTTGCTGGAGCGGAGCGCGGAGCTGGGTAGTTGCTGGAGCAGAACGTGGAGCGGGGTAGTTGCTGGAGCGGAGCGCGGAGCTGGGTAGTTGCTGGAGCAGAACGTGGAGCGGGGTAGTTGCTGGAGTGGAGCGTGGAGCGGGGTAGTTGCTGGAGCGGAGCGTGGAGCTGGGTAGTTGCTGGAGTGGAGCGTGGAGCGGGGTAGTTTCTGGAGTGGAGCGTGGAGCGGGGTAGTTGCCTGAGCGGTGCGTGGAGCGGGGTAGTTGCCTGAGCGGTGCGTGGAGCGGGGTAGTTGCTGGAGCGGTGCGTGGAGCGGGGTAGTTGCTGGAGCGGAGCGCGGAGCTGGGTAGTTGCTGGAGCAGAACGTGGAGCGGGGTAGTTTCTGGAGTAGAGCGTGGAGCGGGGTAGTTGCTGGAGTGGAGCGTGGAGCGGGGTAGTTGCTGGAGTGGAGCGTGGAGCGGGGTAGTTGCTGGAGCGGAGCGTGGAGCTGGGTAGTTGCTGGAGTGGAGCGTGGAGCGGGGTAGTTTCTGGAGTGGAGCGTGGAGAGGGGTAGTTGCCTGAGCGGTGCGTGGAGCGGGGTAGTTGCCTGAGCGGTGCGTGGAGCGGGGTAGTTGCTGGAGCGGAGCGCGGAGCTGGGTAGTTGCTGGAGCGGAGTGGGGTAGTTGCTGGTGCGGAGCGCGGAGCTGGGTAGTTACTGGAGCAGAACGTGGAGCGGGGTAGTTTCTGGAGCGGAGCTGTATAGTTGCTGGAGCAGAGCGTGGAGCGGGGCAGTTGCTGGAGTGGAGCGTGGAGCGGGGTAGTTGCTGGAGCGGAGCTGTATAGTTGCTCGAGTGGAGCGTGGAGCAGGGTAGTTGCTGGAGAGGAGCGTGGAGCGGGGAAGTTGCTGGAGCGGAGCGTGGAGCTGGTTAGTTGCTGGAGCAGAACGTGGAGCGGGGTAGTTTCTGGAGCGGAGCTGTATAGTTGCTGGAGCGGAGCGTGGAGCTGGGTAGTTGCTGGAGTGGAGCGTGGAGCGGGGTAGTTGCTGGAGCGGAGCGCGGAGCTGGGTAGTTGCTGGAGCAGAATGTGGAGCGGGGTAGTTTCTGGAGCGGAGCTGTATAGTTGCTGGAGCAGAGCGTGGAGCGGGGCAGTTGCTGGAGTGGAGCGTGGAGCGGGGTAGTTGCTGGAGCGGAGCTGTATAGTTGCTCGAGTGGAGCGTGGAGCAGGGTAGTTGCCTGAGCGGTGCGTGGAGCGGGGTAGTTGCCTGAGCGGTGCGTGGAGCGGGGTAGTTGCCTGAGCGGTGCGTGGAGCGGGGTAGTTGCTGGAGCGGAGCGCGGAGCTGGGTAGTTGCTGGAGCGGAGTGGGGTAGTTGCTGGAGCGGAGCGCAGAGCTGGGTAGTTGCTGGAGCAGAACGTGGAGCGGGGTAGTTTCTGGAGCGGAGCTGTATAGTTGCTGGAGCAGAGCGTGGAGCTGGGTAGTTGCTGGAGTGGAGCGTGGAGCGGGGTAGTTGCTGGAGCGGAGCTGTATAGTTGCTCGAGTGGAGCGTGGAGCAGGGTAGTTGCTGGAGAGGAGCGTGGAGCGGGGAATTTGCTGGAGCGCAGCGTGGAGCTGGTTAGTTGCTGGAGCAGAACGTGGAGCGGGGTAGTTTCTGGAGCGGAGCTGTATAGTTGCTGGAGCGGAGCGTGGAGCTGGGTAGTTGCTGGAGTGGAGCGTGGAGCGGGGTAGTTGCTGGAGCGGAGCGCGGAGCTGGGTAGTTGCTGGAGCGGAGTGGGGTAGTTGCTGGAGCGGAGCGCAGAGCTGGGTAGTTGCTGGAGCAGAACGTGGAGCGGGGTAGTTTCTGGAGCGGAGCTGTATAGTTGCTGGAGCAGAGCGTGGAGCTGGGTAGTTGCTGGAGTGGAGCGTGGAGCGGGGTAGTTGCTGGAGCGGAGCTGTATAGTTGCTCGAGTGGAGCGTGGAGCAGGGTAGTTGCTGGAGAGGAGCGTGGAGCGGGGAATTTGCTGGAGCGCAGCGTGGAGCTGGTTAGTTGCTGGAGCAGAACGTGGAGCGGGGTAGTTTCTGGAGCGGAGCTGTATAGTTGCTGGAGCGGAGCGTGGAGCTGGGTAGTTGCTGGAGTGGAGAATGGAGCGGGGTAGTTGCTGGAGCGGAGCGCGGAGCTGGGTAGTTGCTGGAGCAGAATGTGGAGCGGGGTAGTTTCTGGAGCGGAGCTGTATAGTTGCTGGAGCAGAGCGTGGAGCGGGGCAGTTGCTGGAGTGGAGCGTGGAGCGGGGTAGTTGCTGGAGCGGAGCTGTATAGTTGCTCGAGTGGAGCGTGGAGCAGGGTAGTTGCTGGAGTAGAGCGTGGAGCGGGGTAGTTGCTGGAGCGGAGCGTGGAGCGGGGTAGTTGCTGGAGCGGAGCGTGGAGCTGGGTAGTTGCTGGAGCGGAGCGCGGAGCTGGGTAGTTGCTGGAGCGGAGTGGGGTAGTTGCTGGAGTGGAGCGTGGAGCGGGGTAGTTGCTGGAGCGGAGCGTGGAGCGGGGTAGTTGCTGGAGCGGAGCGTGGAGCGGGGTAGTTGCTAGAGCGGAGCGTGGAGCTGGGTAGTTGCTGGAGCGGAGCGCGGAGCTGGGTAGTTGCTGGAGCGGAGTGGGGTAGTTGCTGGAGCGGAGCGCGGAGCTGGGTAGTTGCTGGAGCAGAACGTGGAGCGGGGTAGTTGCTGGAGCGGAGCGCGGAGCTGGGTAGTTGCTGGAGCAGAACGTGGAGCGGGGTAGTTGCTGGAGTGGAGCGTGGAGCGGGGTAGTTGCTGGAGCGGAGCGTGGAGCTGGGTAGTTGCTGGAGTGGAGCGTGGAGCGGGGTAGTTTCTGGAGTGGAGCGTGGAGCGGGGTAGTTGCCTGAGCGGTGCGTGGAGCGGGGTAGTTGCCTGAGCGGTGCGTGGAGCGGGGTAGTTGCTGGAGCGGTGCGTGGAGCGGGGTAGTTGCTGGAGCGGAGCGCGGAGCTGGGTAGTTGCTGGAGCAGAACGTGGAGCGGGGTAGTTTCTGGAGTAGAGCGTGGAGCGGGGTAGTTGCTGGAGTGGAGCGTGGAGCGGGGTAGTTGCTGGAGTGGAGCGTGGAGCGGGGTAGTTGCTGGAGCGGAGCGTGGAGCTGGGTAGTTGCTGGAGTGGAGCGTGGAGCGGGGTAGTTTCTGGAGTGGAGCGTGGAGAGGGGTAGTTGCCTGAGCGGTGCGTGGAGCGGGGTAGTTGCCTGAGCGGTGCGTGGAGCGGGGTAGTTGCTGGAGCGGAGCGCGGAGCTGGGTAGTTGCTGGAGCGGAGTGGGGTAGTTGCTGGTGCGGAGCGCGGAGCTGGGTAGTTACTGGAGCAGAACGTGGAGCGGGGTAGTTTCTGGAGCGGAGCTGTATAGTTGCTGGAGCAGAGCGTGGAGCGGGGCAGTTGCTGGAGTGGAGCGTGGAGCGGGGTAGTTGCTGGAGCGGAGCTGTATAGTTGCTCGAGTGGAGCGTGGAGCAGGGTAGTTGCTGGAGAGGAGCGTGGAGCGGGGAAGTTGCTGGAGCGGAGCGTGGAGCTGGTTAGTTGCTGGAGCAGAACGTGGAGCGGGGTAGTTTCTGGAGCGGAGCTGTATAGTTGCTGGAGCGGAGCGTGGAGCTGGGTAGTTGCTGGAGTGGAGCGTGGAGCGGGGTAGTTGCTGGAGCGGAGCGCGGAGCTGGGTAGTTGCTGGAGCAGAATGTGGAGCGGGGTAGTTTCTGGAGCGGAGCTGTATAGTTGCTGGAGCAGAGCGTGGAGCGGGGCAGTTGCTGGAGTGGAGCGTGGAGCGGGGTAGTTGCTGGAGCGGAGCTGTATAGTTGCTCGAGTGGAGCGTGGAGCAGGGTAGTTGCCTGAGCGGTGCGTGGAGCGGGGTAGTTGCCTGAGCGGTGCGTGGAGCGGGGTAGTTGCCTGAGCGGTGCGTGGAGCGGGGTAGTTGCTGGAGCGGAGCGCGGAGCTGGGTAGTTGCTGGAGCGGAGTGGGGTAGTTGCTGGAGCGGAGCGCAGAGCTGGGTAGTTGCTGGAGCAGAACGTGGAGCGGGGTAGTTTCTGGAGCGGAGCTGTATAGTTGCTGGAGCAGAGCGTGGAGCTGGGTAGTTGCTGGAGTGGAGCGTGGAGCGGGGTAGTTGCTGGAGCGGAGCTGTATAGTTGCTCGAGTGGAGCGTGGAGCAGGGTAGTTGCTGGAGAGGAGCGTGGAGCGGGGAATTTGCTGGAGCGCAGCGTGGAGCTGGTTAGTTGCTGGAGCAGAACGTGGAGCGGGGTAGTTTCTGGAGCGGAGCTGTATAGTTGCTGGAGCGGAGCGTGGAGCTGGGTAGTTGCTGGAGTGGAGCGTGGAGCGGGGTAGTTGCTGGAGCGGAGCGCGGAGCTGGGTAGTTGCTGGAGCGGAGTGGGGTAGTTGCTGGAGCGGAGCGCAGAGCTGGGTAGTTGCTGGAGCAGAACGTGGAGCGGGGTAGTTTCTGGAGCGGAGCTGTATAGTTGCTGGAGCAGAGCGTGGAGCTGGGTAGTTGCTGGAGTGGAGCGTGGAGCGGGGTAGTTGCTGGAGCGGAGCTGTATAGTTGCTCGAGTGGAGCGTGGAGCAGGGTAGTTGCTGGAGAGGAGCGTGGAGCGGGGAATTTGCTGGAGCGCAGCGTGGAGCTGGTTAGTTGCTGGAGCAGAACGTGGAGCGGGGTAGTTTCTGGAGCGGAGCTGTATAGTTGCTGGAGCGGAGCGTGGAGCTGGGTAGTTGCTGGAGTGGAGAATGGAGCGGGGTAGTTGCTGGAGCGGAGCGCGGAGCTGGGTAGTTGCTGGAGCAGAATGTGGAGCGGGGTAGTTTCTGGAGCGGAGCTGTATAGTTGCTGGAGCAGAGCGTGGAGCGGGGCAGTTGCTGGAGTGGAGCGTGGAGCGGGGTAGTTGCTGGAGCGGAGCTGTATAGTTGCTCGAGTGGAGCGTGGAGCAGGGTAGTTGCTGGAGTAGAGCGTGGAGCGGGGTAGTTGCTGGAGCGGAGCGTGGAGCGGGGTAGTTGCTGGAGCGGAGCGTGGAGCTGGGTAGTTGCTGGAGCGGAGCGCGGAGCTGGGTAGTTGCTGGAGCGGAGTGGGGTAGTTGCTGGAGTGGAGCGTGGAGCGGGGTAGTTGCTGGAGCGGAGCGTGGAGCGGGGTAGTTGCTGGAGCGGAGCGTGGAGCTGGGTAGTTGCTGGAGCGGAGCGCGGAGCTGGGTAGTTGCTGCAGCGGAGTGGGGTAGTTGCTGGAGCGGAGCGCGGAGCTGGGTAGTTGCTGGAGTGGAGCGTGGAGCGGGGTAGTTGCTGGAGCGGAGCTGTATAGTTGCTCGAGTGGAGCGTGGAGCAGGGTAGTTGCTGGAGAGGAGCGTGGAGCGGGGAATTTGCTGGAGCGCAGCGTGGAGCTGGTTAGTTGCTGGAGCAGAACGTGGAGCGGGGTAGTTTCTGGAGCGGAGCTGTATAGTTGCTGGAGCGGAGCGTGGAGCTGGGTAGTTGCTGGAGTGGAGAATGGAGCGGGGTAGTTGCTGGAGCGGAGCGCGGAGCTGGGTAGTTGCTGGAGCAGAATGTGGAGCGGGGTAGTTTCTGGAGCGGAGCTGTATAGTTGCTGGAGCAGAGCGTGGAGCGGGGCAGTTGCTGGAGTGGAGCGTGGAGCGGGGTAGTTGCTGGAGCGGAGCTGTATAGTTGCTCGAGTGGAGCGTGGAGCAGGGTAGTTGCTGGAGTAGAGCGTGGAGCGGGGAAGTTGCTGGAGCGGAGCGTGGAGCTGGTTAGTTGCTGCAGCGGTGCGTGGAGTGGGGTAATTGCTGGAGTTGAGCGCAAAGCAGGGTAGTTGCTGGAGCGGAGCGTGGAACAGGGTAGTTGCCGGAGCGGAGCGTGGAGCGGGGTAGTTGCTGGAGCGGAGCTGTGTAGTTGCTGGAGTTGAGCGCGGAGCAGGGTAGTTCCCGGAATGGAGCGTGGAGTGGGGTAGTTGATCGAGCGGTGCGTGGAGTGGGGTAGTTGCTGGAGCGGAGCGTGGAGTGGGGTAGTTGCCCGAGCGGTGCGTGGAGCGGGGTAGTTGCTGGAGCGGAGTGGGGTAGTTGCTGGAGCGGAGCGCGGAGCTGGGTAGTTGCTGGAGCGGAACGTGGAGCGGGGTAGTTTCTGGAGCGGAGCTGTATAGTTGCTGGAGCAGAGCATGGAGCGGGGCAGTTGCTGGAGTGGAGCGGGGTAGTTGCTGGAGTGGAGCGTGGAGCGGGGTAGTTGCTGGAGCGGAGCGTGGAGCGGGGTAGTTGCTGGAGCGGGGTAGTTGGGTAGTGCCCTTTCTTTTGTGTTTTGTGAAAGTTTATTGATTTATTATTTAATAAATATCCGTCTGTGGCTGTTTTCAGCCCGGTGCCTCTGTCTGTGTACTGCTTTCCAGGTCTGACGTAACCCCTACAGCCTTCTCTGCCACAAGGCCCCTTTGTTTTGATCCTGCAGCTCTGTTGTCGCTCCTGCGTCCCGTGATGACGTCACTTCCTCCTTGACATTTTTTTCTCCATGGACGCTCGAGCCCGTGTTCTGCCCCACGGTGACGTTGCCTCCTGCTTAACGTGTGCTGAGACGTCCTCCTTGTTTCTATTTTTAGTTTGAAAAAGTCCCCTGGTTGGACATTGTCAATACCTTGATGATTAAGTGCAGGGTCCAGAACATCAAATGAATGCTACAGTAGCAACCATGTCTTAAAGTAAGTACGGTATACAGGTGCATCATGTAATCATATGCACCCACATATACTAACGTTAAGATACAGTAAATAATATTAATGATATTAAACATAATATGTATTAACTTTTACTAAAATGACCCTGTCCCAATAGGCCTATTGAAAATACTGTAATGCCCGACTCTAAGTGGGATCTGAGAGGTCGTAGAAGAGAATAACCAGACAGAAATAAATAATAATGATAAAAATCCTCTTAGACACTTGACACTGTGTGCAATGCCACTTTTTACATTTTTATTTTTTATCAAATGAATCCCTGGGCATTATCAAAAACTTTTTTTTTTTTCATTTTATGTTCTAAATGATGTAAGAATATACATTACAAATACCTTTTTCCAGCTCCGCAGCAGTCATCAAATCTCAGTGCGTGTGGGTGGGTCATGTCAACAGTCTACTTCAGCGGCTGTGTCACATCTGAGTCTACAGCAGGAACCACAGCGGCTGAGTCACATCTGACGGATACACCTACAATGACATACAATGATCATCTCAGGAGAAGTGCAAAAATATAAATATTTTTTATTTGTAACCAATGAATGTTCAGGTTTTAGAGCAAGAGCGGATACACAATAAATGCAAACAGAACAAATTCCAGTGTTACAAAGAGCGAGTCCACCTCCACTTGTTTATAAAAGAGCGAGTCCATCGCCACTAGTTTATAAAAGAGCGAGTCCATCTCCACTCGTTTATAAAAGAGCGAGTCCATCTCCACTCGTTTATAAAAGAGCGAGTCCATCTCCACTCGTTTATAAAAGAGCGAGTCCATCTCCACTCGTTTATAAAAGAGCGAGTCCATCTCCACTAGTTTATAAAAGAGCGAGTCCATCTCCACTCGTTTATAAAAGAGCGAGTCCATCTCCACTCGTTTATAAAAGAGCGGGTCCATCTCCACTCGTTTATAAAAGAGCGAGTCCATCTCCACTCGTTTATAAAAGAGCGAGTCCATCTCCACTCGTTTATAAAAGAGCGGGTCCATCTCCACTCGTTTATAAAAGAGCGAGTCCATCTCCACTCGTTTATAAAAGAGCGAGTCCACCTCCACTCGTTTATAAAAGAGCGAGTCCATCTCCACTCGTTTATAAAAGAGCGAGTCCACCTCCACTCGTTTATAAAAGAGCGGGTCCATCTCCACTCGTTTATAAAAGAGCGAGTCCATCTCCACTCGTTTATAAAAGAGCGAGTCCATCTCCACTCGTTTATAAAAAAGCGGGTCCATCCACTCGTTTATAAAAGAGCGGGTCCATCTCCACTTGTTTATAAAAGAGCGAGTCCATCTCCACTCGTTTATAAAAGAGCGAGTCCATCTCCACTCGTTTATAAAAAAGCGGGTCCATCCACTCGTTTATAAAAGAGCGAGTCCATCTCCACTCGTTTATAAAAGAGCGAGTCCATCTCCACTCGTTTATAAAAAAGCGGGTCCATCCACTCGTTTATAAAAGAGCGGGTCCATCTCCACTTGTTTATAAAAGAGCGAGTCCATCTCCACTTGTATATAAGAGAATGGGTCCATCTCCACTAGTATATAAGAGAATGGGTCCATCTCCACTTGTATATAAGAGAATGGGTCTATCTGCACTTGTTTATAAAATGATCGTTGCCATCTTTCACACCATTGTAAAATTAAATCATATTTTGTGTTCTAAATCCTGTGAATATTTTCTTTAACAAAGCCCATTTGCAAATTAGTAGCAACACCATATAAACTATGTAATCTCTTACCTAAGTAGCTCCATTCTTGATTGGTCGGAAGTGCCAGCCAGGTGTTGCTTAGTTGCTGCGATGTCTCTGTACACCTGCTCGCCTTGGATTGTTACAGGACTGCTCAGCTCTTCACATATTCAAACTGCTTTGGTAAAGGTGGTTCTAAATACTCTTTCATGGTTACCTTGTCATTTATTTTTTTTAGTAAAGTAACATCTTCCACTAACTGATTAGCAGCAAAAATGTCTAGGTTTGTTTTTTTGTAGTACTCTGGAAAATGGCAGGACACCACTCAAAATACTTTCTATGACTGTCAGGCGACATTAAATTGACTATTGTTCACGGCACCGTTTGAGCTTTGAGTGTGGCTTCCCTATGTGGCATGCTTTTCATTTCTTCTGGGGCATCAGTAACAGCCATGAAGAGTTCTACATATACAACCACACCCTCATGGTGATCTACCCACTAGGTTTCACACATGGGCTTGAGTCTTGAGTGGACTTGAGGCCAAGTTTTTTGCAGCTCCTGAAGAATTCCAGAAGCTAAGCCGGAGCCGGTTGCATCCTCCACGTCGGTGTAAGTTCAAAAATCCTCAACTATGGTATCCTTGTGAACACAGCATACAGAGATACTCAGCTGCTATGGTATCCTTGTGAACACAGCATACAGAGATACTCAGCTGCTATGGTATCCTTGTGAACACAGCGTACAGAGATACTCAGCTGCTATGGTATCCTTGTGAACACAGCGTACAGAGATACTCAGCTGCTATGGTGTCCTTGTGAACACAGCATACAGAGATACTCAGCTGCTATGGTATCCTCGTGAAAACAGCGTACAGAGATACTCAGCTGCTATGGTATCCTTGTGAACACAGCATACAGAGATACTCAGCTGCTATGGTATCCTCGTGAACACAGCATACAGAGATACTCAGCTGCTATGGTATCCTTGTGAACACAGCATACAGAGATACTCAGCTGCTATGGTATCCTCGTGAACACAGCGTACAGAGATACTCAGCTGCTATGGTATCCTTGTGAACACAGCGTACAGAGATACTCAGCTGCTATGGTATCCTTGTGAACAGAGAGTACAGAGATACTCAGCTGCTCCTTTGTCAGCGAGCACCGAACAGAACTCTCAAAACATCGGCAACAATTTGTTGTTGAATGTGATGCCCCATAGCTGCTATTTGATTTTGAATTTTCCAGCTCATGCATTTTCCTGGAGTGGACTGAACGTTTTGCTTGACTTTGCTTGACTGTAAGCAAAGACGTAATGCAGCTCGGAAGGTTCCTTCATTGACAGTCGTCTGTTCCAGTTGAAATGATCCATAACCATGATGCCCTCTGAGAGGCAGCTCTTCACATCCACAAAACTGAAGTATTTTAAAGATGTGGACAAGACATTCCCAATTTCTTGTCGAGATTATCTCTACTTGACCCTTTCCTTGATTTTCTCTCCCGATGGAGATTGAGGCTGTTTCGATGATGATGCTGGAGCTGGTGCCGAGGGAAAAAAAAGTCTGTGATTTTATTTTTCGTCATATTTATTTTTCCCAGAAGTGAGCCGTATGTTTTCTAAATGGAAAACATTGGTAAGCACCTGCCTACATGCATAGTTTCCATTTGTCGCATTTTGTCAGCTGTGTACATACATGGTTTTTATTGGTTGGAAGCGATGTTTGCCACACTTCTTCCGTACATTACAGGTAAATGCAACTGTACAATCGTGAATTTGTAGTCGCATCATGGTCAACGCTCTCGTTGTGCCCCTGGCTGCCCTTGCTGGGAGCAGAGGCTGTGCCCACAGCTGCCAGTCTGAGCTGCACACAGCGGCGTCTCCTTTGCAGGCACTACAGAGCTCAGCATGCAGCCATGTGCTGATCAGCATGACAAACTCCATCAATCTAACCTCAGAGCTCAGCATGCAGCCATGTGCGGATCAGCATGACAACCTCCATCAATCTAACCTCAGAGCTCAACATGCATTATTTGCTCCTGTATATTTTATAAGTCGGTCTCCCTGTGTGGGCTGTTTTTTAGCTTTTTGTCATGTCATGTGGGAATGATTTTTTTTAAAAATTATTATTATGGTGAAGAAAATGAAACTACAATGAAAACTGTTTTGTCAGCTCTCTCCGCCTCTCCTCTCCCTCCTTCCCCCAGCCAGGCAGCCTTCATCTAAGTGAGAGAGATTTCTAAAGAACAAAGCTGGTGAGATCTGTGGGGGGATTGATTGACTTCCTTGCACTTCAAACTCTCTTTGGGTTTATATAGAGCTCACATTGCTGATACAGCTCTCTACAGTGCCAATACTGATGTGCCTGCAATATACTGAAGTAGCTCTGAGTTTAATCCCTACTGTATGACTAGTCATAAAGAGAACCCACCTTATTTACTTGTGACAAGTCCCTGTGCTGCTGCTGGAGGTTATTCCCTCTCTGGAGCTTAGGGTTTTAGCAGCTCTAAAAACCAGTATCCACAGGCCTCTCTCCTGCTCTTTCTCTCTCCCTTTCTCTCTCCTCTGTCTCTCTCTCTCCTCTCTCCCCTCCCTTCTCTTTCTCCTCCTGGGTGACTACCAGTGTTTCTATGAAAGCTTGGGGTGTGATTGCGTTAGGAATCCGCTTCCTCACAGCTAGTTTTTTTTACACTGAATAATTGAATAACCTGCACGCATGTCTTGGACTCTCACAGATCACTGACATGGGAAACACTTTCAGCTCTGGAGACCCTACAGCCCTTCAAACGCTTCCTCTGAAAATAAACTCCAACAATCCTTACAAATATAATAAACACACCTACACTGTGCTTCAATAAATACAAGCACAGAGATTCAAATCCATGCACTATGTGGTGCCCCACTATAGAGGTAGCAGAGGCCTCATTATACAGCTAAACCTCCTGCAGTGAAATCATTCAGGGCACCTCAATGTAGTGAGGGGAGTAGAGCAACAAGCCATTCCATAGTGTACTCTAAATGTCTTATCTCTGAGGAGAGAAAAAATCAATAATGAATAATGACGCTTGGGGCTATGCTTTGGTGAAGTTTGATATTATTATTTTTTTACGGCCGTCTCTCTCCTCCATTCTTCTTCTCAGTTTTACAAGCGTGGTTTCAGTCTCTGATGATAATCTCTCTAGAGCACCAGAATATATTACAGTTGCCAGCTCCCATTATGAACAAAGAATGTGTCAAAGAATCCATATTAACAATGTGCTTGAACAGCCTCGCTGGAATCTTTAAGGCATGTGTGTGTGTTTCTCTGTGTGTCTGTGTCAGTGTGTGTGTGTGTGGTTGTTTCTGTCTCTTTAAATTGCTCTGGCTGGTCACGCATGTAATTGTGTGGCTGGCTCGTGTGATTGTGTGGCTGCTTACTCGTGTGATTATGTGGCTGATCGTTCTTGTGATTGTGTGGCTGGTCGCTCTTGTGATTGTGTGGCATGTCGCTCATGTGATTGTGTTGCTGGTAGCTCTTGTGATTGTGTGTCTGGTCGCTCGTGTGATTGTGTGCCTGGTCGCTCTTGTGATTGTGTGGGTCGTCGCTCTTGTGATTGCGTGGTGGGTCGCTCCTGTGATTGAGTGGCTAGTCACTCAAGTGATGGAGTGGCTGGTCGCTCGTGTGATTGTGTGGCTGGTCGCACGTGTGTGTGTTGCTGGTCGCTCTTGTGATTGTGTTGCTGGTCGCTTGAGTGATTGTGTGGCTGGTCGCTCTTGTGATTGTGTGGCTGGTCGCTCGTGTGATTGTGTGGCTGGTCACTGTTATTGAGTCGCTGGTCGCTCTTGTGATTATGTGGCTGGTAACTCGTGTGATTTTGTAGCTGATAGCTCGTGTGATTGTGTGGCCGGTCGCTCTTGTGATTGTGTGGCTGGTGGCTCATGCGATTGTGTGGCTGGTCGCTCTTGTGATTGTGTGGCTGGTCGCGTCTTTGATTGTGTGGCTGGGCACTTGTGTGATTGCGTTGCTTGTCGCTCGTGTGATTGTGTGGCTGGTCGCTCTTGTGATTGTGTGGCTGGTCGCTCGTGTCATTGTGTGGCTGGTCGCTCGTGTCATTGTGTGGCTGGTCGCTCTTCTGATTCTATGGGTGGTCGCTCATGTGATTGCGTGGCTGGTCGCTCTTGTGATTGTGTGGCTGGTGGCCCATGCGATTGTGTGGCTGGTCGCTTCTGTGATTGCGTGGCTTGTCGCTCGTGTGATTGCGTGACTGGTTGCTCGTCTGATTGTGCGGCTGGTCGCTCTTGTGATTGCGTAGCTGGTCGCTCAAGTGATTGTGTGGCCGGTGGCTTGTGTGATTGTGTGGCTGTTCGCTAGTGTGATTGTGTGGCTGGTCGCTAGTGTGATTGTGTGGCTGGTCGCTCGTGTGATTGACTGGCTGGTCGCTCGTCTGATTGTGTGGCTGTTCGCTCTCGTGATTGTGTGGCTGGTCGCTCATGTGATTGCGTGGCTGGTCGCTCTTGTGATTCTGTGGCTGGTCACTGGTCTGATTGTATGGCTGGTGGATCATGCGATTGTGTGGCTGGTCGCTCTTGTGATTGCGTGGCTTGTCGCTCGTGTGATTGCGTGGCTGGTCGCTCGTCTGATTGTGCGGCTGGTCGCTCTTGTGATTGCGTAGCTGGTCGCTCAAGTGATTGTGTGGCTGGTGGCTTGTGTGATTGTGTGGCTGTTCGCAAGTGTGATTGTGTGGCTGGTCGCTAGTGTGATTGTGTGGCTGGTCGCTCGTGTGATTGTGTGGCTGTTCGCTAGTGTGATTGTGTGGCTGGTCGCTCGTGTGATTGACAGGCTGGTCGCTCGTCTGATTGTGTGGCTGTCGCTCTCGTGATTCTGTGGCTGGTCGCTCATGTGATTGCGTGGCTGGTCGCTCTTGTGATTCTGTGGCTGGTCACTGGTCTGATTGTATGGCTGGTGGCTCATGCGATTGTGTGGCAGGTCGCTCTTGTGATTGTGTGGCTGGTCGCTCTTGTGATTGTGTGGCTGGTCGCTCCTGTGATTGTGTGTGGTCGCTCCTGTGATTGCGTGGCTGGTCGCTCGTCTGATTGTGCGGCTGGTCGCTCTTGTGATTGCGTGGCTGTTCGCTCTTGTGATTGTGTGGCCGGTCGCTCGTGCGATTGTGTGGCTGTTCGCTAGTGTGATTGTGTGGCTGGTCGCTAGTGGGATTGTGTGGGTGGTTGATCTTGTGATGGTGTGGCTGGTCGTTCTTGTGATTCTGTGGCTGGTCGCTCATGTGATTGTGTGGCTGGTCGCTCTTGTGATTGTGTGTGTGGTCGCTCCTGTGATTGTGTGTCTGGTCGCTCTTGTGATTGTGTGGCTGGTCGCTCGTGTGATTGCGTGGCTGGTCGCTCGTGTCATTGTGTGGCTGGTCGCTCTTCTGATTCTATGGGTGGTCGCTCATGTGATTGCGTGGCTGGTCACTCTTGTGATTGTGTGGCAGTACGCACTTGTGATTGTGTGGCTGGTGGCCCGTGCGATTGTGTGGCTGGTCGCTCTTGTGAATGTGTGGCTGGTCGCTTCTGTGATTGTGTGGCTGGTCTCTTGTGTGATTGTGTGGCTGGTCACTCGTGTGATTGTGTGGCTGGTCGCTCATGTGATTGTGTGGCTGGTCGCTCTTGGGATTGCGTGGCTGGTCGCTCTTGTGATTCTGTGGCTGGTCACTATTCTGATTGTATGGCTGGTGGCTCATGCGATTGTGTGGCTGGTCGCACTTGTGATTGTGTGGCATGTCGCTCATGTGATTGTGTTGCTGGTAGCTCTTGTGATTGTGTGTCTGGTCGCTCGTGTGATTGTGTGCCTGGTCGCTCTTGTGATTGTGTGGGTCGTCGCTCTTGTGATTGCGTGGTGGGTCGCTCCTGTGATTGAGTGGCTAGTCACTCAAGTGATGGAGTGGCTGGTCGCTCGTGTGATTGTGTGGCTGGTCGCACTCGTGATTGTGTGGCTGGTCGCTCGTCTGATTGTGCGGCTGGTCACTGTTGTTATTGAGTCGCTGGTCGCTTGTGTGGCTGGTAACTCGTGTGATTTTGTAGCTGATAGCTCGTGTGACTGTGTGGCCAGTCGCTCTTGTGATTGTGTGGCTGGTGGCTCATGCGATTGTGTGGCTGGTCGCTCTTGTGATTGTGTGGCTGGTCGCTTCTTTGATTGTGTGGCTGGTCGCTCGTGTGATTGTGTGGCTGGTCGCTCTTGTGATTGTGTGGCTGGTCGCTCGTGTGATTGTGTGGCTGGTCGCTCGTGTCATTGTGTGGCTGGTCGCTCTTCTGATTCTATGGGTGGTCGCTCATGTGATTGCGTGGCTGGTCGCTCTTGTGATTGTGTGGCTGGTGGCCCATGCGATTGTGTGGCTGGTCGCTTCTATGATTGCGTGGCTTGTCGCTCGTGTGATTGCGTGACTGGTCGCTCGTCTGATTGTGCGGCTGGTCGCTCTTGTGATTGCGTAGCTGGTCGCTCAAGTGATTGTGTGGCCGGTGGCTTGTGTGATTGTGTGGCTGTTCGCTAGTGTGATTGTGTGGCTGGTCGCTAGTGTGATTGTGTGGCTGGTCGCTCGTGTGATTGTGTGGCTGGTCGCTCGTCTGATTGTGTGGCTGTTCGCTCTCGTGATTGTGTGGCTGGTCGCTCATGTGATTGCGTGGCTGGTCGCTCTTGTGATTGCGTGGCTTGTCGCTCGTGTGATTGCGTGGCTGGTCTCTCGTCTGATTGTGCGACGTCGCCTTGTGATTGCGTAGCTGGTCGCTCAAGTGATTGTGTGGCTGGTGGCTTGTGTGATTGTGTGGCTGTTCGCAAGTGTGATTGTGTGGCTGGTCGCTAGTGTGATTGTGTGGCTGGTCGCTCGTGTGATTGTGTGGCTGGTCGCTCGTGTGATTGTGTGGCTGGTCGCTCGTGTGATTGACTGGCTGGTCGCTCGTCTGATTGTGTGGCTGTTCGCTCTCGTGATTGTGTGGCTGGTCGCTCATGTGATTGCGTGGCTGGTCGCTCTTGTGATTCTGTGGCTGGTCACTGGTCTGATTGTATGGCTGGTGGCTCATGCGATTGTGTGGCTGGTCGCTCTTGTGATTGTGTGGCTGGTCGCTCTTATGATTGTGTGGCTGGTCGCTCCTGTGATTGTGTGTGGTCGCTCCTGTGATTGTGTGGCTGGTCGCTCTTGTGATTGCGTGGCTGGTCGCTTGTGTGATTGCATGGCTTGTCGCTCGTGTGATTGCGTGGCTGGTCGCTCGTCTGTTTGTGCGGCTGGTCGCTCTTGTGATTGCGTGGCTGGTCGCTCTTGTGATTGTGTGGCCGGTCGCTCGTGCGATTGTGTGGCTGTTCGCTAGTGTGATTGTGTGGCTGGTCGCTTGAGTGATTGTGTGGCTAGTCGCTCTTGTGATTGTGTGGCTGGTCGCTCGTGTGATTGTCTGGCTGATCGCACTCATGATTGTGTGGCTGGTCCCTCTTGTGATTGTGTGGCTAGTCGCTCGTGTGATTGTGTGGCTGGTGGCCCATGCGATTCTGTGGCTGGTCGCTCGTGTGATTGTGTGGCCGGTCGCTCGTGTGATTCTGGGGCTGTTCGTTAGTGTGATTGTGTGGCTGGTCGCTAGTGTGATTGTGTTGTTGGTCGCTCCTGTGATTGGTGGCTGGTCTCTTGTGTGATTGTGTGGCTTGTCGCTCGTGTGATTGACTGGCTGGTCGCTCGTCTGATTGTGTGGCTGTTCGCTCTCGTGATTGTGTGGCTGGTCGCTCATGTGAATGTGTGGCTGGTCGCTGTTGAGATTGCGTGGCTGGTCTCTCTTGTGATTCTGTGGCTGGTCACTGGTCTGATTGTATGGCTGGTGGCTCATGCGATTGTGTGGATGGTCGCTCTTGTGATTGTGTGGCTGGTCGCTTGTTTGATTGTGTGGCTGGTAGCTTGTGTGATTGCGTTGCTTCTCGCTCGTGTGATTGGGTGGCTGGTCGCTCTTCTGATTGCTTGGCTGGTCACTCGTGTGAGTGTGTGGTTGGTGGCTCATGTGATTGTGAGACTGGTCGCTCATGTGATTCTGTGGCTGGTCGCTCTTCTGATTGTGTGAATGGTCGCGCTTGTGATTGTGTAGCTTGTTGGTCTTGTGATTGTGTGGCTGGTCGCTCTTGTGATTGTGTGGCTAGTCGCTCGTGTGATTGTGTGGCTGGTCGCTGTGTGATTGCGTTGCTTCTCGCTCGTGTGATTCTGTGGCTGGTCGCTCTTGTGATTGTGTGGCTGGTCGCTCTTGTGATTCTGTGTGTGGTCGCTCCTGTGATTGTGTGGCTGGTCGCTCTTGTGATTGTGTGGCTCGTCGCTCGTGTGATTGCGTGGCTGGTCCCTTCTGTGATTGCGTGGCTTGTCGCTTGTGTGATTGTGTGGCTGGTCTCTTGTGTGATTGTGTGGCTGGTCGCTTGTGTGATTGTGTGTCTGGTCGCTCTTGTGATTATGTGGATAGTCGCGCTTCTGATTGTGTAGCTTGTTGGTCTTGTGATTGTGTGGCTGGTCGCTCTTGTGATTGTGTGGCTGGTCGCTCTTGTGATTGCGTGGCTTGTCGCTCGTGTGATTGCGTGGCTGGTCGCTCGTCTGATTGTGCGGCTGGTCGCTCTTGTGATTGCGTAGCTGGTCGCTCAAGTGATTGTGTGGCTGGTGGCTTGTGTGATTGTGTGGCTGTTCGCAAGTGTGATTGTGTGGTTGGTCGATCTTCTGATTGTATGGCTGGTGGCTCATGCGATTGTGTGGCTGGTCGCTCTTGTGATTGTGTGGCTGGACGCTTGTGTGATTGTGTGTCTGGTCGTTCTTGTGATTGTGTGGATGGTCGCGCTTGTGATTGTGTAGCTTTTTGGTCTTGTGATTGTGAGGTTGGTCGCTCTTGTGATTGTGTGGCTAGTCACTCGTGTGATTGTGTGGCTGGTCGCTCTTGTGATTGTGTGGCTGGTCGCTTGTGTGATTGTGTGGCTGGTAGCTCTTGTGATTGTTTAGCTTGTTGGTCATGTGATTGTGTGGCTGGTCGCTCTTGTGAATGCGTGGTGGGTCGCTCCTGTCATTGACTGGCTAGTCGCTCAAGTGATTGTGTGGCTGGTCTCTCGTGTGATTGTGTGGCGGTCGTGTGTTTGTGTTGCTGGTCGCTCGTGTGACTGTGTGGCTGGTCGCTTGAGTGATTGTGTGGCTAGTCGCTCTTGTGATTGTGTGGCTGGTGGCCCATGCGATTCTGTGGCTGGTCGATCGTGTGATTGTGTGGCCGGTCGCTCGTGTGATTCTGGGGCTGTTCGTCTCTTGTGTGATTGTGTGGCTTGTCGCTCGTGTGATTGACCGGCTGGTCGCTCGTCTGATTGCGTGGCTGGTCTCTCTTGTGATTGTGTGGCTGGTCACTGGTCTGATTGTATGGCTGGTGGCTCATGCGATTGTGTGGCTGGTCGCTCTTGTGATTGTGTGGCTGGTCGCTTGTTTGATTGTGTGGCTGGTCGCCTGTGTGATTGCGTTGCTTCTCGCTCGTGTGATTGGGTGGCTGGTCGCTCTTCTGATTGCTTGGCTGGTCACTCGTGTGAGTGTGTGGTTGGTGGCTCATGTGATTGTGAGGCTGGTCGCTCATGTGATTCTGTGGCTGGTCGCTCTTGTGATTGTGTGTGTGGTCGCTCCTGTGATTGTGTGGCTGGTCGCTCTTGTGATTGCGTGGCTGGTAGCTCTTGTGATTGTTTAGCTTGTTGGTCATGTGATTGTGTGGCTGGTCGCTATTGTGAATGCGTGGTGGGCCGCTCCTGTCATTGAAAGGCTAGTCGCTCAAGTGATTGTGTGGCTGGTCTCTCGTGTGATTGTGTGGCTGGTCGCACGTGTCTTTGTCTTTGCTGGTCGCTCGTGTGATTGTGTGGCTGGTCGCTTTAGTGATTGTCTGGCTAGTCGCTCTTGTGATTGTGTGGCTGGTGGCCCATGCGATTCTGTGGCTGGTCGCTCGTGTGATTGTGTGGCCGGTCGCTCGTGTGATTCTGGGGCTGTTCGTTAGTGTGATTGTGTGGCTGGTCGCTCCTGTGATTGGTGGCTGGTCTCTTGTGTGATTGTGTGGCTTGTCGCTCGTGTGATTGACTGGCTGGTCGCTCGTCTGATTGTGTGGCTGTTCGCTCATGTGAATGTGTGGCTGGTCGCTGTTGAGATTGCGTGGCTGGTCTCGCTTGTGATTCTGTGGCTGGTAACTGGTCTGATTGTATGGCTGGTGGCTCATGCGATTGTGTGGCTGGTCGCTCTTGTGATTGTGTGGCTGGTTGCTTGTTTGATTGTGTGGCTGGTCGCTTGTGTGATTGCGTTGCTTCTCGCTCGTGTGATTGGGTGGCTGGTCGCTCTTCTGATTGCTTGGCTGGTCACTCGTGTGAGTGTGTGGTTGGTGGCTCATGTGATTGTGAGGCTGTTCGCTATTGTGATTCTGTGGCTGGTCGCTCTTGTGATTGTGTGTGTGGTCGCTCCTGTGATTGTGTGGCTGGTCGCTCTTGTGATTGTGTGGCTGGTGCTCGTGTGATTGCGTGGCTGGTCCCTTCTGTGATTGCGTGGCTTGTCGCTTGTGTGATTGCGTGGCTGGTCCCTTCTGTGACTGCGTGGCTTGTCGCTTGTGTGATTGCGTGGCTAGTCGCTCATCTGATTATGTGGCTGGTCGCTCGTGTGATTGTGTGGTTGGTCGATCTTCTGAATGTATGGCTGGTGGCTCATGCGATTGTGTGGCTGGTCGCTCTTGTGATTGTGTGGCTGGACGCTTGTGTGATTGTGTGTCTGGTCGTTCTTGTGATTGTGTGGATGGTCGCGCTTGTGATTGTGTAGCTTTTTGGTCTTGTGATTGTGAGGTTGGTCGCTCTTGTGATTGTGTGGCTAGTCACTCGTGTGATTGTGTGGCTGGTCGCTCTTGTGATTGTGTGGCTGGTCGCTTGTGTGATTGTGTGGCTGGTAGCTCTTGTGATTGTTTAGCTTGTTGGTCATGTGATTGTGTGGCTGGTCGCTCTTGTGAATGCGTGGTGGGTCGCTCCTATCATTGACTGGCTAGTCGCTCAAGTGATTGTGTGGCTGGTCTCTCGTGTGATTGTGTGGCGGTCGTGTGTTTGTGTTGCTGGTCGCTCGTGTGATTGTGTGGCTGGTCGCTTGAGTGATTGTGTGGCTAGTCGCTCTTGTGATTGTGTGGCTGGTGGCCCATGCGATTCTGTGGCTGGTCGATCGTGTGATTGTGTGGCCGGTCGCTCGTGTGATTCTGGGGCTGTTCGTCTCTTGTGTGATTGTGTGGCTTGTCGCTCGTGTGATTGACCGGCTGGTCGCTCGTCTGATTGTGTGGCTGTTCGCTCTCGTGATTGCGTGGCTGGTCTCTCTTGTGATTGTGTGGCTGGAAACTGGTCTTATTGTATGGCTGGTGGCTCATGCGATTGTGTGGCTGGTCGCTCTTGTGATTGTGTGGCTGGTCGCTTGTTTGATTGTGTGGCTGGTCGCCTGTGTGATTGCGTTGCTTCTCGCTCGTGTGATTGGGTGGCTGGTCGCTCTTCTGATTGCTTGGCTGGTCACTCGTGTGAGTGTGTGGTTGGTGGCTCATGTGATTGTGAGGCTGGTCGCTCATGTGATTGTGTGGCTGGTCGCTCTTGTGATTGCGTGGCTGGTAGCTCTTGTGATTGTTTAGCTTGTTGGTCATGTGATTGTGTGGCTGGTCGCTCTTGTGAATGCGTGGTGGGCCGCTCCTGTCATTGAAAGGCTAGTCGCTCAAGTGATTGTGTGGCTGGTCTCTCGTGTGATTGTGTGGCTGGTCGCACGTGTCTTTGTCTTTGCTGGTCGCTCGTGTGATTGTGTGGCTGGTCGCTTGAGTGATTGTCTGGCTAGTCGCTCTTGTGATTGTGTGGCTGGTGGCCCATGCGATTCTGTGGCCGGTCGCTAGTGTGATTGTGTTGCTGGTCGCTCCTGTGATTGGTGGCTGGTCTCTTGTGTGATTGTGTGGCTTGTCGCTCGTGTGATTGACTGGCTGGTCGCTCGTCTGATTGTGTGGCTGTTCGCTCATGTGAATGTGTGGCTGGTCGCTGTTGAGATTGCGTGGCTGGTCTCTCTTGTGATTCTGTGGCTGGTAACTGGTCTGATTGTATGGCTGGTGGCTCATGCGATTGTGTGGCTGGTCGCTCTTGTGATTGTGTGGCTGGACGCTTGTGTGATTGTGTGTCTGGTCGTTCTTGTGATTGTGTGGATGGTCGCGCTTGTGATTGTGTAGCTTTTTGGTCTTGTGATTGTGAGGTTGGTCGCTCTTGTGATTGTGTGGCTAGTCACTCGTGTGATTGTGTGGCTGGTCGCTCTTGTGATTGTGTGGCTGGTCGCTTGTGTGATTGTGTGGCTGGTAGCTCTTTTGATTGTTTAGCTTGTTGGTCATGTGATTGTGTGGCTGGTCGCTCTTGTGAATGCGTGGTGGGTCGCTCCTGTCATTGACTGGCTAGTCGCTCAAGTGATTGTGTGGCTGGTCTCTCGTGTGATTGTGTGGCGGTCGTGTGTTTGTGTTGCTGGTCGCTCGTGTGATTGTGTGGCTGGTCGCTTGAGTGATTGTGTGGCTAGTCGCTCTTGTGATTGTGTGGCTGGTGGCCCATGCGATTCTGTGGCTGGTCGATCGTGTGATTGTGTGGCCGGTCGCTCGTGTGATTCTGGGGCTGTTCGTCTCTTGTGTGATTGTGTGGCTTGTCGCTCGTGTGATTGACCGGCTGGTCGCTCGTCTGATTGTGTGGCTGTTCGCTCTCGTGATTGCGTGGCTGGTCTCTCTTGTGATTGTGTGGCTGGAAACTGGTCTGATTGTATGGCTGGTGGCTCATGCGATTGTGTGGCTGGTCGCTCTTGTGATTGTGTGGCTGGTCGCTTGTTTGATTGTGTGGCTGGTCGCCTGTGTGATTGCGTTGCTTCTCGCTCGTGTGATTGGGTGGCTGGTCGCTCTTCTGATTGCTTGGCTGGTCACTCGTGTGAGTGTGTGGTTGGTGGCTCATGTGATTGTGAGGCTGGTCGCTCATGTGATTCTGTGGCTGGTCGCTCTTGTGATTGTGTGTGTGGTCGCTCCTGTGATTGTGTGGCTGGTCGCTCTTGTGATTGCGTGGCTGGTAGCTCTTGTGATTGTTTAGCTTGTTGGTCATGTGATTGTGTGGCTGGTCGCTCTTGTGAATGCGTGGTGGGCCGCTCCTGTCATTGAAAGGCTAGTCGCTCAAGTGATTGTGTGGCTGGTCTCTCGTGTGATTGTGTGGCTGGTCGCACGTGTCTTTGTCTTTGCTGGTCGCTCGTGTGATTGTGTGGCTGGTCGCTTGAGTGATTGTCTGGCTAGTCGCTCTTGTGATTGTGTGGCCGGTCGCTCGTGTGATTCTGGGGCTGTTCGTCTCTTGTGTGATTGTGTGGCTTGTCGCTCGTGTGATTGACCGGCTGGTCGCTCGTCTGATTGTGTGGCTGTTCGCTCTCGTGATTGCGTGGCTGGTCTCTCTTGTGATTGTGTGGCTGGAAACTGGTCTGATTGTATGGCTGGTGGCTCATGCGATTGTGTGGCTGGTCGCTCTTGTGATTGTGTGGCTGGTCGCTTGTTTCATTGTGTGGCTGGTCGCCTGTGTGATTGCGTTGCTTCTCGCTCGTGTGATTGGGTGGCTGGTCGCTCTTCTGATTGCTTGGCTGGTCACTCGTGTGAGTGTGTGGTTGGTGGCTCATGTGATTGTGAGGCTGGTCGCTCATGTGATTCTGTGGCTGGTCGCTCTTGTGATTGTGTGTGTGGTCGCTCCTGTGATTGTGTGGCTGGTCGCTCTTGTGATTGCGTGGCTGGTAGCTCTTGTGATTGTTTATCTTGTTGGTCATGTGATTGTGTGGCTGGTCGCTCTTGTGAATGCGTGGTGGGCCGCTCCTGTCATTGAAAGGCTAGTCGCTCAAGTGATTCTGTGGCCGGTCGCTAGTGTGATTGTGTTGCTGGTCGCTCCTGTGATTGGTGGCTGGTCTCTTGTGTGATTGTGTGGCTTGTCGCTCGTGTGATTGACTGGCTGGTCGCTCGTCTGATTGTGTGGCTGTTCGCTCATGTGAATGTGTGGCTGGTCGCTGTTGAGATTGCGTGGCTGGTCTCTCTTGTGATTCTGTGGCTGGTAACTGGTCTGATTGTATGGCTGGTGGCTCATGCGATTGTGTGGCTGGTCGCTCTTGTGATTGTGTGGCTGGACGCTTGTGTGATTGTGTGTCTGGTCGTTCTTGTGATTGTGTGGATGGTCGCGCTTGTGATTGTGTAGCTTTTTGGTCTTGTGATTGTGAGGTTGGTCGCTCTTGTGATTGTGTGGCTAGTCACTCGTGTGATTGTGTGGCTGGTCGCTCTTGTGATTGTGTGGCTGGTCGCTTGTGTGATTGTGTGGCTGGTAGCTCTTTTGATTGTTCAGCTTGTTGGTCATGTGATTGTGTGGCTGGTCGCTCTTGTGAATGCGTGGTGGGTCGCTCCTGTCATTGACTGGCTAGTCGCTCAAGTGATTGTGTGGCTGGTCTCTCGTGTGATTGTGTGGCGGTCGTGTGTTTGTGTTGCTGGTCGCTCGTGTGATTGTGTGGCTGGTCGCTTGAGTGATTGTGTGGCTAGTCGCTCTTGTGATTGTGTGGCTGGTGGCCCATGCGATTCTGTGGCTGGTCGATCGTGTGATTGTGTGGCCGGTCGCTCGTGTGATTCTGGGGCTGTTCGTCTCTTGTGTGATTGTGTGGCTTGTCGCTCGTGTGATTGACCGGCTGGTCGCTCGTCTGATTGTGTGGCTGTTCGCTCTCGTGATTGCGTGGCTGGTCTCTCTTGTGATTGTGTGGCTGGAAACTGGTCTGATTGTATGGCTGGTGGCTCATGCGATTGTGTGGCTGGTCGCTCTTGTGATTGTGTGGCTGGTCGCTTGTTTGATTGTGTGGCTGGTCGCCTGTGTGATTGCGTTGCTTCTCGCTCGTGTGATTGGGTGGCTGGTCGCTCTTCTGATTGCTTGGCTGGTCACTCGTGTGAGTGTGTGGTTGGTGGCTCATGTGATTGTGAGGCTGGTCGCTCATGTGATTCTGTGGCTGGTCGCTCTTGTGATTGTGTGTGTGGTCGCTCCTGTGATTGTGTGGCTGGTCGCTCTTGTGATTGCGTGGCTGGTAGCTCTTGTGATTGTTTAGCTTGTTGGTCATGTGATTGTGTGGCTGGTCGCTCTTGTGAATGCGTGGTGGGCCGCTCCTGTCATTGAAAGGCTAGTCGCTCAAGTGATTGTGTGGCTGGTCTCTCGTGTGATTGTGTGGCTGGTCGCACGTGTCTTTGTCTTTGCTGGTCGCTCGTGTGATTGTGTGGCCGGTCGCTCGTGTGATTCTGGGGCTGTTCGTCTCTTGTGTGATTGTGTGGCTTGTCGCTCGTGTGATTGACCGGCTGGTCGCTCGTCTGATTGTGTGGCTGTTCGCTCTCGTGATTGCGTGGCTGGTCTCTCTTGTGATTGTGTGGCTGGAAACTGGTCTGATTGTATGGCTGGTGGCTCATGCGATTGTGTGGCTGGTCGCTCTTGTGATTGTGTGGCTGGTCGCTTGTTTGATTGTGTGGCTGGTCGCCTGTGTGATTGCGTTGCTTCTCGCTCGTGTGATTGGGTGGCTGGTCGCTCTTCTGATTGCTTGGCTGGTCACTCGTGTGAGTGTGTGGTTGGTGGCTCATGTGATTGTGAGGCTGGTCGCTCATGTGATTCTGTGGCTGGTCGCTCTTGTGATTGTGTGTGTGGTCGCTCCTGTGATTGTGTGGCTGGTCGCTCTTGTGATTGCGTGGCTGGTAGCTCTTGTGATTGTTTAGCTTGTTGGTCATGTGATTGTGTGGCTGGTCGCTCTTGTGAATGCGTGGTGGGCCGCTCCTGTCATTGAAAGGCTAGTCGCTCAAGTGATTGTGTGGCTGGTCTCTCGTGTGATTGTGTGGCTGGTCGCACGAGTCTTTGTCTTTGCTGGTCGCTCGTGTGATTGTGTGGCTGGTCGCTTGAGTGATTGTCTGGCTAGTCGCTCTTGTGATTGTGTGGCTGGTGGCCCATGCGATTCTGTGGCTGGTCGCTAGTGTGATTGTGTTGCTGGTCGCTCCTGTGATTGGTGGCTGGTCTCTTGTGTGATTGTGTGGCTTGTCGCTCGTGTGATTGACTGGCTGGTCGCTCGTCTGATTGACCGGCTGGTCGCTCGTCTGATTGTGTGGCTGTTCGCTCTCGTGATTGCGTGGCTGGTCTCTCTTGTGATTGTGTGGCTGGAAACTGGTCTGATTGTATGGCTGGTGGCTCATGCGATTGTGTGGCTGGTCGCTCTTGTGATTGTGTGGCTGGTCGCTTGTTTGATTGTGTGGCTGGTCGCCTGTGTGATTGCGTTGCTTCTCGCTCGTGTGATTGGGTGGCTGGTCGCTCTTCTGATTGCTTGGCTGGTCACTCGTGTGAGTGTGTGGTTGGTGGCTCATGTGATTGTGAGGCTGGTCGCTCATGTGATTCTGTGGCTGGTCGCTCTTGTGATTGTGTGTGTGGTCGCTCCTGTGATTGTGTGGCTGGTCGCTCTTGTGATTGCGTGGCTGGTAGCTCTTGTGATTGTTTAGCTTGTTGGTCATGTGATTGTGTGGCTGGTCGCTCTTGTGAATGCGTGGTGGGCCGCTCCTGTCATTGAAAGGCTAGTCGCTCAAGTGATTGTGTGGCTGGTCTCTCGTGTGATTGTGTGGCTGGTCGCACGAGTCTTTGTCTTTGCTGGTCGCTCGTGTGATTGTGTGGCTGGTCGCTTGAGTGATTGTCTGGCTAGTCGCTCTTGTGATTGTGTGGCTGGTGGCCCATGCGATTCTGTGGCTGGTCGCTAGTGTGATTGTGTTGCTGGTCGCTCCTGTGATTGGTGGCTGGTCTCTTGTGTGATTGTGTGGCTTGTCGCTCGTGTGATTGACTGGCTGGTCGCTCGTCTGATTGTGTGGCTGTTCGCTCATGTGAATGTGTGGCTGGTCGCTGTTGAGATTGCGTGGCTGGTCTCTCTTGTGATTCTGTGGCTGGTAACTGGTCTGATTGTATGGCTGGTGGCTCATGCGATTGTGTGGCTGGTCGCTCTTGTGATTGTGTGGCTGGTTGCTTGTTTGATTGTGTGGCTGGTCGCTTGTGTGATTGCGTTGCTTCTCGCTCGTGTGATTGGGTGGCTGGTCGTTCTTCTGATTGTTTGGCTGGTCACTCGTGTGAGTGTGTGGTTGGTGGCTCATGTGATTGTGAGGCTGTTCGCTATTGTGATTCTGTGGCTGGTCGCTCTTGTGATTGTGTGTGTGGTCGCTCCTGTGATTGTGTGGCTGGTCGCTCTTGTGATTGTGTGGCTGGTGCTCGTGTGATTGCGTGGCTGGTCCCTTCTGTGATTGCGTGGCTTGTCGCTTGTGTGATTGCGTGGCTAGTCGCTCATCTGATTATGTGGCTGGTCGCTCGTGTGATTGTGTGGTTGTTTGATCTTCTGATTGTATGGCTGGTGGCTCATGCGATTGTGTGTCTGGTCGTTCTTGTGATTGTGTGGATGGTCGCGCTTGTGATTGTGTAGCTTTTTGGTCTTGTGATTGTGAGGTTGGTCGCTCTTGTGATTGTGTGGCTAGTCACTCGTGTGATTGTGTGGCTGGTCGCTCTTGTGATTGTGTGGCTGGTCGCTTGTGTGATTGTGTGGCTGGTAGCTCTTGTGATTGTTTAGCTTGTTGGTCATGTGATTGTGTGGCTGGTCGCTCTTGTGAATGCGTGGTGGGTCGCTCCTGTCATTGACTGGCTAGTCGCTCAAGTGATTGTGTGGCTGGTCTCTCGTGTGATTGTGTGGCTGGTCGTGTGTTTGTGTTGCTGGTCGCTCGTGTGATTGTGTGGCTGGTCGCTTGAGTGATTGTGTGGCTAGTCGCTCTTGTGATTGTGTGGCTGGTGGCCCATGCGATTCTGTGGCTGGTCGATCGTGTGATTGTGTGGCCGGTCGCTCGTGTGATTCTGGGGCTGTTCGTCTCTTGTGTGATTGTGTGGCTTGTCGCTCGTGTGATTGACCGGCTGGTCGCTCGTCTGATTGTGTGGCTGTTCGCTCTCGTGATTGCGTGGCTGGTCTCTCTTGTGATTGTGTGGCTGGTCACTGGTCTGATTGTATGGCTGGTGGCTCATGCGATTGTGTGGCTGGTCGCTCTTGTGATTGTGTGGCTGGTCGCTTGTTTGATTGTGTGGCTGGTCGCCTGTGTGATTGCGTTGCTTCTCGCTCGTGTGATTGGGTGGCTGGTCGCTCTTCTGATTGCTTGGCTGGTCACTCGTGTGAGTGTGTGGTTGGTGGCTCATATGATTGTGAGGCTGGTCGCTCATGTGATTCTGTGGCTGGTCGCTCTTGTGATTGTGTGTGTGGTCGCTCCTGTGATTGTGTGGCTGGTCGCTCTTGTGATTGCGTGGCTGGTAGCTCTTGTGATTGTTTAGCTTGTTGGTCATGTGATTGTGTGGCTGGTCGCTCTTGTGAATGCGTGGTGGGCCGCTCCTGTCATTGAAAGGCTAGTCGCTCAAGTGATTGTGTGGCTGGTCTCTCGTGTGATTGTGTGGCTGGTCGCACGTGTCTTTGTCTTTGCTGGTCGCTCGTGTGATTGTGTGGCTGGTCGCTTGAGTGATTGTCTGGCTAGTCGCTCTTGTGATTGTGTGGCTGGTGGCCCATGCGATTCTGTGGCTGGTCGCTCGTGTGATTGTGTGGCCGGTCGCTCGTGTGATTCTGGGGCTGTTCGTTAGTGTGATTGTGTGGCTGGTCGCTAGTGTGATTGTGTTGCTGGTCGCTCCTGTGATTGGTGGCTGGTCTCTTCTTTGATTGTGTGGCTTGTCGCTCGTGTGATTGACTGGCTGGTCGCTCGTCTGATTGTGTGGCTGTTCGCTCATGTGAATGTGTGGCTGGTCGCTGTTGAGATTGCGTGGCTGGTCTCTCTTGTGATTCTGTGGCTGGTAACTGGTCTGATTGTATGGCTGGTGGCTCATGCGATTGTGTGGCTGGTCGCTCTTGTGATTGTGTGGCTGGTTGCTTGTTTGATTGTGTGGCTGGTCGCTCTTGTGATTGTGTGGCTGGTGCTCGTGTGATTGCGTGGCTGGTCCCTTCTGTGATTGCGTGGCTTGTCGCTTGTGTGATTGCGTGGCTAGTCGCTCATCTGATTATGTGGCTGGTCGCTCGTGTAATTGTGTGGTTGGTCGATCTTCTGATTGTATGGCTGGTGGCTCATGCGATTGTGTGGCTGGTCGCTCTTGTGATTGTGTGGCTGGACGCTTGTGTGATTGTGTGTCTGGTCGTTCTTGTGATTGTGTGGATGGTCGCGCTTGTGATTGTGTAGCTTTTTGGTCTTGTGATTGTGAGGTTGGTCGCTCTTGTGATTGTGTGGCTAGTCACTCGTGTGATTGTGTGGCTGGTCGCTCTTGTGATTGTGTGGCTGGTCGCTTGTGTGATTGTGTGGCTGGTAGCTCTTGTGATTGTTTAGCTTGTTGGTCATGTGATTGTGTGGCTGGTCGCTCTTGTGAATGCGTGGTGGGTCGCTCCTGTCATTGACTGGCTAGTCGCTCAAGTGATTGTGTGGCTGGTCTCTCGTGTGATTGTGTGGCGGTCGTGTGTTTGTGTTGCTGGTCGCTCGTGTGATTGTGTGGCTGGTCGCTTGAGTGATTGTGTGGCTAGTCGCTCTTGTGATTGTGTGGCTGGTGGCCCATGCGATTCTGTGGCTGGTCGATCGTGTGATTGTGTGGCCGGTCGCTCGTGTGATTCTGGGGCTGTTCGTCTCTTGTGTGATTGTGTGGCTTGTCGCTCGTGTGATTGACCGGCTGGTCGCTCGTCTGATTGTGTGGCTGTTCGCTCTCGTGATTGCGTGGCTGGTCTCTCTTGTGATTGTGTGGCTGGTCACTGGTCTGATTGTATGGCTGGTGGCTCATGCGATTGTGTGGCTGGTCGCTCTTGTGATTGTGTGGCTGGTCGCTTGTTTGATTGTGTGGCTGGTCGCCTGTGTGATTGCGTTGCTTCTCGCTCGTGTGATTGGGTGGCTGGTCGCTCTTCTGATTGCTTGGCTGGTCACTCGTGTGAGTGTGTGGTTGGTGGCTCATGTGATTGTGAGGCTGGTCGCTCATGTGATTCTGTGGCTGGTCGCTCTTGTGATTGTGTGTGTGGTCGCTCCTGTGATTGTGTGGCTGGTCGCTCTTGTGATTGCGTGGCTGGTAGCTCTTGTGATTGTTTAGCTTGTTGGTCATGTGATTGTGTGGCTGGTCGCTCTTGTGAATGCGTGGTGGGCCGCTCCTGTCATTGAAAGGCTAGTCGCTCAAGTGATTGTGTGGCTGGTCTCTCGTGTGATTGTGTGGCTGGTCGCACGTGTCTTTGTCTTTGCTGGTCGCTCGTGTGATTGTGTGGCTGGTCGCTTGAGTGATTGTCTGGCTAGTCGCTCTTGTGATTGTGTGGCTGGTGGCCCATGCGATTCTGTGGCTGGTCGCTAGTGTGATTGTGTTGCTGGTCGCTCCTGTGATTGGTGGCTGGTCTCTTGTGTGATTGTGTGGCTTGTCGCTCGTGTGATTGACTGGCTGGTCGCTCGTCTGATTGTGTGGCTGTTCGCTCATGTGAATGTGTGGCTGGTCGCTGTTGAGATTGCGTGGCTGGTCTCTCTTGTGATTCTGTGGCTGGTAACTGGTCTGATTGTATGGCTGGTGGCTCATGCGATTGTGTGGCTGGTCGCTCTTGTGATTGTGTGGCTGGACGCTTGTGTGATTGTGTGTCTGGTCGTTCTTGTGATTGTGTGGATGGTCGCGCTTGTGATTGTGTAGCTTTTTGGTCTTGTGATTGTGAGGTTGGTCGCTCTTGTGATTGTGTGGCTAGTCACTCGTGTGATTGTGTGGCTGGTCGCTCTTGTGATTGTGTGGCTGGTCGCTTGTGTGATTGTGTGGCTGGTAGCTCTTGTGATTGTTTAGCTTGTTGGTCATGTGATTGTGTGGCTGGTCGCTCTTGTGAATGCGTGGTGGGTCGCTCCTGTCATTGACTGGCTAGTCGCTCAAGTGATTGTGTGGCTGGTCTCTCGTGTGATTGTGTGGCGGTCGTGTGTTTGTGTTGCTGGTCGCTCGTGTGATTGTGTGGCTGGTCGCTTGAGTGATTGTGTGGCTAGTCGCTCTTGTGATTGTGTGGCTGGTGGCCCATGCGATTCTGTGGCTGGTCGATCGTGTGATTCTGTGGCTGGTCGCTCGTCTGATTGTGTGGCTGTTCGCTCTCGTGATTGCGTGGCTGGTCTCTCTTGTGATTGTGTGGCTGGAAACTGGTCTGATTGTATGGCTGGTGGCTCATGCGATTGTGTGGCTGGTCGCTCTTGTGATTGTGTGGCTGGTCGCTTGTTTGATTGTGTGGCTGGTCGCCTGTGTGATTGCGTTGCTTCTCGCTCGTGTGATTGGGTGGCTGGTCGCTCTTCTGATTGCTTGGCTGGTCACTCGTGTGAGTGTGTGGTTGGTGGCTCATGTGATTGTGAGGCTGGTCGCTCATGTGATTCTGTGGCTGGTCGCTCTTGTGATTGTGTGTGTGGTCGCTCCTGTGATTGTGTGGCTGGTCGCTCTTGTGATTGCGTGGCTGGTAGCTCTTGTGATTGTTTAGCTTGTTGGTCATGTGATTGTGTGGCTGGTCGCTCTTGTGAATGCGTGGTGGGCCGCTCCTGTCATTGAAAGGCTAGTCGCTCAAGTGATTGTGTGGCTGGTCTCTCGTGTGATTGTGTGGCTGGTCGCACGTGTCTTTGTCTTTGCTGGTCGCTCGTGTGATTGTGTGGCTGGTCGCTTGAGTGATTGTCTGGCTAGTCGCTCTTGTGATTGTGTGGCCGGTCGCTCGTGTGATTCTGGGGCTGTTCGTCTCTTGTGTGATTGTGTGGCTTGTCGCTCGTGTGATTGACCGGCTGGTCGCTCGTCTGATTGTGTGGCTGTTCGCTCTCGTGATTGCGTGGCTGGTCTCTCTTGTGATTGTGTGGCTGGAAACTGGTCTGATTGTATGGCTGGTGGCTCATGCGATTGTGTGGCTGGTCGCTCTTGTGATTGTGTGGCTGGTCGCTTGTTTGATTGTGTGGCTGGTCGCCTGTGTGATTGCGTTGCTTCTCGCTCGTGTGATTGGGTGGCTGGTCGCTCTTCTGATTGCTTGGCTGGTCACTCGTGTGAGTGTGTGGTTGGTGGCTCATGTGATTGTGAGGCTGGTCGCTCATGTGATTCTGTGGCTGGTCGCTCTTGTGATTGTGTGTGTGGTCGCTCCTGTGATTGTGTGGCTGGTCGCTCTTGTGATTGCGTGGCTGGTAGCTCTTGTGATTGTTTAGCTTGTTGGTCATGTGATTGTGTGGCTGGTCGCTCTTGTGAATGCGTGGTGGGCCGCTCCTGTCATTGAAAGGCTAGTCGCTCAAGTGATTGTGTGGCTGGTCTCTCGTGTGATTGTGTGGCTGGTCGCACGAGTCTTTGTCTTTGCTGGTCGCTCGTGTGATTGTGTGGCTGGTCGCTTGAGTGATTGTCTGGCTAGTCGCTCTTGTGATTGTGTGGCTGGTGGCCCATGCGATTCTGTGGCTGGTCGCTAGTGTGATTGTGTTGCTGGTCGCTCCTGTGATTGGTGGCTGGTCTCTTGTGTGATTGTGTGGCTTGTCGCTCGTGTGATTGACTGGCTGGTCGCTCGTCTGATTGTGTGGCTGTTCGCTCATGTGAATGTGTGGCTGGTCGCTGTTGAGATTGCGTGGCTGGTCTCTCTTGTGATTCTGTGGCTGGTAACTGGTCTGATTGTATGGCTGGTGGCTCATGCGATTGTGTGGCTGGTCGCTCTTGTGATTGTGTGGCTGGTTGCTTGTTTGATTGTGTGGCTTGTCGCTTGTGTGATTGCGTTGCTTCTCGCTCGTGTGATTGGGTGGCTGGTCGTTCTTCTGATTGCTTGGCTGGTCACTCGTGTGAGTGTGTGGTTGGTGGCTCATGTGATTGTGAGGCTGTTCGCTATTGTGATTCTGTGGCTGGTCGCTCTTGTGATTGTGTGTGTGGTCGCTCCTGTGATTGTGTGGCTGGTCGCTCTTGTGATTGTGTGGCTGGTGCTCGTGTGATTGCGTGGCTGGTCCCTTCTGTGATTGCGTGGCTGTCGCTTGTGTGATTGCGTGGCTAGTCGCTCATCTGATTATGTGGCTGGTCGCTCGTGTGATTGTGTGGTTGGTCGATCTTCTGATTGTATGGCTGGTGGCTCATGCGATTGTGTGGCTGGTCGCTCTTGTGATTGTGTGGCTGGACGCTTGTGTGATTGTGTGTCTGGTCGTTCTTGTGATTGTGTGGATGGTCGCGCTTGTGATTGTGTAGCTTTTTGGTCTTGTGATTGTGAGGTTGGTCGCTCTTGTGATTGTGTGGCTAGTCACTCGTGTGATTGTGTGGCTGGTCGCTCTTGTGATTGTGTGGCTGGTCGCTTGTGTGATTGTGTGGCTGGTAGCTCTTGTGATTGTTTAGCTTGTTGGTCATGTGATTGTGTGGCTGGTCGCTCTTGTGAATGCGTGGTGGGTCGCTCCTGTCATTGACTGGCTAGTCGCTCAAGTGATTGTGTGGCTGGTCTCTCGTGTGATTGTGTGGCGGTCGTGTGTTTGTGTTGCTGGTCGCTCGTGTGATTGTGTGGCTGGTCGCTTGAGTGATTGTGTGGCTAGTCGCTCTTGTGATTGTGTGGCTGGTGGCCCATGCGATTCTGTGGCTGGTCGATCGTGTGATTGTGTGGCCGGTCGCTCGTGTGATTCTGGGGCTGTTCGTCTCTTGTGTGATTGTGTGGCTTGTCGCTCGTGTGATTGACCGGCTGGTCGCTCGTCTGATTGTGTGGCTGTTCGCTCTCGTGATTGCGTGGCTGGTCTCTCTTGTGATTGTGTGGCTGGTCACTGGTCTGATTGTATGGCTGGTGGCTCATGCGATTGTGTGGCTGGTCGCTCTTGTGATTGTGTGGCTGGTCGCTTGTTTGATTGTGTGGCTGGTCGCCTGTGTGATTGCGTTGCTTCTCGCTCGTGTGATTGGGTGGCTGGTCGCTCATGTGATTCTGTGGCTGGTCGCTATTGTGATTGTGTGTGTGGTCGCTCCTGTGATTGTGTGGCTGGTCGCTCTTGTGATTGCGTGGCTGGTAGCTCTTGTGATTGTTTAGCTTGTTGGTCATGTGATTGTGTGGCTGGTCGCTCTTGTGAATGCGTGGTGGGCCGCTCCTGTCATTGAAAGGCTAGTCGCTCAAGTGATTGTGTGGCTGGTCTCTCGTGTGATTGTGTGGCTGGTCGCACGTGTCTTTGTCTTTGCTGGTCGCTCGTGTGATTGTGTGGCTGGTCGCTTGAGTGATTGTCTGGCTAGTCGCTCTTGTGATTGTGTGGCTGGTGGCCCATGCGATTCTGTGGCTGGTCGCTAGTGTGATTGTGTTGCTGGTCGCTCCTGTGATTGGTGGCTGGTCTCTTGTGTGATTGTGTGGCTTGTCGCTCGTGTGATTGACTGGCTGGTCGCTCGTCTGATTGTGTGGCTGTTCGCTCATGTGAATGTGTGGCTGGTCGCTGTTGAGATTGCGTGGCTGGTCTCTCTTGTGATTCTGTGGCTGGTAACTGGTCTGATTGTATGGCTGGTGGCTCATGCGATTGTGTGGCTGGTCGCTCTTGTGATTGTGTGGCTGGTTGCTTGTTTGATTGTGTGGCTTGTCGCTTGTGTGATTGCGTTGCTTCTCGCTCGTGTGATTGGGTGGCTGGTCGTTCTTCTGATTGCTTGGCTGGTCACTCGTGTGAGTGTGTGGTTGGTGGCTCATGTGATTGTGAGGCTGTTCGCTATTGTGATTCTGTGGCTGGTCGCTCTTGTGATTGTGTGTGTGGTCGCTCCTGTGATTGTGTGGCTGGTCGCTCTTGTGATTGTGTGGCTGGTGCTCGTGTGATTGCGTGGCTGGTCCCTTCTGTGATTGCGTGGCTGTCGCTTGTGTGATTGCGTGGCTAGTCGCTCATCTGATTATGTGGCTGGTCGCTCGTGTGATTGTGTGGTTGGTCGATCTTCTGATTGTATGGTTGGTGGCTCATGCGATTGTGTGGCTGGTCGCTCTTGTGATTGTGTGGCTGGACGCTTGTGTGATTGTGTGTCTGGTCGTTCTTGTGATTGTGTGGATGGTCGCGCTTGTGATTGTGTAGCTTTTTGGTCTTGTGATTGTGAGGTTGGTCGCTCTTGTGATTGTGTGGCTAGTCACTCGTGTGATTGTGTGGCTGGTCGCTCTTGTGATTGTGTGGCTGGTCGCTTGTGTGATTGTGTGGCTGGTAGCTCTTGTGATTGTTTAGCTTGTTGGTCATGTGATTGTGTGGCTGGTCGCTCTTGTGAATGCGTGGTGGGTCGCTCCTGTCATTGACTGGCTAGTCGCTCAAGTGATTGTGTGGCTGGTCTCTCGTGTGATTGTGTGGCGGTCGTGTGTTTGTGTTGCTGGTCGCTCGTGTGATTGTGTGGCTGGTCGCTTGAGTGATTGTGTGGCTAGTCGCTCTTGTGATTGTGTGGCTGGTGGCCCATGCGATTCTGTGGCTGGTCGATCGTGTGATTGTGTGGCCGGTCGCTCGTGTGATTCTGGGGCTGTTCGTCTCTTGTGTGATTGTGTGGCTTGTCGCTCGTGTGATTGACCGGCTGGTCGCTCGTCTGATTGTGTGGCTGTTCGCTCTCGTGATTGCGTGGCTGGTCTCTCTTGTGATTGTGTGGCTGGTCACTGGTCTGATTGTATGGCTGGTGGCTCATGCGATTGTGTGGCTGGTCGCTCTTGTGATTGTGTGGCTGGTCGCTTGTTTGATTGTGTGGCTGGTCGCCTGTGTGATTGCGTTGCTTCTCGCTCGTGTGATTGGGTGGCTGGTCGCTCTTCTGATTGCTTGGCTGGTCACTCGTGTGAGTGTGTGGTTGGTGGCTCATGTGATTGTGAGGCTGGTCGCTCATGTGATTCTGTGGCTGGTCGCTATTGTGATTGTGTGTGTGGTCGCTCCTGTGATTGTGTGGCTGGTCGCTCTTGTGATTGCGTGGCTGGTAGCTCTTGTGATTGTTTAGCTTGTTGGTCATGTGATTGTGTGGCTGGTCGCTCTTGTGAATGCGTGGTGGGCCGCTCCTGTCATTGAAAGGCTAGTCGCTCAAGTGATTGTGTGGCTGGTCTCTCGTGTGATTGTGTGGCTGGTCGCACGTGTCTTTGTCTTTGCTGGTCGCTCGTGTGATTGTGTTTCTGGTCGCTTGAGTGATTGTCTGGCTAGTCGCTCTTGTGATTGTGTGGCTGGTGGCCCATGCGATTCTGTGGCTGGTCGCTCGTGTGATTGTGTGGCCGGTCGCTCGTGTGATTCTGGGGCTGTTCGTTAGTGTGATTGTGTGGCTGGTCGCTAGTGTGATTGTGTTGCTGGTTGCTCCTGTGATTGGTGGCTGGTCTCTTGTGTGATTGTGTGGCTTGTCGCTCGTGTGATTGACTGGCTGGTCGCTCGTCTGATTGTGTGGCTGTTCGCTCATGTGAATGTGTGTCTGGTCGCTGTTGAGATTGCGTGGCTGGTCTCTCTTGTGATTCTGTGGCTGGTAACTGGTCTGATTGTATGGCTGGTGGCTCATGCGATTGTGTGGCTGGTCGCTCTTGTGATTGTGTGGCTGGTTGCTTGTTTGATTGTGTGGCTGGTCGCTTGTGTGATTGCGTTGCTTCTCGCTCGTGTGATTGGGTGGCTGGTCGCTCTTCTGATTGCTTGGCTGGTCACTCGTGTGAGTGTGTGGTTGGTGGCTCATGTGATTGTGAGGCTGTTCGCTATTGTGAGTCTGTGGCTGGTCGCTCTTGTGATTGTGTGTGTGGTCGCTCCTGTGATTGTGTGGCTGGTCGCTCTTGTGATTGTGTGGCTGGTGCTCGTGTGATTGCGTGGCTGGTCCCTTCTGTGATTGCGTGGCTTGTCGCTTGTGAGATTGCGTGGCTGGTCCCTTCTGTGACTGCGTGGCTTGTCGCTTGTGTGATTGCGTGGCTAGTCGCTCGTCTGATTATGTGGCTGGTCGCTCGTGTGATTGTGTGGTTGGTCGATCTTCTGATTGTATGGCTGGTGGCTCATGCGATTGTGTGGCTGGTCGCTCTTGTGATTGTGTGGCTGGACGCTTGTGTGATTGTGTGTCTGGTCGTTCTTGTGATTGTGTGGATGGTCGCGCTTGTGATTGTGTAGCTTTTTGGTCTTGTGATTGTGAGGTTGGTCGCTCTTGTGATTGTGTGGCTAGTCACTCGTGTGATTGTGTGGCTGGTCGCTCTTGTGATTCTGGGGCTGTTCGTCTCTTGTGTGATTGTGTGGCTTGTCGCTCGTGTGATTGACCGGCTGGTCGCTCGTCTGATTGTGTGGCTGTTCGCTCTCGTGATTGCGTGGCTGGTCTCTCTTGTGATTGTGTGGCTGGTCACTGGTCTGATTGTATGGCTGGTGGCTCATGCGATTGTGTGGCTGGTCGCTCTTGTGATTGTGTGGCTGGTCGCTTGTTTGATTGTGTGGCTGGTCGCCTGTGTGATTGCGTTGCTTCTCGCTCGTGTGATTGGGTGGCTGGTCGCTCTTCTGATTGCTTGGCTGGTCACTCGTGTGAGTGTGTGGTTGGTGGCTCATGTGATTGTGAGGCTGGTCGCTCATGTGATTCTGTGGCTGGTCGCTCTTGTGATTGTGTGTGTGGTCGCTCCTGTGATTGTGTGGCTGGTCGCTCTTGTGATTGCGTGGCTGGTAGCTCTTGTGATTGTTTAGCTTGTTGGTCATGTGATTGTGTGGCTGGTCGCTCTTGTGAATGCGTGGTGGGCCGCTCCTGTCATTGAAAGGCTAGTCGCTCAAGTGATTGTGTGGCTGGTCTCTCGTGTGATTGTGTGGCTGGTCGCACGTGTCTTTGTCTTTGCTGGTCGCTCGTGTGATTGTGTGGCTGGTCGCTTGAGTGATTGTCTGGCTAGTCGCTCTTGTGATTGTGTGGCTGGTGGCCCATGCGATTCTGTGGCTGGTCGCTCGTGTGATTGTGTGGCCGGTCGCTCGTGTGATTCTGGGGCTGTTCGTTAGTGTGATTGTGTGGCTGGTCGCTAGTGTGATTGTGTTGCTGGTCGCTCCTGTGATTGGTGGCTGGTCTCTTGTGTGATTGTGTGGCTTGTCGCTCGTGTGATTGACTGGCTGGTCGCTCGTCTGATTGTGTGGCTGTTCGCTCATGTGAATGTGTGGCTGGTCGCTGTTGAGATTGCGTGGCTGGTCTCTCTTGTGATTCTGTGGCTGGTAACTGGTCTGATTGTATGGCTGGTGGCTCATGCGATTGTGTGGCTGGTCGCTCTTGTGATTGTGTGGCTGTTAGCTTGTTTGATTGTGTGGCTGGTCGCTTGTGTGATTGCGTTGCTTCTCGCTCGTGTGATTGGGTGGCTGGTCGCTCTTCTGATTGCTTGGCTGGTCACTCGTGTGAGTGTGTGGTTGGTGGCTCATGTGATTGTGAGGCTGTTCGCTATTGTGAGTCTGTGGCTGGTCGCTCTTGTGATTGTGTGTGTGGTCGCTCCTGTGATTGTGTGGCTGGTCGCTCTTGTGATTGTGTGGCTGGTGCTCGTGTGATTGCGTGGCTGGTCCCTTCTGTGATTGCGTGGCTTGTCGCTTGTGAGATTGCGTGGCTGGTCCCTTCTGTGACTGCGTGGCTTGTCGCTTGTGTGATTGCGTGGCTAGTCGCTCGTCTGATTATGTGGCTGGTCGCTCGTGTGATTGTGTGGTTGGTCGATCTTCTGATTGTATGGCTGGTGGCTCATGCGATTGTGTGGCTGGTCGCTCTTGTGATTGTGTGGCTGGACGCTTGTGTGATTGTGTGTCTGGTCGTTCTTGTGATTGTGTGGATGGTCGCGCTTGTGATTGTGTAGCTTTTTGGTCTTGTGATTGTGAGGTTGGTCGCTCTTGTGATTGTGTGGCTAGTCACTCGTGTGATTGTGTGGCTGGTCGCTCTTGTGATTCTGGGGCTGTTCGTCTCTTCTGTGATTGTGTGGCTTGTCGCTCGTGTGATTGACCGGCTGGTCGCTCGTCTGATTGTGTGGCTGTTCGCTCTCGTGATTGCGTGGCTGGTCTCTCTTGTGATTGTGTGGCTGGTCACTGGTCTGATTGTATGGCTGGTGGCTCATGCGATTGTGTGGCTGGTCGCTCTTGTGATTGTGTGGCTGGTCGCTTGTTTGATTGTGTGGCTGGTCGCCTGTGTGATTGCGTTGCTTCTCGCTCGTGTGATTGGGTGGCTGGTCGCTCTTCTGATTGCTTGGCTGGTCACTCGTGTGAGTGTGTGGTTGGTGGCTCATGTGATTGTGAGGCTGGTCGCTCATGTGATTCTGTGGCTGGTCGCTCTTGTGATTGTGTGTGTGGTCGCTCCTGTGATTGTGTGGCTGGTCGCTCTTGTGATTGCGTGGCTGGTAGCTCTTGTGATTGTTTAGCTTGTTGGTCATGTGATTGTGTGGCTGGTCGCTCTTGTGAATGCGTGGTGGGCCGCTCCTGTCATTGAAAGGCTAGTCGCTCAAGTGATTGTGTGGCTGGTCTCTCGTGTGATTGTGTGGCTGGTCGCACGTGTCTTTGTCTTTGCTGGTCGCTCGTGTGATTGTGTGGCTGGTCGCTTGAGTGATTGTCTGGCTAGTCGCTCTTGTGATTGTGTGGCTGGTGGCCCATGCGATTCTGTGGCTGGTCGCTCGTGTGATTGTGTGGCCGGTCGCTCGTGTGATTCTGGGGCTGTTCGCTCGTGTGATTCTGGGGCTGGTCGCTAGTGTGATTGTGTTGCTGGTCGCTCCTGTGATTGGTGGCTGGTCTCTTGTGTGATTGTGTGGCTGGTCGCTCGTGTGATTGACTGGCTGGTCGCTCGTCTGATTGTGTGGCTGTTCGCTCATGTGAATGTGTGGCTGGTCGCTGTTGAGATTGCGTGGCTGGTCTCTCTTGTGATTCTGTGGCTGGTAACTGGTCTGATTGTATGGCTGGTGGCTCATGCGATTGTGTGGCTGGTCGCTCTTGTGATTGTGTGGCTGGTTGCTTGTTTGATTGTGTGGCTGGTCGCTTGTGTGATTGCGTTGCTTCTCGCTCGTGTGATTGGGTGGCTGGTCGCTCTTCTGATTGCTTGGCTGGTCACTCCTGTGAGTGTGTGGTTGGTGGCTCATGTGATTGTGAGGCTGTTCGCTCATGTGAATGTGTGGCTGGTCGCTGTTGAGATTGCGTGGCTGGTCTCTCTTGTGATTCTGTGGCTGGTAACTGGTCTGATTGTATGGCTGGTGGCTCATGCGATTGTGTGGCTGGTCGTTCTTGTGATTGTGTGGATGGTCGCGCTTGTGATTGTGTAGCTTTTTGGTCTTGTGATTGTGAGGTTGGTCGCTCTTGTGATTGTGTGGCTGGTCACTCGTGTGATTGTGTGGCTGGTCGCTCTTGTGATTGTGTGGCTGGTCGCTTGTGTGATTGTGTGGCTGGTAGCTCTTGTGATTGTTTAGCTTCTTGGTCATGTGATTGTGTGGCTGGTCGCTCTTGTGAATGCGTGGTGGGTCGCTCCTGTCATTGAATGGCTAGTCGCTCAAGTGATTGTGTGGCTGGTCTCTCGTGTGATTGTGTGGCTGGTCGCACGTGTCTTTGTCTTTGCTGGTCGCTCGTGTGATTGTGTGGCTGGTCGCTTGAGTGATTGTGTGGCTAGTCGCTCTTGTGATTGTGTGGCTGGTGGCCCATGCGATTGACTGGCTGGTCGCTCGTCTGATTCTGTGGCTGTTCGCTCTCGTGATTGTGTGGCTGGTCGCTCATGTGAATTTGTGGCTGGTCGCTGTTGAGATTGCGTGGCTGGTCTCTCTAGTGATTCTGTGGCTGGTCTCTGGTCTGATTGTATGGCTGGTGGCTCATGCGATTGTGTGGATGGTCGCTCTTGTGATTGTTTGGCTGGTCGCTTGTTTGATTGTGTGGCTGGTCGCTTGTGTGATTGCGTTGCTTCTCGCTCGTGTGATTGGGTGGCTGGTCGCTCTTCTGATTGCTTGGCTGGTCACTCGTGTGAGTGTGTGGTTGGTGGCTCATGTGATTGTGAGGCTGTTCGCTCATGTGATTCTGTGGCTGGTCGCTCGTGTGATTGCGTGGCTGGTCGCTCGTCTGATTGCGTGGCTGGTCCCTTCTGTGATTGCGTGGCTTGTCGCTTGTGTGATTGCGTGGTGGTCCCTTCTGTGATTGCGTGGCTTGTCGCTTGTGTGATTGCGTGGCTAGTCGCTCATCTGATTATGTGGCTGGTCGCTCGTGTGATTGTGTGGTTGGTCGATCTTCTGATTGTATGGCTGGTGGCTCATGCGATTGTGTGGCTGGTCGCTCTTGTGATTGTGTGGCTGGTCGCTTGTGTGATTGTGTGTCTGGTCGCTCTTGTGATTGTGTGGATGGTCGCGCTTGTGATTGTGTTGCTTGTTGGTCTTGTGATTGTGTGGCTGGTCGCTCTTGTGATTGTGTGGCTAGTCGCTCGTGTGATTGTGTGGCTGGTCGCTCTTGTGATTGTGTGGCTGGTCGCTTGTGTGATTGTGTGGCTGGTAGCTCTTGTGATTGTTTAGCTTGTTGGTCATGTGATTGTGTGGCTGGTCGCTCTTGTGAATGCGTGGTGCGTCGCTCCTGTCATTGACTGGCTAGTCGCTCAAGTGATTTTGTGGCCGGTCGCTCGTGTGATTCTGGGGCTGTTCGTTAGTGTGATTGTGTTGCTGGTCGCTCCTGTGATTGGTGGCTGGTCTCTTGTGTGATTGTGTGGCTTGTCGCTCGTGTGATTGACTGGCTGGTCGCTCGTCTGATTGTGTGGGTGTTCGCTCATGTGAATGTGTGGCTGGTCGCTGTTGAGATTGCGTGGCTGGTCTCTCTTGTGATTCTGTGGCTGGTAACTGGTCTGATTGTATGGCTGGTGGCTCATGCGATTGTGTGGCTGGTCGCTCTTGTGATTGTGTGGCTGGTTGCTTGTTTGAATGTGTGGCTGGTCGCTTGTGTGATTGCGTTGCTTCTCGCTCGTGTGATTGGGTGGCTGGTCGCTCTTCTGATTGCTTGGCTGGTCACTCGTGTGAGTGTGTGGCTGGTCGCTCTTGTGATTGTGTGTGTGGTCGCTCCTGTGATTGTGTGGCTGGTCGCTCTTGTGATTTTGTGGCTGGTGCTCGTGTGATTGCGTGGCTGGTCCCTTCTGTGATTGCGTGGCTTGTCGCTTGTGTGATTGCGTGGCTAGTAGCTCATCTGATTGTGTGGCTGGTCGCTTGTGTGATTGTGTGTCTGGTCGTTCTTGTGATTGTGTGGATGGTCGCGCTTTTGATTGTGTAGCTTGTTGGTCTTGTGATTGTGAGGTTGGTCGCTCTTGTGATTGTGTGGCTAGTCACTCGTGTGATTGTGTGGCTGGTCGCTCTTGTGATTGTGTGGCTGGTCGCTCTTGTGATTGTTTAGCTTGTTGGTCATGTGATTGTGTGGCTGGTCGCTCTTGTGAATGCGTGGTGGGTCGCTCCTGTCATTGACTGGCTGGTCGCTCAAGTGATTGTGTGGCTGGTCTCTCGTGTGATTGTGTGGCTGGTCGCACATGTGTTTGTGTTGCTGGTCGCTCGTGTGATTGTGTGGCTGGTCGCTTGAGTGATTGTGTGGCTAGTCGCTCTTGTGATTGTGTGGCTGGTCGCTCGTGTGATTGTGTGGCTGGTCGCTGTTGTTATTGAGTTGCTGGTCCCTCTTGTGATTGCGTGGCTGGTCGCTCATATGATTGTCTGGCTGGTCGCACTTATGATTGTGTGTCTGGTCCCTCTTGTGATTGTGTGGCTAGTCGCTCGTGTGATTGTGTGGCTGGTCGCTGTGTGATTGCGTTGCTTCTCGCTCGTGTGATTGTGTGGCTGGTCGCTCTTGTGATTGTGTGGCTGGTCGCTTGTGTGATTGTGTTGCTAGTCGCTCGTGTGATTGTGTGTCTGGTCGCTCGTGTGATTGTGTGGCTAGTAGCTTGTGTGTCTGGTCGCTCGTGTGATTCTGTGGCTGGTCGCTCTTGTGATTGTGTGTGTGGTCGCTCGTGTGATTGTGTGGCTGGTCGCTTGAGTGATTGTGTGGCTAGTCGCTCTTGTGATTGTGTGGCTGGTGGCCCATGCGATACTGTGGCTGGTCGCTCGTGTGATTGTGTGGCCGTTCGCTCGTGTGATTCTGGGGCTGTTCGTTAGTGTGATTGTGTGGCTGGTCGCTAGTGTGATTGTGTTGCTGGTCGCTCCTGTGATTGGTGGCTGGTCTCTTGTGTGATTGTGTGGCTTGTCGCTCGTGTGATTGACTGGCTGGGTCGCTGGTCTGATTGTGTGGCTGTTCGCTCTCGTGATTGTGTGGCTGGTCGCTCATGTGAATGTGTGGCTGGTCGCTGTTGAGATTGCGTGGCTGGTCTCTCTTGTGATTCTGTGGCTGGTCACTGGTCTGATTGTATGGCTGGTGGCTCATGCGATTGTGTGGATGGTCGCTCTTGTGATTGTGTGGCTGGTCGCTTGTGTGATTGTGTGTCTGGTCGCTCTTGTGATTGTGTGGATGGTCGCGCTTGTGATTGTGTTGCTTGTTGGTCTTGTGATTGTGTGGCTGGTCGCTCTTGTGATTGTGTGGCTAGTCGCTCGTGTGATTGTGTGGCTGGTCGCTCTTGTGATTGTGTGGCTGGTCGCTTGTGTGATTGTGTGGCTGGTAGCTCTTGTGATTGTTTAGCTTGTTGGTCATGTGATTGTGTGGCTGGTCGCTCTTGTGAATGCGTGGTGGGTCGCTCCTGTCATTGACTGGCTATTCGCTCAAGTGATTTTGTGGCTGGTCTCTCGTGTGATTGTGTGGCTGGTCGCACGTGTGTTTGTGTTGCTGGTCGCTCGTGTGATTGTGTGGCTGGTCGCTTGAGTGATTGTGTGGCTAGTCGCTCTTGTGATTGTGTGGCTGGTGGCCCATGCGATTCTGTGGCTGGTCGCTCGTGTGATTGTGTGGCCGGTCGCTCGTGTGATTCTGGGGCTGTTCGTTAGTGTGATTGTGTTGCTGGTCGCTCCTGTGATTGGTGGCTAGTCTCTTGTGTGATTGTGTGGCTTGTCGCTCGTGTGATTGACTGGCTGGTCGCTCGTCTGATTGTGTGGCTGGTCGCTCGTGTGATTGTGTGGCTGGTCTCTTGTGTGATTGTGTGGCTGGTCGCTCATGTGATTGTGTGGTTGGTCGATCTTCTGATTGTATGGCTGGTGGCTCATGCGATTGTGTGGCTGGTCGCTCTTGTGATTGTGTGGCTGGTCGCTTGTGTGATTGTGTGTCTGGTCGTTCTAGTGATTGTGTGGATGGTCGCGCTTGTGATTGTGTAGCTTGTTGGTCTTGTGATTGTGAGGTTGGTCGCTCTTGTGATTGTGTGGCTAGTCACTCGTGTGATTGTGTGGCTGGTCGCTCTTGTGATTGTGTGGCTGGTCGCTTGTGTGATTGTGTGGCTGGTAGCTCTTGTGATTGTTTAGCTTGTTGGTCATGTGATTGTGTGGCTGGTCGCTCTTGTGAATGCGTGGTGGGTCGTTCCTGTCATTGACTGGCTAGTCGCTCAAGTGATTGTGTGGCTGGTCTCTCGTGTGATTGTGTGGCTGGTCGCACATGTGTTTGTGTTGCTGGTCGCTCGTGTGATTGTGTGGCTGGTCGCCTGAGTGATTGTGTGGCTAGTCGCTCTTGTGATTGTGTGGCTGGTCGCTCGTGTGATTGTGTGGCTGGTCGCTGTTGTTATTGAGTTGCTGGTCGCTCTTGTGATTGCGTGGCTGGTCGCTCATATGATTGTCTGGTTGGTCGCACTTATGATTGTGTGTCTGGTCCCTCTTGTGATTGTGTGGCTAGTCGCTCGTGTGATTGTGTGGCTGGTCGCTTGTGTGATTGCGTTGCTTCTCGCTCGTGTGATTGGGTGGCTGGTCGCTCTTCTGATTGCTTGGCTGGTCACTCCTGTGAGTGTGTGGTTGGTGGCTCATGTGATTGTGAGGCTGTTCGCTCATGTGAATGTGTGGCTGGTCGCTGTTGAGATTGCGTGGCTGGTCTCTCTTGTGATTCTGTGGCTGGTAACTGGTCTGATTGTGTGGCTGGTCGTTCTTGTGATTGTGTGGATGGTCGCGCTTGTGATTGTGTAGCTTTTTGGTCTTGTGATTGTGAGGTTGGTCGCTCTTGTGATTGTGTGGCTAGTCACTCGTGTGATTGTGTGGCTGGTCGCTCTTGTGATTGTGTGGCTGGTCGCTTGTGTGATTGTGTGGCTGGTAGCTCTTGTGATTGTTTAGCTTGTTGGTCATGTGATTGTGTGGCTGGTCGCTCTTGTGAATGCGTGGTGGGTCGCTCCTGTCATTGAATGGCTAGTCGCTCAAGTGATTGTGTGGCTGGTCTCTCGTGTGATTGTGTGGCTGGTCGCACGTGTCTTTGTCTTTGCTGGTCGCTCGTGTGATTGTGTGGCTGGTCGCTTGAGTGATTGTGTGGCTAGTCGCTCTTGTGATTGTGTGGCTGGTGGCCCATGCGATTCTGTGGCTGGTCGCTCGTGTGATTCTGGGGCTGTTCGTTAGTGTGATTGTGTGGCTGGTCTCTTGTGTGATTGTGTGGCTTGTCGCTCGTGTGATTGACTGGCTGGTCGCTCGTCTGATTCTGTGGCTGTTCGCTCTCGTGATTGTGTGGCTGGTCGCTCATGTGAATTTGTGGCTGGTCGCTGTTGAGATTGCGTGGCTGGTCTCTCTTGTGATTCTGTGGCTGGTCTCTGGTCTGATTGTATGGCTGGTGGCTCATGCGATTGTGTGGATGGTCGCTCTTGTGATTGTTTTGGCTGGTCGCTTGTTTGATTGTGTGGCTGGTCGCTTGTGTGATTGCGTTGCTTCTCGCTCGTGTGATTGGGTGGCTGGTCGCTCTTCTGATTGCTTGGCTGGTCACTCGTGTGAGTGTGTGGTTGGTGGCTCATGTGATTGTGAGGCTGTTCGCTCATGTGATTGTGTGGCTGGTCGCTTGTGTGATTGTGTGGCTGGTAGCTCTTGTGATTGTTTAGCTTGTTGGTCATGTGATTGTGTGGCTGGTCGCTCTTGTGAATGCGTGGTGGGTCGCTCCTGTCATTGAATGGCTAGTCGCTCAAGTGATTGTGTGGCTGGTCTCTCGTGTGATTGTGTGGCTGGTCGCACGTGTCTTTGTCTTTGCTGGTCGCTCGTGTGATTGTGTGGCTGGTCGCTTGAGTGATTGTGTGGCTAGTCGCTCTTGTGATTGTGTGGCTGGTGGCCCATGCGATTCTGTGGCTGGTCGCTCGTGTGATTCTGGGGCTGTTCGTTAGTGTGATTGTGTGGCTGGTCTCTTGTGTGATTGTGTGGCTTGTCGCTCGTGTGATTGACTGGCTGGTCGCTCGTCTGATTCTGTGGCTGTTCGCTCTCGTGATTGTGTGGCTGGTCGCTCATGTGAATTTGTGGCTGGTCGCTGTTGAGATTGCGTGGCTGGTCTCTCTTGTGATTCTGTGGCTGGTCTCTGGTCTGATTGTATGGCTGGTGGCTCATGCGATTGTGTGGATGGTCGCTCTTGTGATTGTTTTGGCTGGTCGCTTGTTTGATTGTGTGGCTGGTCGCTTGTGTGATTGCGTTGCTTCTCGCTCGTGTGATTGGGTGGCTGGTCGCTCTTCTGATTGCTTGGCTGGTCACTCGTGTGAGTGTGTGATTGGTGGCTCATGTGATTGTGAGGCTGTTCGCTCATGTGATTCTGTGGCTGGTCGCTCGTGTGATTGCGTGGCTGGTCGCTCGTCTGATTGCGTGGCTGGTCCCTTCTGTGATTGCGTGGCTTGTCGCTTGTGTGATTGCGTGGTGGTCCCTTCTGTGATTGCGTGGCTTGTCGCTTGTGTGATTGCGTGGCTAGTCGCTCATCTGATTATGTGGCTGGTCGCTCGTGTGATTGTGTGGTTGGTCGATCTTCTGATTGTATGGCTGGTGGCTCATGCGATTGTGTGGCTGGTCGCTCTTGTGATTGTGTGGCTGGTCGCTTGTGTGATTGTGTGTCTGGTCGCTCTTGTGATTGTGTGGATGGTCGCGCTTGTGATTGTGTTGCTTGTTGGTCTTGTGATTGTGTGGCTGGTCGCTCTTGTGATTGTGTGGCTAGTCGCTCGTGTGATTGTGTGGCTGGTCGCTCTTGTGATTGTGTGGCTGGTCGCTTGTGTGATTGTGTGGCTGGTAGCTCTTGTGATTGTTTAGCTTGTTGGTCATGTGATTGTGTGGCTGGTCGCTCTTGTGAATGCGTGGTGGGTCGCTCCTGTCATTGACTGGCTAGTCGCTCAAGTGATTTTGTGGCCGGTCGCTCGTGTGATTCTGGGGCTGTTCGTTAGTGTGATTGTGTTGCTGGTCGCTCCTGTGATTGGTGGCTGGTCTCTTGTGTGATTGTGTGGCTTGTCGCTCGTGTGATTGACTAGCTGGTCGCTCGTCTGATTGTGTGGCTGTTCGCTCATGTGAATGTGTGGCTGGTCGCTGTTGAGATTGCGTGGCTGGTCTCTCTTGTGATTCTGTGGCTGGTAATTGGTCTGATTGTATGGCTGGTGGCTCATGCGATTGTGTGGCTGGTCGCACATGTGTTTGTGTTGCTGGTCGCTCGTGTGATTGTGTGGCTGGTCGCCTGAGTGATTGTGTGGCTAGTCGCTCTTGTGATTGTGTGGCTGGTCGCTCGTGTGATTGTGTGGCTGGTCGCACATGTGTTTGTGTTGCTGGTCGCTCGTGTGATTGTGTGGCTGGTCGCCTGAGTGATTGTGTGGCTAGTCGCTCTTGTGATTGTGTGGCTGGTCGCTCGTGTGATTGTGTGGCTGGTCGCTGTTGTTATTGAGTTGCTGGTCGCTCTTGTGATTGCGTGGCTGGTCGCTCATATGATTGTCTGGTTGGTCGCACTTATGATTGTGTGTCTGGTCCCTCTTGTGATTGTGTGGCTAGTCGCTCGTGTGATTGTGTGGCTGGTCGCTGTGTGATTGCGTTGCTTCTCGCTCGTGTGATTGTGTGGCTGGTCTCTCTTGTGATTGTGTGGCTGGTCGCTTGTGTGATTGTGTTGCTAGTCGCTCGTGTGATTGTGTGTCTGGTCGCTCGTGTGATTGTGTGGCTAGTAGCTTGTGTGTCTGGTCGCTCGTGTGATTCTGTGGCTGGTCGCTCTTGTGATTGTGTGTGTGGTCGCTCCTGTGATTGTGTGGCTGATCGCTCGTGTGATTGTGTGGCTGGTCGCTCGTGTGATTGTGTGGCTGGTCGCTCTTGTGATTTCGTGGTGGGTCGCTCCTGTGATTGAGTTGCTGGTCGCCCGTGTGATTGTGTGGCTGGTCGCTCTTGTGATTGTGTGGATGATCGCTCTTGTGATTGTGTAGCTGGTCGCTTGTGTGACTGTATGGATGGTCGCTCCTGTGATTGTGTGGCTGGTCGCTTGTGTGATTGTGTGTCTGGTCGCTCGTGTGATTCTGGGGCTGTTCGCTACTGTGATTGTGTGGCTGGTCGCTCCTGTGATTGGTGGCTGGTCTCTTGTGTGATTGTGTGGCTTGTCGCTCGTGTGATTGACTGGCTGGTCTCTCGTCTGATTGTGTGGCTGTTCGCTCTCGTGATTGTGTGGCTGGTCGCTCATGTGAATGTGTGGCTGGTCGCTGTTGAGATTGCGTGGCTGGTCTCTCTTGTGATTCTGTGGCTGGTCACTGGTCTGATTGTATGGCTGGTGTCTCATGCGATTGTGTGGATGGTCGCTCTTGTGATTGTGTGGCTGTTCGCTTGTTTGATTGTGTGGCTGGTCGCTTGTGTGATTGCGTTGCTTCTCGCTCGTGTGATTGGGTGGCTGGTCGCTCTTCTGATTGCTTGGCTGGTCACTCGTGTGAGTGTGTGGTTGGTGGCTCATGTGATTGTGAGGCTGGTCGCTCATGTGATTCTGTGGCTGGTCGCTCTTGTGATTGTGTGTGTGGTCGCTCCTGTGATTGTGTGGCTGTGGTCGCTCGTGTGATTGCGTGGCTGGTCCCTTCTGTGATTGCGTGGCTTGTCGCTTGTGTGATTGCGTGGCTAGTCGCTCATCTGATTGTGTGGCTGGTCGCTCGTATGATTGTGTGGTTGGTCGATCTTCTGATTGTATGGCTGGTGGCTCATGCGATTGTGTGGCTGGTCGCTCTTGTGATTGTGTGGCTGGTCGCTTGTGTGATTGTGTGGATGGTCGCGCTTGTGATTGTGTTGCTTGTTGGTCTTGTGATTGTGTGGCTGGTCGCTCTTGTGATTGTGTGGCTATTCGCTCGTGTGATTGTGTGGCTGGTCGCTCTTGTGATTGTGTGGCTGGTCGCTTGTGTGATTGTGTGGCTGGTAGCTCTTGTGATTGTTTAGCTTGTTGGTCATGTGATTGTGTGGCTGGTCGCTCTTGTGAATGCGTGGTGGGTCGCTCCTGTCATTGACTGGCTAGTCGCTCAAGTGATTTTGTGGCTGGTCTCTCGTGTGATTGTGTGGCTGGTCGCACGTGTGTTTGTGTTGCTGGTCGCTCGTGTGATTGTGTGGCTGGTCGCTTGATTGATTGTGTGGCTAGTCGCTCTTGTGATTGTGTGGCTGGTGGCCCATGCGATTCTGTGGCTGGTCGCTCGTGTGATTGTGTGGCCGGTCGCTCGTGTGAATCTGGGTCTGTTCGTTAGTGTGATTGTGTTGCTGGTCGCTCCTGTGATTGGTGGCTGGTCTCTTGTGTGATTGTGTGGCTTGTCGCTCGTGTGATTGACTGGCTGGTCGCTCGTGTGATTGTGTGGCTGGTCGCTGTGTGATTGCGTTGCTTCTCGCTCTTGTGATTCTGTGTGTGTGGTCGCTCCTGTGATTGTGTGGCTGGTCGCTCTTGTGATTGTGTGGCTGGTCGCTTGTTTGATTGTGTGGCTGGTCGCTTGTGTGATTGCGTTGCTTCTCGCTCGTGTGATTGGGTGGCTGGTCGCTCTTCTGATTGCTTGGCTGGTCACTCGTGTGAGTGTGTGGTTGGTGGCTCATGTGATTGTGAGGCTGGTCGCTCATGTGATTCTGTGGCTGGTCGCTCTTGTGATTGTGTGTGTGGTCGCTCCTGTGATTGTGTGGCTGTGGTCGCTCGTGTGATTGCGTGGCTGGTCCCTTCTGTGATTGCGTGGCTTGTCGCTTGTGTGATTGCGTGGCTAGTCGCTCATCTGATTGTGTGGCTGGTCGCTCGTATGATTGTGTGGTTGGTCGATCTTCTGATTGTATGGCTGGTGGCTCATGCGATTGTGTGGCTGGTCGCTCTTGTGATTGTGTGGCTGGTCGCTTGTGTGATTGTGTGGATGGTCGCGCTTGTGATTGTGTTGCTTGTTGGTCTTGTGATTGTGTGGCTGGTCGCTCTTGTGATTGTGTGGCTATTCGCTCGTGTGATTGTGTGGCTGGTCGCTCTTGTGATTGTGTGGCTGGTCGCTTGTGTGATTGTGTGGCTGGTAGCTCTTGTGATTGTTTAGCTTGTTGGTCATGTGATTGTGTGGCTGGTCGCTCTTGTGAATGCGTGGTGGGTCGCTCCTGTCATTGACTGGCTAGTCGCTCAAGTGATTTTGTGGCTGGTCTCTCGTGTGATTGTGTGGCTGGTCGCACGTGTGTTTGTGTTGCTGGTCGCTCGTGTGATTGTGTGGCTGGTCGCTTGATTGATTGTGTGGCTAGTCGCTCTTGTGATTGTGTGGCTGGTGGCCCATGCGATTCTGTGGCTGGTCGCTCGTGTGATTGTGTGGCCGGTCGCTCGTGTGAATCTGGGTCTGTTCGTTAGTGTGATTGTGTTGCTGGTCGCTCCTGTGATTGGTGGCTGGTCTCTTGTGTGATTGTGTGGCTTGTCGCTCGTGTGATTGACTGGCTGGTCGCTCGTGTGATTGTGTGGCTGGTCGCTGTGTGATTGCGTTGCTTCTCGCTCTTGTGATTCTGTGTGTGGTCGCTCCTGTGATTGTGTGGCTGGTCGCTCTTGTGATTGTGTGGCTGGTCGCTCGTGTGATTGCGTGGCTGGTCCCTTCTGTGATTGCGTGGCTTGTCGCTTATGTGATTGCGTGGCTAGTCGCTCATCTGATTGTGTGGCTGGTCACTCGTGTGATTGTGTGGCTGGTCTCTTGTGTGATTGTGTGGCTGGTCGCTTGTGTGATTGTGTGTCTGGTCGCTCTTGTGATTATGTGGATGGTCGCGCTTGTGATTGTGTAGCTTGTTGGTCTTGTGATTGTGTGGGTGGTCGCTCTTGTGATTGGGTGGCTGGTCTCTCTTCTGATTGCTTGGCTGGTCACTCGTGTGAGTGTGTGGTTGGTGGCTCATGTGATTGTGAGGCTGGTCGCTCATGTGATTCTGTGGCTGGTCGCTCTTGTGATTGTGTGTGTGGTCGCTCCTGTGATTGTGTGGCTGGTTGCTCAAGTGATTGTGTGGCTGGTCTCTCGTGTGATTGTGTGGCGGTCGCACGTGTGTTTGTGTTGCTGGTCGCTCGTGTGATTGTGTGGCTGGTCGCTTAAGTGATTGTGTGGCTAGTCGCTCTTGTGATTGTGTGGCTGGTCGCTCGTGTGATTGTGTGGCTGGTCGCTGTTGTTATTGAGTCGCTGTTAGCTCTTGTGATTGCGTGGCTGGTCGCTCATATGATTGTCTGGCTGGTCGCACTTATGATTGTGTGGCTGGTCCCTCTTGTGATTGTGTGGCTAGTCGCTCGTGTGATTGTGTGGCTGGTGGCCCATGCGATTCTGTGGCTGGTCGCTCGTGTGATTGTGTGGCCGGTCGCTCGTGTGATTCTGGGGCTGTTCGTTAGTGTGATTGTGTTGCTGGTCGCTCCTGTGATTGGTGGCTGGTCTCGTGTGATTGTGTGGCTTGTCGCTCGTGTGATTGACTGGCTGGTCGCTCGTCTGATTGTGTGGCTGTTCGCTCATGTGAATGTGTGGCTGGTCGCTGTTGAGATTGCGTGGCTGGTCTCTCTTGTGATTCTGTGGCTGGTAACTGGTCTGATTGTATGGCTGGTGGCTCATGCGATTGTGTGGCTGGTCGCTCTTGTGATTGTGTGGCTGGTCGCTTGTTTGATTCTGTGGCTGGTCGCTCTTGTGATTGTGTGTGTGGTCGCTCCTGTGATTGTGTGGCTGGTCGCTCTTGTGATTGTGTGGCTGGTGCTCGTGTGATTGCGTGGCTGGTCCCTTCTGTGATTGCGTGGCTTGTCGCTTGTGTGATTGCGTGGCTAGTCGCTCATCTGATTGTGTGGCTGGTCGCTCGTGTGATTGTGTGGCTGGTCTCTTGTGTGATTGTGTGGCTGGTCGCTCATGTGATTGTGTGGTTGGTCGATCTTCTGATTGTATGGCTGGTGGCTCATGCGATTGTGTGGCTGGTCGCTCTTGTGATTGTGTGGCTGGTCGCTTGTGTGATTGTGTGTCTGGTCGTTCTTGTGATTGTGTAGCTTGTTGGTCTTGTGATTGTGTGGTTGGTCGCTCTTGTGATTGTGTGGCTAGTCACTCGTGTGATTGTGTGGCTGGTCGCTCTTGTGATTGTGTGGCTGGTCGCTCTTGTGATTGTGTGGCTGGTAGCTCTTGTGATTGTTTAGCTTGTTGGTCATGTGATTGTGTGGCTGGTCGCTCTTGTGAATGCGTGGTGGTCGCTCCTGTCATTGAATATCTAGTCGCTCAAGTGATTGTGTGGCTGGTCTCTCGTGTGATTGTGTGGCTGGTCACACGTGTGTTTGTGTTGCTGGTCGCTCGTGTGATTGTTTGGCTGGTCGCTTGAGTGATTGTGTGGCTAGTCGCTCTTGTGATTGTGTGGCTGGTCGCTCGTGTGATTGTGTGGCTGGTCGCCGTTGTTATTGAGTTGGTGGTCGCTCTTGTGATTGCGTGGCTGGTCGCTCATATGATTGTCTGGCTGGTCGCACTTATGATTGTGTGTCTGGTCCCTCTTGTGATTGTGTGGCTAGTCGCTCGTGTGATTGTGTGGCTGGTCGCTGTGTGATTGCGTTGCTTCTCGCTCGTGTGATTGTGTGGCTGGTCGCTCTTGTGATTGTGTTGCTAGTCGCTCGTGTGATTTTGTGTCTGGTCGCTCGTGTGATTGTGTGGCTAGTAGCTTGTGTGTCTGGTCGCTCGTGTGATTCTGTGGCTGGTTGCTCTTGTGATTGTGTGTGTGGTCGCTCCTGTGATTGTGTGGCTGGTCGCTCGTGTGATTGTGTGGCTGGTCGCTCGTGTGATTGTGTGGCTGGTCGCTCTTGTGATTTCGTGGTGGGTCGCTCCTGTGATTGAGTGGCTGGTCGCCCGTATGATTGTGTGGCTGGTCGCTCTTGTGATTGTGTGGCTGGTCGCTCGTGTGATAGGGTGGCTGGTCGCTTGCGTGATTGTGTGGCTGGTCGCTCTTGTGATTGTGTAGCTGGTCGCTTGTGTGACTGTATGGATGGTCGCTCCTGTGATTGTGTGGCTGGTCGCTTGTGTGATTGTGTGTCTGGTCGCTCTTGTGATTGTGTGGATGGTCGTGCATGTGATTGTGTAGCTTGTTGGTCTTGTGATTGTGTGGCTGGTGGCCCATGCGATTCTGTGTTTGGTCGCTCGTGTGATTGTGTGGCCGGTCGCTCGTGTGATTCTGGGGTTGTTCGCAAGTGTGATTGTGTGGCTGGTCGCTAGTGTGATTGTGTTGCTGGTCGCTCCTGTGATTGTGTGGCTGGTCTCTTGTGTGATTGTGTGGCTTGTCGCTCGTCTGATTGTGTGGCTGTTCGCTATCGTGATTGTGTGGCTGGTTGCTCATGTGAATGTGTGGCTGGTCGCTGTTGAGATTGCGTGGCTGGTTTCTCTTGTGATTCTGTGGCTGGTCATTGGTCTGATTGTATGGCTGGTGGCTCATGCGATTGTGTGGCTGGTCGCTCTTGTGATTGTGTGGCTGGTCGCTTGTGTGATTGTGTGTCTGGTCGCTCTTGTGATTGTTTGGATGGTCGCGCTTGTGATTGTGTTGCTTGTTGGTCTTGTGATTGTGTGGCTGGTCGCTCTTGTGATTGTGTGGCTAGTCGCTCGTGTGATTGTGTGGCTGGTCGCTCTTGTGATTGTGTGGCTGGTCGCTTGTGTGATTGTGTGGCTGGTAGCTCTTGTGATTGTTTAGCTTGTTGGTCATGTGATTGTGTGGATGGTCGCTCTTGTGAATGCGTGGTGGGTCGCTCCTGTCATTGACTGGCTAGTCGCTCAAGTGATTTTGTGGCTGGTCTCTCGTGTGATTGTGTGGCGGTCGCACGTGTGTTTGTGTTGCTGGTCGCTCGTGTGATTGTGTGGCTGGTCGCTTGAGTGATTGTGTGGCTAGTCGCTCTTGTGATTGTGTGGCTGGTGGCCCATGCGATTCTGTGGCTGGTCGCTCGTGTGATTGTGTGACCGGTCGCTCGTGTGATACTGGGGCTGTTCGTTAGTGTGATTGTGTTGCTGGTCGCTCCTGTGATTGGTGGCTGGTCTCTTGTGTGATTGTGTGGCTTGTCGCTCGTGTGATTGACTGGCTGGTCGCTCCTCTGATTGTGTGGCTGTTCGCTCATGTGAATGTGTGGCTGGTCGCTGTTGAGATTGCGTGGCTGGTCTCTCTTGTGATTCTGTGGCTGGTAACTGGTCTGATTGTATGGCTGGTGGCTCATGCGATTGTGTGGCTGGTCGCTCTTGTGATTGTGTGGCTGGTTGCTTGTTTGAATGTGTGGCTGGTCGCTTGTGTGATTGCGTTGCTTCTCGCTCGTGTGATTGGGTGGCTGGTCGCTCTTCTGATTGCTTGGCTGGTCACTCGTGTGAGTGTGTGGCTGGTCGCTCTTGTGATTGTGTGTGTGGTCGCTCCTGTGATTTTGTGGCTGGTCGCTCTTGTGATTGTGTGTGTGGTCGCTCCTGTGATTGTGTGGCTGGTCGCTCTTGTGATTGTGTGGCTGGTGCTCATGTGATTGCCTGGCTGGTCCCTTCTGTGATTGCGTGGCTTGTCGCTTGTGTGATTGCGTGGCTAGTCGCTCATCTGATTGTGTGGCTGGTCGCTCGTGTGATTGTGTGGCTGGTCTCTTGTGTGATTGTGTGGCTGGTCGCTCATGTGATTGTGTGGTTGGTCGATCTTCTGATTGTATGGCTGGTGGCTCATGCGATTGTGTGGCTGGTCGCTCTTGTGATTGTGTGGCTGGTCGCTTGTGTGATTGTGTGTCTGGTCGTTCTAGTGATTGTGTGGATGGTCGCGCTTGTGATTGTGTAGCTTGTTGGTCTTGTGATTGTGAGGTTGGTCGCTCTTGTGATTGTGTGGCTAGTCACTCGTGTGATTGTGTGGCTGGTCGCTCTTGTGATTGTGTGGCTGGTCGCTTGTGTGATTGTGTGGCTGGTAGCTCTTGTGATTGTTTAGCTTGTTGGTCATGTGATTGTGTGGCTGGTCGCTCTTGTGAATGCGTGGTGGGTCGTTCCTGTCATTGACTGGCTAGTCGCTCAAGTGATTGTGTGGCTGGTCTCTCGTGTGATTGTGTGGCTGGTCGCACATGTGTTTGTGTGGATGGTCGCTCGTGTGATTGTGTGGCTGGTCGCCTGAGTGATTGTGTGGCTAGCCGCTCTTGTGATTGTGTGGCTGGTCGCTCGTGTGATTGTGTGGCTGGTCGCTGTTGTTATTGAGTTGCTGGTCGCTCTTGTGATTGCGTGGCTGGTCGCTCATATGATTGTCTGGTTGGTCGCACTTATGATTGTGTGTCTGGTCCCTCTTGTGATTGTGTGGCTAGTCGCTCGTGTGATTGTGTGGCTGGTCGCTGTGTGATTGCGTTGCTTCTCGCTCGTGTGATTGTGTGGCTGGTCTCTCTTGTGATTGTGTGGCTGGTCGCTTGTGTGATTGTGTTGCTAGTCGCTCGTGTGATTGTGTGTCTGGTCGCTCGTGTGATTGTGTGGTTAGTAGCTTGTGTGTCTGGTCGCTCGTGTGATTCTGTGGCTGGTCGCTCTTGTGATTGTGTGTGTGGTCGCTCCTGTGATTGTGTGGCTGGTCGCTCGTGTGATTGTGTGGCTGGTCGCTCGTGTGATTGTGTGGCTGGTCGCTCTTGTGATTTCGTGGTGGGTCGCTCCTGTGATTGAGTTGCTGGTCGCCCGTGTGATTGTGTGGCTGGTCGCTCTTGTGATTGTGTGGATGATCGCTCTTGTGATTGTGTAGCTGGTCGCTTGTGTGACTGTATGGATGGTCGCTCCTGTGATTGTGTGGCTGGTCGCTTGTGTGATTGTGTGTCTGGTCGCTCGTGTGATTCTGGGGCTGTTCGCTACTGTGATTGTGTGGCTGGTCGCTCCTGTGATTGGTGGCTGGTCTCTTGTGTGATTGTGTGGCTTGTCGCTCGTGTGATTGACTGGCTGGTCTCTCGTCTGATTGTGTGGCTGTTCGCTCTCGTGATTGTGTGGCTGGTCGCTCATGTGAATGTGTGGCTGGTCGCTGTTGAGATTGCGTGGCTGGTCTCTCTTGTGATTCTGTGGCTGGTCACTGGTCTGATTGTATGGCTGGTGTCTCATGCGATTGTGTGGATGGTCGCTCTTGTGATTGTGTGGCTGGTCGCTTGTTTGATTGTGTGGCTGGTCGCTTGTGTGATTGCGTTGCTTCTCGCTCGTGTGATTGGGTGGCTGGTCGCTCTTCTGATTGCTTGGCTGGTCACTCGTGTGAGTGTGTGGTTGGTGGCTCCTGTGATTGTGAGGCTGGTCGCTCATGTGATTCTGTGGCTGGTCGCTCTTGTGATTGTGTGTGTGGTCGCTCCTGTGATTGTGTGGCTGTGGTCGCTCGTGTGATTGCGTGGCTGGTCCCTTCTGTGATTGCGTGGCTTGTCGCTTGTGTGATTGCGTGGCTAGTCGCTCATCTGATTGTGTGGCTGGTCGCTCGTATGATTGTGTGGTTGGTCGATCTTCTGATTGTATGGCTGGTGGCTCATGCGATTGTGTGGCTGGTCGCTCTTGTGATTGTGTGGCTGGTCGCTTGTGTGATTGTGTGGATGGTCGCGCTTGTGATTGTGTTGCTTGTTGGTCTTGTGATTGTGTGGCTGGTCGCTCTTGTGATTGTGTGGCTGGTCGCTTGTGTGATTGTGTGGCTGGTAGCTCTTGTGATTGTTTAGCCTGTTGGTCATGTGATTGTGTGGCTGGTCGCTCTTGTGAATGCGTGGTGGGTCGCTCCTGTCATTGACTGGCTAGTCGCTCAAGTGATTTTGTGGCTGTTCTCTCGTGTGATTGTGTGGCTGGTCGCACGTGTGTTTGTGTTGCTGGTCGCTCGTGTGATTGTGTGGCTGGTCGCTTGATTGATTGTGTGGCTAGTCGCTCTTGTGATTGTGTGGCTGGTGGCCCATGCGATTCTGTGGCTGGTCGCTCGTGTGATTGTGTGGCCGGTCGCTCGTGTGAATCTGGGTCTGTTCGTTAGTGTGATTGTGTTGCTGGTCGCTCCTGTGATTGGTGGCTGGTCTCTTGTGTGATTGTGTGGCTTGTCGCTCGTGTGATTGACTGGCTGGTCGCTCGTGTGATTGTGTGGCTGGTCGCTGTGTGATTGCGTTGCTTCTCGCTCTTGTGATTCTGTGTGTGGTCGCTCCTGTGATTGTGTGGCTGGTCGCTCTTGTGATTGTGTGGCTGGTCGCTCGTGTGATTGCGTGGCTGGTCCCTTCTGTGATTGCGTGGCTTGTCGCTTATGTGATTGCGTGGCTAGTCGCTCATCTGATTGTGTGGCTGGTCACTCGTGTGATTGTGTGGCTGGTCTCTTGTGTGATTGTGTGGCTGGTCGCTTGTGTGATTGTGTGTCTGGTCGCTCTTGTGATTATGTGGATGGTCGCGCTTGTGATTGTGTAGCTTGTTGGTCTTCTGATTGTGTGGGTGGTCGCTCTTGTGATTGGGTGGCTGGTCTCTCTTCTGATTGCTTGGCTGGTCACTCGTGTGAGTGTGTGGTTGGTGGCTCATGTGATTGTGAGGCTGGTCGCTCATGTGATTCTGTGGCTGGTCGCTCTTGTGATTGTGTGTGTGGTCGCTCCTGTGATTGTGTGGCTGGTTGCTCAAGTGATTGTGTGGCTGGTCTCTCGTGTGATTGTGTGGCGGTCGCACGTGTGTTTGTGTTGCTGGTCGCTCGTGTGATTGTGTGGCTGGTCGCTTAAGTGATTGTGTGGCTAGTCGCTCTTGTGATTGTGTGGCTGGTCGCTCGTGTGATTGTGTGGCTGGTCGCTGTTGTTATTGAGTCGCTGTTAGCTCTTGTGATTGCGTGGCTGGTCGCTCATATGATTGTCTGGCTGGTCGCACTTATGATTGTGTGGCTGGTCCCTCTTGTGATTGTGTGGCTAGTCGCTCGTGTGATTGTGTGGCTGGTGGCCCATGCGATTCTGTGGCTGGTCGCTCGTGTGATTGTGTGGCCGGTCGCTCGTGTGATTCTGGGGCTGTTCGTTAGTGTGATTGTGTGGCTGGTCGCTAGTGTGATTGTGTTGCTGGTCGCTCCTGTGATTGGTGGCTGGTCTCGTGTGATTGTGTGGCTTGTCGCTCGTGTGATTGACTGGCTGGTCGCTCGTCTGATTGTGTGGCTGTTCGCTCATGTGAATGTGTGGCTGGTCGCTGTTGAGATTGCGTGGCTGGTCTCTCTTGTGATTCTGTGGCTGGTAACTGGTCTGATTGTATGGCTGGTGGCTCATGCGATTGTGTGGCTGGTCGCTCTTGTGATTGTGTGGCTGGTCGCTTGTTTGATTCTGTGGCTGGTCGCTCTTGTGATTGTGTGTGTGGTCGCTCCTGTGATTGTGTGGCTGGTCGCTCTTGTGATTGTGTGGCTGGTGCTCGTGTGATTGCGTGGCTGGTCCCTTCTGTGATTGCGTGGCTTGTCGCTTGTGTGATTGCGTGGCTAGTCGCTCATCTGATTGTGTGGCTGGTCGCTCGTGTGATTGTGTGGCTGGTCTCTTGTGTGATTGTGTGGCTGGTCGCTCATGTGATTGTGTGGTTGGTCGATCTTCTGATTGTATGGCTGGTGGCTCATGCGATTGTGTGGCTGGTCGCTCTTGTGATTGTGTGGCTGGTCGCTTGTGTGATTGTGTGTCTGGTCGCTCTTGTGATTGTTTGGATGATCGCGCTTGTGATTGTGTTGCTTGTTGGTCTTGTGATTGTGTGGCTGGTCGCTCTTGTGATTGTGTGGCTAGTCGCTCGTGTGATTGTGTGGCTGGTCGCTCTTGTGATTGTGTGGCTGGTCGCTTGTGTGATTGTGTGGCTGGTAGCTCTTGTGATTGTTTAGCTTGTTGGTCATGTGATTGTGTGGATGGTCGCTCTTGTGAATGCGTGGTGGGTCGCTCCTGTCATTGACTGGCTAGTCGCTCAAGTGATTTTGTGGCTGGTCTCTCGTGTGATTGTGTGGCGGTCGCACGTGTGTTTGTGTTGCTGGTCGCTCGTGTGATTGTGTGGCTGGTCGCTTGAGTGATTGTGTGGCTAGTCGCTCTTGTGATTGTGTGGCTGGTGGCCCATGCGATTCTGTGGCTGGTCGCTCGTGTGATTGTGTGACCGGTCGCTCGTGTGATACTGGGGCTGTTCGTTAGTGTGATTGTGTTGCTGGTCGCTCCTGTGATTGGTGGCTGGTCTCTTGTGTGATTGTGTGGCTTGTCGCTCATGTGAATGTGTGGCTGGTCGCTGTTGAGATTGCGTGGCTGGTCTCTCTTGTGATTCTGTGGCTGGTAACTGGTCTGATTGTATGGCTGGTGGCTCATGCGATTGTGTGGCTGGTCGCTCTTGTGATTGTGTGGCTGGTTGCTTGTTTGAATGTGTGGCTGGTCGCTTGTGTGATTGCGTTGCTTCTCGCTCGTGTGATTGTGTGGCTGGTCGCTCTTCTGATTGCTTGGCTGGTCACTCGTGTGAGTGTGTGGCTGGTCGCTCTTGTGATTGTGTGTGTGGTCGCTCCTGTGATTTTGTGGCTGGTCGCTCTTGTGATTGTGTGTGTGGTCGCTCCTGTGATTGTGTGGCTGGTCGCTCTTGTGATTGTGTGGCTGGTGCTCATGTGATTGCCTGGCTGGTCCCTTCTGTGATTGCGTGGCTTGTCGCTTGTGTGATTGCGTGGCTAGTCGCTCATCTGATTGTGTGGCTGGTCGCTCGTGTGATTGTGTGGCTGGTCTCTTGTGTGATTGTGTGGCTGGTCGCTCATGTGATTGTGTGGTTGGTCGATCTTCTGATTGTATGGCTGGTGGCTCATGCGATTGTGTGGCTGGTCGCTCTTGTGATTGTGTGGCTGGTCGCTTGTGTGATTGTGTGTCTGGTCGTTCTAGTGATTGTGTGGATGGTCGCGCTTGTGATTGTGTAGCTTGTTGGTCTTGTGATTGTGAGGTTGGTCGCTCTTGTGATTGTGTGGCTAGTCACTCGTGTGATTGTGTGGCTGGTCGCTCTTGTGATTGTGTGGCTGGTCGCTTGTGTGATTGTGTGGCTGGTAGCTCTTGTGATTGTTTAGCTTGTTGGTCATGTGATTGTGTGGCTGGTCGCTCTTGTGAATGCGTGGTGGGTCGTTCCTGTCATTGACTGGCTAGTCGCTCAAGTGATTGTGTGGCTGGTCTCTCGTGTGATTGTGTGGCTGGTCGCACATGTGTTTGTGTTGCTGGTCGCTCGTGTGATTGTGTGGCTGGTCGCCTGAGTGATTGTGTGGCTAGCCGCTCTTGTGATTGTGTGGCTGGTCGCTCGTGTGATTGTGTGGCTGGTCGCTGTTGTTATTGAGTTGCTGGTCGCTCTTGTGATTGCGTGGCTGGTCGCTCATATGATTGTCTGGTTGGTCGCACTTATGATTGTGTGTCTGGTCCCTCTTGTGATTGTGTGGCTAGTCGCTCGTGTGATTGTGTGGCTGGTCGCTGTGTGATTGCGTTGCTTCTCGCTCGTGTGATTGTGTGGCTGGTCTCTCTTGTGATTGTGTGGCTGGTCGCTTGTGTGATTGTGTTGCTAGTCGCTCGTGTGATTGTGTGTCTGGTCGCTCGTGTGATTGTGTGGCTAGTAGCTTGTGTGTCTGGTCGCTCGTGTGATTCTGTGGCTGGTCGCTCTTGTGATTGTGTGTGTGGTCGCTCCTGTGATTGTGTGGCTGGTCGCTCGTGTGATTGTGTGGCTGGTCGCTCGTGTGATTGTGTGGCTGGTCGCTCTTGTGATTTCGTGGTGGGTCGCTCCTGTGATTGAGTTGCTGGTCGCCCGTGTGATTGTGTGGCTGGTCGCTCTTGTGATTGTGTGGATGATCGCTCTTGTGATTGTGTAGCTGGTCGCTTGTGTGACTGTATGGATGGTCGCTCCTGTGATTGTGTGGCTGGTCGCTTGTGTGATTGTGTGTCTGGTCGCTCGTGTGATTCTGGGGCTGTTCGCTACTGTGATTGTGTGGCTGGTCGCTCCTGTGATTGGTGGCTGGTCTCTTGTGTGATTGTGTGGCTTGTCGCTCGTGTGATTGACTGGCTGGTCTCTCGTCTGATTGTGTGGCTGTTCGCTCTCGTGATTGTGTGGCTGGTCGCTCATGTGAATGTGTGGCTGGTCGCTGTTGAGATTGCGTGGCTGGTCTCTCTTGTGATTCTGTGGCTGGTCACTGGTCTGATTGTATGGCTGGTGTCTCATGCGATTGTGTGGATGGTCGCTCTTGTGATTGTGTGGCTGGTCGCTTGTTTGATTGTGTGGCTGGTCGCTTGTGTGATTGCGTTGCTTCTCGCTCGTGTGATTGGGTGGCTGGTCGCTCTTCTGATTGCTTGGCTGGTCACTCGTGTGAGTGTGTGGTTGGTGGCTCATGTGATTGTGAGGCTGGTCGCTCATGTGATTCTGTGGCTGGTCGCTCTTGTGATTGTGTGTGTGGTCGCTCCTGTGATTGTGTGGCTGTGGTCGCTCGTGTGATTGCGTGGCTGGTCCCTTCTGTGATTGCGTGGCTTGTCGCTTGTGTGATTGCGTGGCTAGTCGCTCATCTGATTGTGTGGCTGGTCGCTCGTATGATTGTGTGGTTGGTCGATCTTCTGATTGTATGGCTGGTGGCTCATGCGATTGTGTGGCTGGTCGCTCTTGTGATTGTGTGGCTGGTCGCTTGTGTGATTGTGTGGATGGTCGCGCTTGTGATTGTGTTGCTTGTTGGTCTTGTGATTGTGTGGCTGGTCGCTCTTGTGATTGTGTGGCTGGTCGCTTGTGTGATTGTGTGGCTGGTAGCTCTTGTGATTGTTTAGCCTGTTGGTCATGTGATTGTGTGGCTGGTCGCTCTTGTGAATGCGTGGTGGGTCGCTCCTGTCATTGACTGGCTAGTCGCTCAAGTGATTTTGTGGCTGTTCTCTCGTGTGATTGTGTGGCTGGTCGCACGTGTGTTTGTGTTGCTGGTCGCTCGTGTGATTGTGTGGCTGGTCGCTTGATTGATTGTGTGGCTAGTCGCTCTTGTGATTGTGTGGCTGGTGGCCCATGCGATTCTGTGGCTGGTCGCTCGTGTGATTGTGTGGCCGGTCGCTCGTGTGAATCTGGGTCTGTTCGTTAGTGTGATTGTGTTGCTGGTCGCTCCTGTGATTGGTGGCTGGTCTCTTGTGTGATTGTGTGGCTTGTCGCTCGTGTGATTGACTGGCTGGTCGCTCGTGTGATTGTGTGGCTGGTCGCTGTGTGATTGCGTTGCTTCTCGCTCTTGTGATTCTGTGTGTGGTCGCTCTTGTGATTGTGTGGCTGGTCGCTCGTGTGATTGCGTGGCTGGTCCCTTCTGTGATTGCGTGGCTTGTCGCTTATGTGATTGCGTGGCTAGTCGCTCATCTGATTGTGTGGCTGGTCACTCGTGTGATTGTGTGGCTGGTCTCTTGTGTGATTGTGTGGCTGGTCGCTTGTGTGATTGTGTGTCTGGTCGCTCTTGTGATTATGTGGATGGTCGCGCTTGTGATTGTGTAGCTTGTTGGTCTTCTGATTGTGTGGGTGGTCGCTCTTGTGATTGGGTGGCTGGTCTCTCTTCTGATTGCTTGGCTGGTCACTCGTGTGAGTGTGTGGTTGGTGGCTCATGTGATTGTGAGGCTGGTCGCTCATGTGATTCTGTGGCTGGTCGCTCTTGTGATTGTGTGTGTGGTCGCTCCTGTGATTGTGTGGCTGGTTGCTCAAGTGATTGTGTGGCTGGTCTCTCGTGTGATTGTGTGGCGGTCGCACGTGTGTTTGTGTTGCTGGTCGCTCGTGTGATTGTGTGGCTGGTCGCTTAAGTGATTGTGTGGCTAGTCGCTCTTGTGATTGTGTGGCTGGTCGCTCGTGTGATTGTGTGGCTGGTCGCTGTTGTTATTGAGTCGCTGTTAGCTCTTGTGATTGCGTGGCTGGTCGCTCATATGATTGTCTGGCTGGTCGCACTTATGATTGTGTGGCTGGTCCCTCTTGTGATTGTGTGGCTAGTCGCTCGTGTGATTGTGTGGCTGGTGGCCCATGCGATTCTGTGGCTGGTCGCTCGTGTGATTGTGTGGCCGGTCGCTCGTGTGATTCTGGGGCTGTTCGTTAGTGTGATTGTGTGGCTGGTCGCTAGTGTGATTGTGTTGCTGGTCGCTCCTGTGATTGGTGGCTGGTCTCGTGTGATTGTGTGGCTTGTCGCTCGTGTGATTGACTGGCTGGTCGCTCGTCTGATTGTGTGGCTGTTCGCTCATGTGAATGTGTGGCTGGTCGCTGTTGAGATTGCGTGGCTGGTCTCTCTTGTGATTCTGTGGCTGGTAACTGGTCTGATTGTATGGCTGGTGGCTCATGCGATTGTGTGGCTGGTCGCTCTTGTGATTGTGTGGCTGGTCGCTTGTTTGATTCTGTGGCTGGTCGCTCTTGTGATTGTGTGTGTGGTCGCTCCTGTGATTGTGTGGCTGGTCGCTCTTGTGATTGTGTGGCTGGTGCTCGTGTGATTGCGTGGCTGGTCCCTTCTGTGATTGCGTGGCTTGTCGCTTGTGTGATTGCGTGGCTAGTCGCTCATCTGATTGTGTGGCTGGTCGCTCGTGTGATTGTGTGGCTGGTCTCTTGTGTGATTGTGTGGCTGGTCGCTCATGTGATTGTGTGGTTGGTCGATCTTCTGATTGTATGGCTGGTGGCTCATGCGATTGTGTGGCTGGTCGCTCTTGTGATTGTGTGGCTGGTCGCTTGTGTGATTGTGTGTCTGGTCGTTCTTGTGATTGTGTAGCTTGTTGGTTTTGTGATTGTGTGGTTGGTCGCTCTTGTGATTGTGTGGCTAGTCACTCGTGTGATTGTGTGGCTGGTCGCTCTTGTGATTGTGTGGCTGGTCGCTCTTGTGATTGTGTGGCTGGTAGCTCTTGTGATTGTTTAGCTTGTTGGTCATGTGATTGTGTGGCTGGTCGCTCTTGTGAATGCGTGGTGGTCGCTCCTGTCATTGAATATCTAGTCGCTCAAGTGATTGTGTGGCTGGTCTCTCGTGTGATTGTGTGGCTGGTCACACGTGTGTTTGTGTTGCTGGTCGCTCGTGTGATTGTTTGGCTGGTCGCTTGAGTGATTGTGTGGCTAGTCGCTCTTGTGATTGTGTGGCTGGTCGCTCGTGTGATTGTGTGGCTGGTCGCCGTTGTTATTGAGTTGGTGGTCGCTCTTGTGATTGCGTGGCTGGTCGCTCATATGATTGTCTGGCTGGTCGCACTTATGATTGTGTGTCTGGTCCCTCTTGTGATTGTGTGGCTAGTCGCTCGTGTGATTGTGTGGCTGGTCGCTGTGTGATTGCGTTGCTTCTCGCTCGTGTGATTGTGTGGCTGGTCGCTCTTGTGATTGTGTTGCTAGTCGCTCGTGTGATTTTGTGTCTGGTCGCTCGTGTGATTGTGTGGCTAGTAGCTTGTGTGTCTGGTCGCTCGTGTGATTCTGTGGCTGGTTGCTCTTGTGATTGTGTGTGTGGTCGCTCCTGTGATTGTGTGGCTGGTCGCTCGTGTGATTGTGTGGCTGGTCGCCCGTATGATTGTGTGGCTGGTCGCTCTTGTGATTGTGTGGCTGGTCGCTCGTGTGATAGGGTGGCTGGTCGCTTGCGTGATTGTGTGGCTGGTCGCTCTTGTGATTGTGTAGCTGGTCGCTTGTGTGACTGTATGGATGGTCGCTCCTGTGATTGTGTGGCTGGTCGCTTGTGTGATTGTGTGTCTGGTCGCTCTTGTGATTGTGTGGATGGTCGTGCATGTGATTGTGTAGCTTGTTGGTCTTGTGATTGTGTGGCTGGTGGCCCATGCGATTCTGTGTTTGGTCGCTCGTGTGATTGTGTGGCCGGTCGCTCGTGTGATTCTGGGGTTGTTCGCAAGTGTGATTGTGTGGCTGGTCGCTAGTGTGATTGTGTTGCTGGTCGCTCCTGTGATTGTGTGGCTGGTCTCTTGTGTGATTGTGTGGCTTGTCGCTCGTCTGATTGTGTGGCTGTTCGCTATCGTGATTGTGTGGCTGGTTGCTCATGTGAATGTGTGGCTGGTCGCTGTTGAGATTGCGTGGCTGGTTTCTCTTGTGATTCTGTGGCTGGTCATTGGTCTGATTGTATGGCTGGTGGCTCATGCGATTGTGTGGCTGGTCGCTCTTGTGATTGTGTGGCTGGTCGCTTGTGTGATTGTGTGTCTGGTCGCTCTTGTGATTGTTTGGATGGTCGCGCTTGTGATTGTGTTGCTTGTTGGTCTTGTGATTGTGTGGCTGGTCGCTCTTGTGATTGTGTGGCTAGTCGCTCGTGTGATTGTGTGGCTGGTCGCTCTTGTGATTGTGTGGCTGGTCGCTTGTGTGATTGTGTGGCTGGTAGCTCTTGTGATTGTTTAGCTTGTTGGTCATGTGATTGTGTGGATGGTCGCTCTTGTGAATGCGTGGTGGGTCGCTCCTGTCATTGACTGGCTAGTCGCTCAAGTGATTTTGTGGCTGGTCTCTCGTGTGATTGTGTGGCGGTCGCACGTGTGTTTGTGTTGCTGGTCGCTCGTGTGATTGTGTGGCTGGTCGCTTGAGTGATTGTGTGGCTAGTCGCTCTTGTGATTGTGTGGCTGGTGGCCCATGCGATTCTGTGGCTGGTCGCTCGTGTGATTGTGTGACCGGTCGCTCGTGTGATACTGGGGCTGTTCGTTAGTGTGATTGTGTTGCTGGTCGCTCCTGTGATTGGTGGCTGGTCTCTTGTGTGATTGTGTGGCTTGTCGCTCGTGTGATTGACTGGCTGGTCGCTCCTCTGATTGTGTGGCTGTTCGCTCATGTGAATGTGTGGCTGGTCGCTGTTGAGATTGCGTGGCTGGTCTCTCTTGTGATTCTGTGGCTGGTAACTGGTCTGATTGTATGGCTGGTGGCTCATGCGATTGTGTGGCTGGTCGCTCTTGTGATTGTGTGGCTGGTTGCTTGTTTGAATGTGTGGCTGGTCGCTTGTGTGATTGCGTTGCTTCTCGCTCGTGTGATTGGGTGGCTGGTCGCTCTTCTGATTGCTTGGCTGGTCACTCGTGTGAGTGTGTGGCTGGTCGCTCTTGTGATTGTGTGTGTGGTCGCTCCTGTGATTTTGTGGCTGGTCGCTCTTGTGATTGTGTGTGTGGTCGCTCCTGTGATTGTGTGGCTGGTCGCTCTTGTGATTGTGTGGCTGGTGCTCATGTGATTGCCTGGCTGGTCCCTTCTGTGATTGCGTGGCTTGTCGCTTGTGTGATTGCGTGGCTAGTCGCTCATCTGATTGTGTGGCTGGTCGCTCGTGTGATTGTGTG